>NC_133449.1:116097439-116418401 GCF_048565385.1 Saimiri boliviensis
GATGTCAATTCTACTCAGAGTAGTGGATTAGAAGAAATACGAATCAAAATCCTAATGGGGTGTGTGTATGTGTATGTGTGTGTGTGTATGCATGTGTGTTTCACAAAAACTGATTCTAACATTTACATGCAAGCACAAAGAGCTTAGAATAGCCAAGAGATTCATGAAGACCAAGGGGAAGGGGATTTGCTAAACCGAATATCAAGACATGTTATAAAGCTATCATAATCAAGACAGTGTGACACAGTCATAAGAATAGAGTCCAGTGGGATGCTATAGGAGCCAAGAAACAGGTCCCTCCATATATATATGCTTAACCTATGACAGTGGTGGCCCCACAGAACAGTGACAGAAAGCTGGGACCAATGAGTATCCATTAGAGAAAAAACAACTTACGTCATACACAAGGTAAATTAAATACTTAAATTGAAAAAAAAATCTTCGAAGCTTTTTAAAGAGGGGGGAAGTAGAGGGTAGCTTTTACACCTCAAAATAAAGAAAGACTTTTTCTTAAATAGGACACCAAAAAAACACTAGCCAAAAAGAGGGAGACTGAAAGACATGACTATATTAAAAAAAGAGAAATATCTCTTCGGCACAAAACACCATTAACAAAGTCAAAAAACAAGCCAGGGAACTGGGAGGTAATATTTGCAATGAAAACAAACAAATAAAACAAAACAAAACAAAACAAAAAAGGACTAGTATTTAGAACATATAAAGAATACCTACAAATTAATGGGAAAATTATAACCTAATTTAAAAAGTGGCAAAAGAACAAGTACCTCACAAAAGAAGAAATCCAACTATCCAATAAATATATGAAAAGCTGTTCAACTCTTCTTTAGCAATCTAGAATACGTAAAGTAAAACCACAATGAGATCTACTACTTGCCTACTGGTTTGGTAAAAATGAAAAAGTCTGACAATATCAAATATTGGCAAGGATTTATAACAACAGAAATTCTTTCTGCTACTGCGAGTATAAAAATGGAATTACCACTTTGGAAAACACTATATTATCTATTGTAGTTGAAGACTCCCAGCAATTCCTCTTCAAAGAACCTTTCACAAATGCATGTGCCCCAGAATACACACACACACACACACACACAATTTATAGCAGTATCTTTTATAACGGCTCCAAACTCAAAATGCCAAAAAGCTACATCAACAGTAGAATGAATAAATTACATTATAGTCATAGCTGGTCTGTAACAATGAATACTATATAGCAATGAAGTGAATAATATATAACATATTCATGAATATTCACTAATATTTACGAATGCTACATAGAAAAATAAAAATACTACATAGAGCATACTACATAGCAATGAAAATGAAATCCAGCTACATACAACTTAGATATTATGAATGTAATACTGAAGGAAAGATACAAATAGCATGATTCCAGTTACATCAAAACCAGGCAAAACTAGACTAAATGATTCTAAAGAAAGGCAAGGATGCATAAAACTTTCCACAAAAGTTAAGGTACTAGGGAGCAAGGTAGCGAACTGTGATCAAGAAGGGATAATTAGAAACATTCTTGGGCACTAGCAATGTCCTACTTTTTAAACTAGTGATGGTTACCTGAGTGCTTGCTTTTTAAAACATTTGTAAACACATACGATTAATGCACGTTTTGCACGTACATGATCCGCATCACAAAAATGTTTCTTTTAAAGGCAGTGTCAATGTTACCTCCTCCAGGAAGTCTTCCCAGGCTCCACACTGAGGTAAGTGCTCCCTCACCTTTTTATTAATTGTAAGGGCAGAGGTGGAGCCTATTTTGACTCACTATTATATCCTGTGTCCACAACAGTGTTGAACATATGGTAAGTGCTCAATAAATATTTGCTGAATAATCAACAATTGTATTTAAGCACCTGAGTTGGTAAAAAGTAGTTAGCCCTGGACCAATCAATTGATAACAAGAAAGAATGTTCTGAGTGGTGTGATGGAAAGAAACACACCTGGAATCAGAAAAACTAGGCTCTAGTTCTACCATGTACTGGCCACATCACCTTACATAAATCATGTTTTCTCTGATAGCAAAAATGATACAAATAGCTACCATTAGGGGAATTTCAATTATCAGCTACTTGCTTTTAGCTGTTATCTCATTTACCCCTCACAGTGTATCTACAGTGTATTTATTTATTTTTGTCTGTTCTTAACAATCAGGAAACTGAGGTTCAGAAAAACTGAATAATTTTCCCAAATCACACTGTTAGCCAACAAATAGTAAAGCCCACATCTCCAAAGTTCATGCTTCTTTCATACTACTTACTGGCTTATTTTTGCCTCAGTTTCTTCATCTTTAAAATGGGAACACAGTAACATACGTGCAACCTGACAAGGTTGCTGTAAGGCTCAAAGGAGATAATGAATTGCTTGCAAATGTTAAACGCCACTTAAATGTAAGGAGAGTAATATGTAATAAGCATCTCCCATGGGCCCACACAAAAGAAGCAGATGGTTTCTACCCACATTGAGGTTTCAAACCAATTTTGAAGGAAAAGCTAGGTAAACAGGAAAACTAGGAATACACATCAATAAGCTGATGTAAGGAAGCCACTAGGAACAGTGCATAATACAGGCTGAATTGTAAGAACAGCATTGAGGGGGCGTATGGCTTGGATTGTGCAACCATCCCTGTTTCCAGGATTGCTCCTTGCCATGCACCCTCCACAGGGCAGCTAAAGAGATTCTGCTAAGCCTCACTGCAAATCTTTTTTTGATTAAAAAATACGTATTTTGTAAGTCAGGATTATTGAAGTATAATTTAGTTAGAGTAAAATTCACCCTTTTTAGGTATAGTTTCATGACTTTTGATACACACACGCAGTGTATAACCACCGCCATAATTAAGAGAGAAAATATTTACATCACCCACAAAAGTCCCTTGTGCCCCTTTGCAAATCAATCCTGCCCCTCAGGCTCTACCTGCACCCAATTCCCTGGAAACCACTGATGTAATTTCCATCCCTGTGGTTATGCCTTTCTAATGCATAAGTCAGGTCAAGTTGTCAATCTCCCATGGCATTCAAAATGAAACCCAAATGTCTCTCCATGGCCAACAGGCCTTCCCTGAACAATGGCTCCTAACAGCCTCTTTAACCTCATTGTGTGCCACTTTTCCTTCCCTGTGGTCTAGAGCTCCCCTGGCCTTCTTTTTCCTCATTTCTGCCCCAGGGCCTTTGCAACTGCTGCTCCCTCTTCCTCAAATCTTTCCTGACCTGCTTTTTTATCCTTCATCTCCCCTAATCCCTCTCTGTTATTTAATACCAATTTCCTCCTTTAGAACATGTATGACTATATGAAATGACCTTTGCCTACAATTATTCCTGTACTATCTTCCTTCTCTAAAACTGCAAGGTTCTTGAGGGCAGGGAGCTTGTCTATCTTAGTAAGGGATCTATTCCTAGAAACTGAGAAAGTGCCAAAGTATGGCTGGTCTTCCAACGGCCTTCACAGAATGAGCAAATGCACACCAAAGAAGACAGGGAATAGTGAAGGCCATGTGGTTGAAATTCTAAGAAAAGAATTCAAAGAAGAAACAGGGCCTCCATAGCACATGGGGAATTAGGAGTAGGAAGAACAGACACAGCTCAGAACTAGGTTCTTTCTCCACATTGCCATTCTACCATCCCTTCCCCAAGGTCCTCCCACCAATGAGGCCACAGAGTACCAGAGAGATAGAGTATGTGCCTCTCCTGCCCTTGCCCACTGGTGCGCTCAGGCTTGTCCATCTCCTAAGGCATGGGTCCCTCCAGCTCTTGTTGCCTGCCCTGGCTGGAGCTCCTATACACAGCCAGCTCAGATTCACAGCCTTCCTTCTTCTTTCCATGTGAATCCAGAAAGAGGGGGACCCCAGGAGTTGTTTTGTCTTTGTACTGTGGAACCACCTTCAGCATTTCTCCCTGTGGAAGAGCATCAAACCATCCTGGTCTTGCAACCCTGACAGTATTACCAGACAATTTCCTACCTCCCAGGGCCCCACATTCTCAGTGGAGAGTACACGTGGACACAACATGCACTGGTATCCACAATTCCCTGAGCTGATGTCCCAGTTTTCTTTCTCAATTAGCACTAGAGTTCTGAAAGCTTGATTTTTAAAATAATTTATTATGTCAGTTGGGGGTAGCCAGGAGAGAAGGATGGGAATTCCTCTGCCACAAGAACATCTGTTTTGCTGGACAGGAAGATATAAATTATGACGTCAAGATTGCAGCAGAAGCTTATAGATCATGCAGTCCAGTTTCCTAATTGTATAAGTGAGAATACTATGTCCTAGGGAAGTTAAGGAACTTGCCTGGGGACCATCAAGCTCAACAGGAACAGAGTTGAGGAGTAAGAACCTGAGTTCTTGACTCTCAGTCCAGACCTATTTCTACCATAAAATTTTCTTGAGTGGCCATTCTTCCTACTCCTAATTCCCCAAATTTTCTTGAGTTTGGCTTTTATCTCTCTCCATCCACTGAAACTGTATTTCTAAAGGCCCACAATAGCTTCAAATATGACTGTCTTTCCTCAGTCCTTATCTAAATTGGCAATTCCATGAAACAGAACCCTGCTCACCACCCAGAATTCCTGAAGCATTATTCCCTTCCTGCAGATCCATTGTGGGGGTGCTCTGGGTTTGCCTCCTGCTCCCCTGTTCTCTGGCTCCTTTTGCCAGTTGGAACTACCTGTGGGTCTACTGAAGGTAGATGCCCTTCCTCACTGCCACAATGGTGGGCCCCTTCCCTGGGCCCTCCCTCTTCCGGCCATCTGCAGGCTCACCCCAGGCACACCACATCCACTCTCATTCCCAGCCACAAGGGTAGCGAAGCCTACTTTTTCTTCTGTCCCAGATCTCTCTTCTAAATACCAGAACTACCTCCCAAGCAAACAATTGAACATTTCCTGTTATCCTGTAAGGACCTGAAATTCATGCTTATGGGTCGACCTGCCATCTTCCCTCTGCTATCTCTTTCCTGCTCCTGTGCTTCCTAACTCGATGGCATAATTAAACGCCATCTCACAGGTTCAAAATGAGGAGTTCTCTGATCTACACTCTTTTCATGTTCATTCAACTAGACACCAGGGGTCATCTCTCCTGCCTCCAAAATCTCTCCCCCATCCAACTTCACATTGCCTTTCCTACCAATTCCCTAGGTCAGACTACAAAAATCTCTTTGCTGTAAAGCCTCATCTCTAGCCTCCCACTGGCAGGCTCTCCTGACTTGGCACACTATATACCCCTTAGAAAAACGATTAGGGAACCCTACAGTCTAGCCCTACTCTTCCTTTCCAGTCACTTCTCTTCATATTCCCACAAATCCCAGCTCTTCAGTCACAGGAGCCTGCCCACTACTCCCTGGTGCTGTTCTGAATGTTACAGGCCTGCTTCTGTACTTTAGCTCATTCTAGTTCAGATCCTGGAAAGCCTTGCACTTTTTGTCAGCGTGATTTTGGTCATAGGGGATAGAATCCTGGCTCAAATCAGTTTGTGTAACATAAGAGATTTATTGATTCACATAACTGTCAGCTCCATAGAACCAGCTCCAGAGATTCCAGTATCACCATCAGATGTCTTTCTGGCTCCCTCTCTGTACCTTCTCTCCATTCTCTCTTTTGTCCTCCAGTCTCCCAAAGCCTCAGTCTCTCCAATGATAAGTACCCTTCCTCCTTGCAGAGGATAATGGAGATGTGGAAACATGGCCACAGACAGTTAGCTCAAACTTTCATGATTCCAGCCCAGTGAGGACCTTGCTGGAATCCCAGGGGAAGACCTTCTTTCTCACAGCGACTATACAATTCCAGAGAAGGACCATGATTGGCCTCACTTGAGTCACATGCCCATCCCTGGGCCAATCACTGTGGCCAGAGACCCTGTGAATGACAAGGCCTGAGTCATGTACCCACTTCTCGCTTTAAGCAGCAGGGGGCAGTGACCCGCAGCACCACTGGAACAGCCTGCAATGAGTGAAGCTGGGTGGAGTAAAACAAGTGGTGCATGCAACTCTCACTTCTCCACCCAGTTCCCTCCCAGCTCAATCCTGAGCCTGTGTCCAAATTAAATTCTGTCACTGCCTCTTCTGCACCTTGGAGAATCGAATTTGTCTCTTCCAACTGATGCAACTCTCTGAAGGCAGGAACTGGATCTGCAATTACTATGTCCGATTGTTTGTGTACGAGGTTATTGCCTGATTCCTCTGGCAATTCCTCTTGACTTGTTCATCACTGACACTCCAAGCACCAAGAACAGTACCTAACACATAATAGATTGTGAGACAAATATTAGATAAACAAATGAGTGGTTTGAATAGAATAAATGTTATTGGTCTTTGGCATCCAGTAAATAAGCACAGCTGCTTTTTAATTCTTCCTTCATAAAGAAAAGAAATGCTAAGGCAGGAACTCCCTCAACTTCCTATCCTCACCGTTCTGCCCTTGAATTTCTCTACATACTTCCCATCCCTACTGCCCTCATGTCTTAGGGAAGAAGACACACCTTCACGTCAAAATCAAGGTGCCCATCCCCTAAGGGGCTGTGTTCCTTCTACCGCTTCCTCTTTCCTATACCTTCAACTTTTCCATTCATCAGGGCTCTGTATAACTTCCCAGTGGATTCAAGTGCCCCCATGTTAGCCAAATGAGCAATAAAAGCAAAGCCCTCCCAGGACCCCAAACCCGCTCTTCCCCTCCCTACCTCTCATCCCTTTTTTCTGTAGCCTACGTTTCTTTTGGGCAGGGAGGGGGGTCCTCCATTGATTTCCTTAATCCCATACATTTCTCAACTCCACTGCAATTTGGCTTTTCTCCCATCAGTCTATTGAAACTGCTCTTGCCAAGGTCACCAACAACTTGCCAGACTCAATGGACACCTGCCAATCTTCATCTTATCTGTCTACTGCAATATCTGATTCAACTAACCACTTCCTGCCCTTGAAAGTCTTTTCTTCCTTGGCTTTCATAATGCTACTCTGCCTTGGGTTTTCGTTTTCATCTCTCAGATCACCCCTTCTCAGTTTCCCTCACAGGTCCCTCTTCCTAAATTATTCTCATTTCCTGGAGCTGGGACGTGTGTGTGATGGGAGACAGATCCTTGCCTTCTCTCGCCTTCTCATTCAGCCTGCTAAGGTTACCAACTTTATGGCTCTCACTGCTCAAAAGCACCACAGAATTTCAAATTGACCTCTCTTCCCAGGTGTGTCCTATCTAACCCACTTCTACTCAGGTGATCCACAAGAATCATTAACATGATCAAATGTAGTCATCACTTTTCTCCCCAAGTCTTCTCTCTTCCTCCTGCATTTTTCCATCTCACCAGTAGCCCAAACCAGGGATCCGGACTTATTTTTATCCATACTCATTAAAATTTGTCTCCTCCTCAGTGCTCTTCCAACTGATCATCAAATAAGCTAAATTATTTCACTGCCCAAATATCTCTTGAATCTGTTTCCTTTCCCCACTCACACTACAACTGCTTTAACTTAGTTCTTAATCTTTTCCCCACCTGGGTCACAGAAGTAACTTTCCATCTGGTCTCCCAACCTCCAGAGCTGATCCTATCCAGTCTACACAGGTTTCTAATGCCAACTCTCAGGTGGCATCTCATTATCTTCAGAATAAAATCCAAAGTCCTTAGCGCGATAGGTAAGGCCTTTCATAATCTGGTTTCTGTCTCATCTTTCATTCCTCATTTCTTAACACTCCTCTTACATACTTTGCTCCAATCAAATCAAACCATTTTCTTCTCCTAGCATGTTCTATGTGGTGACATATCTTAATGCCTTTGCACATGCCAGTCCCTCTGCCTGGCATTCCTTTTTTTCGACCCAGTGAACTACCACTTGTTTTAAAGGCTCAGTTCACATGCCACTTTCTCTTGGCTATCTTCCTTGAACTGCCTGCCTAAAGAAGGTGTCTTTTGTTCTCTCACAGCACACTGTGCATACAGACGTCGTGGCCCTTCCTACCCTGAAGTGCAAGAGTCTTTTAAGAGTAGCTCCCTCCAGTCCATGAGTTCCTTCAGGACAAAGCCTGAGGCCTTCCTCTACCTCCATGACACTGTGCATATGCTACCCACAAAGTAGGTAATCATAAATGATTATGGATGGACAGATGAATGGATTTCCTACCATCCTGTCTTTCCACGGTTCTCCAAGACACCTGCCTCTACCAAAGCCAGAGGCTTCTCTCTGTTGCAATCTGAAAATGGCCTCCATTTTTGAGGCAGGAATGGAAAATTATTTTAGGGCCTGCCCAGATGGTTGCTAGGGAATACTCTGATGTCCAGATCAGTGTGATATATGATCATTACTACCACTTCCAGAAGGAACTCAGCACCAGTTCGCCACTTGCTATTCTCTCAACCATGGCTGCTGCAATCACCATCTGGGTGTGAGGTCCTAGTCTCCACTGCCCATGGTCTCTACTGCCCATGCTGGTGGTAATCTAGTAAGAAAGGTGTGGAGTTACAATGAAAAGAACACAGGTTTTGGAATTAGAAAAATCATTGTCTGAATACAACCCTGTCACCTACTAAGCTGTGTGGCCTTGAGCAACCCATCTTACTTCTTTGAACCTCACTTCCTCATCTGTAAAATGGAACTGATGACTATCTTTGCTCATAGGTTGATAAACAAATAAAGATAATAGATTGAAAATGATGAACACATCCCATGGCCACCAAAAGCGTTCAATGTGATCATTCTGGTTTACACAGAATAATAAGGTTCAGTCGTTGTATATCTCATACCCTTTCTTTTCTTCAACTAACATTTATTAAGACCTCCTTTGTGACAGGCATTGGGCCTGGTGCTATACGGTGAGCAAAAATAAGTAACATCCTTGCTTTAGGAAGCCCTGGTGAGAAGGAGCACCCAGGCTAGCAAGGGATACAGACACATAAACACCTAATTAATTTGCAGTGTGCCATATGCATTAGCGATCTGAGACCCTGGCAGTAGGTGATTCCAGGGTCAATTTTAAAGCATGGAGATTCTCATATATAACAATATTCTACAGAAAGCATATCTGTTGGCTAAGACACAGGCAGAGAATCCGAGGTAAATTGTTAGCTATGAAGTCCTAGTCTTACGTATTATTCTCCCTTTCTCTTTTCTCCATTCTGCTTGCTCCTAGGATGGTTGAAAAATCAAGAGAGTAGGGGGACAAATTCAGAGCACCAACTATTAGCCTTGCAGGATTTTATTTTACTTTAATTTTTTTTTGTGCTATGAAAAGCACAATGTTTTTCCTCTTCTCTGTAAAGAAAATTAGAACTAAAGATGGCTCAGCAGATAAAAGCTGTGGGTGGTAAATACTCCCACTATTCCTCACTGCCTTTCAGGCTTCTAAGTTTCTCTTTGCATTTACTGCATCTTAGAGCTAGAAACCTGAAAGAGCTCTGAGAAATTCTATGGTGAAAACCCATATCCCGATTAACAGATGAACAAATTGTGGCCCAAGGTGGCCAAATGATCTGCCCAAAGTCAAATGAGAGAGTGAATCAAAATTAAAACAGTTATCCTGATTCTCCCCTTTTACTAGTCTGCAAATCTCCCAGCTCCCTGGGGTTTAGACACCTTAACCCAGGCAAGCATCTTCATATGGTGAATGCCACTGGTGTCCCCACTTCTGAGCATCCTGGAAGCCACAGAAAAACCACTTTTCTTCTAATGTCACTGGCTCTCTCCTCCCAGAAACATCCTATTTCTTATTAATGAGACACTTTCAGATCCTCTTCTATGGTTTAAGAACCATGTCTGCATGGAAACTTTGGTTAGAGTGTTTTTCTCAAATTGCCTCTCAGAACTACAAATTTCCTGGCTGACAAAGCTTTGTGGTTGAGGTTGCCATTTTGCAATTAACTTAGCCTTAAAAGAACTTCCATGGATACTACACATCCCCACGGGATAAAACTACAATTTATGCTTTAATACTGAGAACATCAAGACCCTGAAAACCAAGGGAATTCCCAATTTCATACACTGGTGACAACAGGGAAGGAGCTTGGGGTATCCCTGGTCCAACTCTTTCTGGAAACTGAGCCCTCGGAGGGGCAGAGGCAGAGCTACTGACCTGGACTCCCAGTTCAGTGCTCTTTCCCACCCTTTGAAATGTCACCCCAGCCTCTTGGGCTGAAGCAGCTGCGCCATCAAAAATGTCACATCAGTTATGACAACACAGTTTGTTATATAACTGGTGCTGCAGAGCAGGCAAGGGGAAGAAGCCATGAACATGAACCACAGCACCCCCCTTCTGCTTCTCAGTGCAGCTAAGTCCCACATACTTACTTGACAAGAGAACTCCATATGGGAAGGGAACACCCACTAATCAATCAAAGGAATAAAAACTGGAGCTAACATTCGTATAATGATTTCCACATTCTACACACTGCTCTAAGCACATTTTATATGTTAGCTCATTTCATGCTCACCACAATCCTATTAGTAGTTATTTTTATTATCAGTCCCATTTTACAGGCAAGGAAACGGAGGCACCAGATGTTATGTGCCTTGTCTAAGGTCACATATTTAGTTAGCAGTAGAGCCAAGATTTGAAGCCAGGCAGCCTGTTTGCAAATTCTATGCTTTTAACTACCTCTCAATTTTAGAGAAGCATGCTAAACTGCTTCTAAAGATGGCTCAGCAGATAAAAGCTCTCAATTTTAGAGAGGCATGCTAAACTGCTTGTCTAAACACAAGAAACTACCTGTTTTTCTGAACCAGTTAACAGGTCACTGCTCTCTCCTCTCCTTTCCCTCCATGCTAATCATGGATCTGTTGTACAGCTTCCTTTCTACCAGTAGTGTGTAAATGAGAGGGATGGAAGAAAATAAGAATGTGACACATATTTGAAGAAATTCTTAAGGATGGAGTTCATTTGAGCACCTTCAAGCTTTTTATGACGCTGCAATCAGTAAGAAAGTGAGGTGAGAGCTCTGGTAATAGCATTTGCCACTTATAAACCCACACACTGTGGGTATGTACAAACATAGGCACACAATTTTTCTTTTGTCAGAATCAAAAGTTTTCTCTCTTAGTGTCAATTTTGAGGGTAACTTTTTCAAATATTCTTTTTTTCAGTTTGGAATCACCCCTTTACCAGATTTTCTGTTGTCTTTCAGATCAAGACGTATTCTGTTGATAATGGTCTGTCCGGCTCCATGAGAAATGAGAATGAAAACACCCTGGGAGACAGGAAGTCAAGTCCCAGCATGCAAATGGGCTGAGCACATATCAGAAAAATAGGGCCTCATTCTACTCATATTAAATCTCTGGTGTTAATGGAGTTAGGGTACTGTGAGCAGCTGCAAAACATGAGTGATCTTGTCTTATCTTTAGCAGATGTGGCATGTGAAGCAGCACAATATAATCTGGGAGTTCCATGTGTTAAAAGAAACAAGACAGCACTCCCACTCTGGGCATCATAAATCTAATCCAGCCCTGTTCACACATAGAACAGCCGTTCTGCATTCTTTTCCAGTCATGTTGCTCCTCATGAAGCATCAGCCATTTAATCTAATTGGCAACAACCCTTTTCAACAAGCATACAGGTTCCACTTCAGAATCCAATAGGTAACTGAGGTTCAAGAATTCCACAGCTGATTCCCAAGGAGATCAGGTGGACTGTTTGCCACTCTTCTGGCAGGAAGGTCTGCTGGTATTTACAGCTCAGTGCACAGTAAGGAGGGAGGGAGCACCATACATCAGGAAAAGAGAACTCATCTGCTACTTGATCTGACATTCTGTTCGCGCTGTCGCTGTCTCTGGAGAGCAAGGTGCATCCATTTGAATAAACATAGAGACGGGATGAAGGCAGGGAGGCAAAGCAGCCAACTATATGACTGCAAAAATAACAAGTCTACAAATCTAGAAGAGTGGCTCTCTGTGGAATACTACCTCAATGTGGGACCCTGCGGGAAAGTGTGGAAAATGCCCTTTTAAAGGGCTGCACTTTCATGGGGTAATGGCTGCAGGTTGCTATTCACCTCCATTAATGCCTGTCAGTTAGCAGGTGCTGAAGAGCACTGTGCTCAAAGAATGCAAGCTTGATTGCTTTTTGGCCTTTTGGCTAAGATCAAGAAAAATGCAAACTTGTCCTGAACTCAAACCAAACAGTAGATACCCTAATTACAAGTCAGGGTCAGCTGGGAGGAAAAAATCCATCAGCTTTTTGCTGACAGGTAACCTTTTGAGACAGTCTTTCCTGACAGGGTGGGGTCTGTTCTCTGAATCATATCCCACTTATCAGGCTGGAATATTTGTATGAGTAATGACGTCTTCATCAGGCAAATTCTTAAATTTGTTTTAAAATGGCACTAAGCAGGTATTGTGGGAATGGAATACAACCAAAGTGCTCTATTTTATTGTGCCCATTTTGGTAAAGACTACCAGCTAGCAAGCTATGCATCATGGCCACCTTCGAACTCTATCTTTCTAAAAATTCCACTTAATGCTCCAGAGGTGGATGGCCTGAACTCAACATTACAGAAAACTCAGCATCTCGAATGAGGGCAAACTGTGGCTCCCAAAGCAACTCCACAGTCCATTTTACATTTTTACCAGGTACACGGTCCAAGCGGGTGTCACTATTTGTTCAGAACTGGGAAGTCACTTAAAGTGATATTCTGTCGATTCTACGCCTGATAAAATTACAACTCATTAAAAGATTTCTTTGTAAGGGGTTGGTAATTGAATAAAATTGAAAGTTATTTTAAAAATGTTTGATTGGTCTGAATAACTTACAGTCTTATTGATTGACTACAACACGATGAAGCTGTATCATAGGTGAGGTCACCACTCCCTAACAAGCAAAATTATTTAAAATCCCACGCACAAAAAAGAATCACTAATTACTCACATGTGATATGTATAAAATTATATCTGTGCTAACTCAATTATCACTGTTTATTTCTCAGTACTCAAGTGTTTTGGATTGTCTGACACAGAACTCCCTAACACAAATTCACAATCATACACATAAGGGGAAAAAAAATAACCCCAAACACTATGTTCAAATAAAAATTTTAATGTAAGTACTGAGAATCAGGTTTTTCAAATGACATTCTAAACTGTAGTATCTCTTAAGCAGATGCAAGTTTCCCTTTACAACAGGTATCAAGCAGAAGAATTTTATGTCAGTATCTCTGCAATGCTCTTAGGCTGATGAAGACGTTAACCCTTTGTTCTAAATGGCAACTGCCAGCCAGTTCTTTATCATTTAACTTCAGTTACTATGGGAATATATGGAAGGCTGTTTCTTCTAATTAGCATACCACAACATGGATGAGAACACAGGCTCAATGGAATGACTCTGCTCTTCTGGAAACGCTGAATAGAAGCGGTTTTATTCAGTGATGTCTGAATATCCATATTCTTCCTCTCAATCCAATGTGCTGAGCTATTAGACTGTGGCCTATAACTTAAAGTTAAGTTATACCCTAGGGTAACCCATAACTTTAAATTAACTTTAAGTTATACCCTAGGATGGGTTATCAACACAGCCTCCTAATTAACCCGTACATATGGACTGATAGGTTGGTCACCAATAATGGACTTTCACAAGGAAGTCAGAAACTGCTTTCTAAAATGCCACCTAGATTTTCGGGCCTGGCACCATCCACAGTAGAATTTTCCTGACTTGAAGTGGCTCTCAGTCAAGTGGCCATCTCAAAAACCATCTCTGCAAGGGAGGACTCAAAGAAAAAAAACTGTCACTAGGATACAGTGACACCTATCCCACATTTTGTGGTTAATAAAACAAGTCCTGCCTTCAGCTTGGCACAAGGCCCTGATCTGATGTATTTCAAGCCAAGCTGGAGGGCTCACAGGGAAAGCTGCCATTCATGAATGCTTCAAGAGGACAGGATCCCAGGGTCCCTCGTGGCAAACCAGGGACCAGAAACCTTTGTGATAGACCTTTGGAACAGACCTGCCCTGCTTCTTAAAGAGAGTTGGTGTATTGTGCTTTTCTTTAAAAAAAAAAAAATTGTTTTACCTACAAAATCTGTTTTTCCTAATATTTTTCTTGAAAAAGGTGTCCTGTAAGGGTGAAAAAAAGGGGGGCGGGAGAAGTGTAGGGAAAGAGAAGAAATGCTCTGATTTCTGATTTAACAATCTCAAACATCACTCACTTCATTTTCCCCCCTCCTGGGTGTAACCAAATACAAGACACATAGGACTTTTTCTGGTAAGTCTACATCCAGCCTTCATTTAAGATTTCCTGTCCAGTACATAATTATAAATTTTCATCCTAAAGTGGCACACCTATTTCCCCAGAGAGCTCAGCTCTCTTTGAATAAAAAAAGGTGAGGTACCCCTTTGGGGGATTCAGTATATATTTTTAAACTTCTCATTAAATCAGCCTAATTTATGGGGCATGTTCAGGAAAAGCAGTTCTTTGGCGGATTCAAAGTTAATTTGCAGACTCTGGCCTGTCCCCCTCCTTCTGCCCCTCCTGCGAGCTCCCCTCCCGCGAGCATTTCCGAATGCGTTCGACCCTCTCCGAAGCGGCTCGGCTCTCTCCGCCGGAGCGCGGACTCTGCTCCGAACACCGCCGACTCTCTCCGAGCCCCGCGCCCAGACCGCACCGAGCCTAACCGAGCGTCGCCGAACTGAGCCCCATCGACTTTTCCGTCCTCGGCTGGGCGCTGTCCACCACTTGCAACGCCTGAAACCTCATCCAGCTCCAGTGGCTGGGGCGTCTACCGGGCTCGAGTCCTCCGCTGCTGATTACAGACTTCTGAAGTTTTAAAACGTCCCCCCTCGGGAGAAAGGAGTGGCGCGGCTTGCATTTACCGATCTGCAAGAGCTCCAGACAGATGCAACATGCACCTTGTGGCAAAGAGCAATTCCCCAGGCCCCGCCTCCCCATCCATTTGGTTTGCACAAGCTCCAAAGAAACCCCAAGCTAAATTATCCTTGGTTCAGAAGGGTGCAGCGAGCGGAAGGGGCCTCTTCGAAGAAAGCCCCAGGGAGCTCTCGAACAAAAATAAGAACATGTCAAGCAAATGGGGAAACTGTCTCCGAGTCGCTACTCCCTACCATCATGGCGCCGCCTAGAACCCGCTTGTCATGCCTGTTACACATGCAAGATTTTTTGCATCTTGGTTCTGAAACCGCAAGCATGCTTCATCTCCTACTCCCACCTTCCCACGAAAGGGGTTTCTATTTTCCATTGTTTCCCTACGCGATGCAATTACTTCGGCTACTCTGTCAAGTTGAAAAATAATCATTTTTGTTTACTGTACAGCAACCCCTAATTAGGAGCTGTGTGTGCACGAAGGTGTCACAGCAAAGCGACGTGGAATTTTCGCTAAACGGTCTTAACGAACTCCTCGGTCCTGAACTGACAGGCCAACGGAAGCAGGAGGCCCCGAGGGCGCATACCCCTTCGCTGCCAGCCACCCCCTCCCCAAGCAAAGCTGCCTGTGGGCTCACCAGGAACTGTCGGGTGGATAGGGCAAGAAGCGAGCCTGCGAGTGGGAAGGAAGGGCGAGGCTCCTTATTGAGAAAGTGTGGAAGAGAAGGAATATCCCATTTTGTTTTAATTTTCAAACATCACTCAAATCCACCCCCAGTTAATTAGGAGGGGAAACTGATAGCTAAGGCAGAAGGGGGCGGCGGAAAGTGGGGCCTGAAATCCGCATTGTGAGTAGATTGCATGGAACATGGCCTATGCAGAGTGTAAATAAACACACTGATAAAGGCCACGGAGCGAAGGAAAACTGCGGGTATCAGGAGAGCAATGCTGGGAGGGTGGGGGAGGAGAGGAGCTGGGGGCAGCAAGGGGAGGACATTCAGCCTCACAGGCAGCTTCCCTCCCCCTTCCACCTCTACCTTGGATAAAACTGTGCCAGTCACATCCGCTTGGAAACCCGCTCCTTCCCCTGGCACACGACCCCTCCCCTAACCCTGGCCCTTTTTTTGGGTGGGCGGGGGGAGGAGACGTACAAAACACAGCCTCCAATTCAGCACCAAATGCATGAACAGCAGACACTTGATCCTCCACCCCAGTCTAGGGCTGGGTCCCCTCCATGTTAGCCAAGTTCAAAATCACTGCCCCAGGAGAAGAGCAGGGGGAAGTGGGATTACGGACCTTCGGGGATAGGGAGGTATGGAGGGAAGAGAAGAGAGAAATCGAGACAGAATGAAACAGGGACACAGAAATGGAGGCGGTGAGACACAAAATATTCCACAAGCAAGAGTAATGATCATAACCATGCCAATAGTGTGATGTTCTGATCAATATGGCGGACGCTGTCATTCATACAACTACAGGCGCTCCCCTTCCCCCTCCCAAAAAACACCCACCCGGGAGTTGGGGTGGAGGACCCAGAACCAACGTAGGGAGTGGGGGAGGGGAGTCAAATATAGGGGTGTGTGTGTGTTTGTGTGTGTGTGCACGAAAACAGGCCTGGAGAGCAATGTGGAGTAAGCAAGGTAATAAAAACGATTTAAAAAATTATTCTTAATAAAAGTACAAATCCCAGTGCCACAGGGACTTACTTCATCTGCTTCACAATGGTGCTTTTTCCTGATTCTCCAGCCCCTGTTGGGACACAGACAGTGGGGAAAAACTGGTGAGTGTCAGCTTAAAGGAACGGGGGGGGGGGGGTGAACTAAGGCATGCGAGGGGGTGGGCGATCCTGGGCACATGGTGTTGCCAACTTGGGGACCAGGTCTACCGGGCGCGGGTGGGGTGGGGGAGCTGGCGGCAGGGGTGCGGAGTGGCCGGGGTCGGGGGATGGGGGTGGTAGCGGCGGTCCTTACCCAGCAGGAGTAATTTCACGTCTTTGGCGGCGCTGATGCCATCCTCTTTGAGGTTTTTCTCAATCGCCTTGCTCCGCTCGAGGGCGGCTCTCTCCTCTGCGCTCAGAGTACATCCCATGGTGGCCCCTTTCCTGCCACAGCCCGCACAACTCCGCTGGCACGGCTCCCCGGATCGGCGCGCCCCCCACCCCCCCAGAGAGCAGAGCCTGGGCTCAAGGGGGGAAAATCACGATATCCTCTCCTGGGCTGGAAACAAAAATGTCGGGTAACCAGAACCCCCCAAAAAAGCCGCTAACAAGATTCCAGCAGCGGAGACTCGCGGCAGCTGGTGGGGGTCTGGGGGTGTCGAGTCGAGGGTAGCCGGGGTCAGGGGCTCCGGAGCCGAGGGAGGAGGCGCCCGCGGACCGAGGAGGCGCGGGCTGCAGGCACTGAGGCTTGTGCACGACCCAAAATAAATAAAATAATAGTCGAGGCCGGAGCCGCAGCCGGAGCCGACGGAGGGTGGGGTGGGGGGCAGGGTGGGTCCTGCTGCCGCGGCTGCTGGAGGAGGAGGCGGTGGCGGCGGAGGAGGAGGAGGCGGCGGAGGCGGCGGCGGCGGCGCGGGATGTGGAGGGAGTGAGTTAGGGGGTGCTGCTAGTGCATGTGCATCGCCGCTCTTCAGCCGTCGGTGCGTCCGCGGCGCCTTCGCCGACCCCCGCGCGCTGGGCAGGGCTGGGCAGGGGGCCGGACCGGGGGGCAGGTCTCTAGCGGGAGGCGGCGTTGCTGTCTCCCAGAGCTCGCATCGCTCGGTGAGCCTACCGGAGAGAGAGGGAGAGCGCCAGGGAGCCGCGGCCAGCCGGGAGCTCGAGGGAGAGGGAGAGAGAGAGAGAGGCAGGGAGGGAGGGGAAAAAAAAAAATGGGAGAGCGAAGGAGCGCGCGCGCGCCAGGGCCTGGGCGGGGGGATGAGGCGAGCGCAGCGCGCGAGTGCGCCAGCGGCTCTGCGCACCCGGCTCCGCGGGCCGCCGGCTGACGTCAGCAGGGCCGCGCGCCGAGCCCCCGGGACTGGGAGAACGCGGGGCGGGGGAGGCGCGCGCCGGGGGTCCGCGTCAGCCGGCGGCGGCGCGCACGCGCGCTCGCGGAGCATCCTCCCCCTCCCCCAAGCGCCCTCCGGGCCCGCTGCTCCCCCGGGGTGGGCGCGTGCGGGGCTGGCGGGGGCGGGGCGTGGGGCCGGGCGCGCGCGGGTCCCCTACCCCGCCCCTGCCCCCGCCCCCGCCCCCGCCCCCGCCCCACGCGGCGGCGGCGCGGACCTCCTTGTCAATGGGAACGCTGGGCCGGGCGGGCGGCGCGGCAGTCAGGTGGGCCCCCCAGCTCGCGGCCGGCGCGGCCTCTGTCCCTCTCCCGCAGGCTCTCCATCTTGTCTCCCGCAGCCCGCCTTCTCCGTGGCTCTCCAGCTGATGGGGCCGCAGAGCCGAGGTCAGGTTACCTCAGGAACGCGTTGTGGTAGTGGGTCGCAATAAAACCGCGCGCCCCAGAAATCGCTTCTGGAGCGTGAGGACAGATTCGGACTTTTCGCGTCCTTAGTCCACATTTATAGAGCACCTAGTATGTGAGAGCCAAGGCTGTAAGGAGAGGAATGCAGCGGGCCGAGAAAGGCTTGGGCCTGTTCTCCGGGAGCCGCTGCCTCCAGGGCCGTCGGCTACCCTGCTCCGAGATCCCAGCCGCCGCTCTCCGCGCAAGAGGGGTGCCCACCCTCGGAGGCGGAGGGCCCGGAGCGGAGGGACGGGGCTTCAGGCGACCGGGAGCTTGCAGCAAACCCCTGATCCCTGAGCAGTTTATTTTAAAAGCTTTTGCAGGTGTTGGACGGTTTAGCCTGGCGGAGGCCTCTTTGCACTGAATTCTTCTGTCTTCCTCCTTCCAAACACACAAAATGAATTTTGAATAGATTTTGGATGAGAGGTTTTCTTCCTTCTTTCATCTTCTGAAACATTTCCCCCTCATTTCTATTCAAATAAAGACCCAGAAACCCGGGTCAGTTACTTGGTGTACAGCTAGTCAAATACTGAGGAAACCAGTTGATATTTGCCAAAGATTGGGCATGTTCTGGGTGGTCTCAGATTTTGAAGAAACGAATTTTTTACTGCACAAAATAGTTTTACAATCAGTTCCATCAGGCAGCCCCAGGGGCTCTCCTAGGGAAAGGGGCCAATAGGCAAGGTTGCATGGGGATAAGAGAGGCAAGCGGCCAGTGGAAAACGTTTTTGTTTTTTTGTTTTTTCCCCTAACAGTTGGGCATTTCTGTGGCTCTGAAAGCAAACTTGTTTGTTTCATTTCAACGATAGAAAAAAACACTCCTGTTTTGGAAATGTAACCCAGCATAAAAATACATTTGCAATGGGGAAAAAGAAGGCAGTTTAGGGCCACCCAGAAGAAAATGCTTTTTCCCTTGATTTTTTTTTTTTTAATTTGGTATTTCCCAGTGTGGGTTTGCCTTATTTTACAAATAGCTGCCTATGTCAAGCTGTGGGTATGTGATTTAAATATTTTAATTTGAATCACATTTTACATAGTCTAGGAAACTGACAAAGGAATCCTATAGAGAATTGTTTCGTAAAGTGAATAACTGCTTCTCTACCTACCCACCCCCCACCATTCTTTTCTGTGTGTGTTTTTTGGGGGATGTTAGGGGATAAATCTGGTTTGGCTTAAAAATCACTAAAACGCAGCCTTTCAAATCCAAAACAGAGAGCTTAAGCATCCAACATTCTATAGAATGTGTTATTTCCTCAAGAGGTTGCTAGGAACAGTTATGTAGATCTACCAGATGCAGGGAAAACACTCCACACCCTCACCCAGGTGCCGTATCCCTGCAAGACTGCATTGGAAAGACTGAAGAGGTAAGAATATAACCATTTCATGGCAGATGGTGGGTCACATTTCATGTTTCTGTGCTCTTTCATATGAAGTAATTTTTGGTTTAAAATCTTAGGCTCTTGGGGTATTCCAGGGTTGTATGGTTGAATGAAACTCTCATTGACCTTGGGTATATGTATTGCTTCTTGGTATCAGACCTAGTATAAGGAGGCACAAACCTGTTTTGTGTTTTTCACTCTGTACTTACTAAGCACCTACCTACCATGTACAGGGTAATTGTTCTAGGTGCTAGAGATGTTATATTTCAGGTTTGTCTACTCAGTTTTCTTTTTCTGGGTCACTTTGCATCTTTATCGCTGGGCTTCGTAAAAGACTAATAATAATCCGCTTCATCTGTATAGTGCTTTACAGCTTACAGAGCACTTTTACAAAAATTATCTCATGTGATCCTCCCACATAAACCTCAGTTAAGCACATGGCGTGGGAAGCATCATGGCTGAGTGCAAAGAACCTGGACCATGAATACAGATCAACCTGGGTACCCATTTTATAGCTGAAGAAGCTGAGCCTCTAACTTTTTAGGGTCACGAACAGTTATTATTCTTACTACTACCTGTAAGTAGTAAGCCAGTGTTCCTTTCACAGGTTTGTGGACTCTGAGAAACAGCATGTTAAATACACAAAGTATGCTTCTGAGACTTACAGAAAGCTTACAACCCCAGAACCCAATCATATTCAGGTTCCCCCAAAGGACATGAGGATAAGAATCTCTCAGTTCTCTGTGAATTATTAGTAATTAGATAATACCACAAGTGTTTAATTGTTCACAGTTCATTCCTGTGGGAATGGGGAAATTACTATCCTTACATCAGCAGCAAGAGATGCTTAGACCAAGGACAGATTCTATTTGGTTTTATTTTATTTGATCCTCAGAATTTTATTTCTTGGGTTATTGTCGATGTCCAGTGAATAACTCTCCCTCCAACCTCAGTTAGCCATTCCCTTTGCTATGTACATACACCTTCAGTATATTTTTAATTTTAAAAGTACATAATTATTTTATATACTCTCTACAGGAACAACAGCAAAGCAAAGTTACTTTTTTACTGCATGTGGCTGCTAGATCTGGAGGGCAATTCATGATATCAACAACATTCCCCAGCTCTGACTTAGAGAATGTGGGCTCTGATGAGGTAAACTGAATTCCCCTATTTGTTCCCTTTTATAGTTTAATTAAATATGAAACTACTTTATTTAAATATGTATGTATTGGCAATCTACTATGTTTAATATATTGATTTAGACATGAAGACAGGTTGGGATGTCACGAGCTTGGAATCTTGAAATCCTGAAACTTCTGTAGTGTTTTCTTAAAACAATTCACATTAGAATTAGCTGGGGTGCTTGTTAGAAATTCAGTTATCCGTCTTTTACCAACTCATACTCTTCAGCCATTCACATTGATAGCCACTGCCCAGGTGATTTTTCTGTGTACAAAGTGTTGGTCTTATACAGAATCCATATGTGGCAATTAATTCTGCTAAGAGCTGTCTTAAAGCCCAGATATCTTACATGTTTCTAAATCCAACTTTTTTTATGTCTACTAATTTTTTGTATTTCTGTCAAAGGGAAAAAAATGATGAAAATTACTATTCCTTATGAATACTACTCTCACAGGACGAAAATAAGCTAAAATATGTGATTCATAAGCTAAATGAAACTAAACTAAATATCCAGTGAATTAGTCATTTTATTTCCTTTTCTTTTTCTTTTTGAGATGGAGTCTCACTCTCTTGCCCAGGCTGGAGTGCAGTGGTATGATCTTGGCTCATGGGAACCTCTGCCTCCCATGTTCAAGTGATTCTCATGCTTCAGCTTCCCCAGTAGCTGAGATGACAGGTGAGCGCCACCATGCCCAGCTACTTTTTTTTTTGTATTCTTAGTTGAAACAGGGTTTCACCGTGTTGGCCAGGCCTGTCTCCAACTCCTGACCTCAAGTGATCCACCAGCCTTGGCTTTCCAAAGTGCTGGGATTACAGGCGTCAGCCACTGCACACAGGGAATTAGGCATTTTAGGGAGAATGTTAGGTAGAAATTTTGGGTTTCTGCACCAAGTTTATTTCTATTATAAAAGTGATAACTCACAATCCAACTTAGTGGTGAATATGATTTAGAAGAATGTGTGGGTTTGGCTAAGAGATGACTTTTTTTCCAGTTTGTATCTGTCATTAATGAGGGAAGGTACTGATCAATCTTTTCATATTTCTAAAAGACAAGCCCTATATTCAGTATTTCCCTAACTGATATTTATGCACCTCAGACCTACCAGAGTGGTGGTTCTCAAACACTGTGCACAAGAATTACCCAAGGTGCTTTTTAAAGAGCAGATTTCTGGGTTTAATACCTAGAATTTCTGAGTCAGTTAAGTCTGAGGTGAAACTTGGGAATCTTTATTTTTACTTTCATACCTTCTTCCCAAGTACTCAGATACTTTGGGAAAACATTAGTAGACTGTGAACTCCTTTGAGGGAACAGAGTTGTCATATTACTTTGTGTATATCCCCAAAGATCAAGGATGGCCCACTGCCCACAGGTCATCAGTTTCAATATTTGTTAACTAAATTCACCAGTCAGTAGGCAAGGGCTAAATCGGACACTATCACAAAGCTCTTCCCACCTCTGAGACTTTTGTTTTTGTAGCAGAAAATTTTTAAAACTTGATTATTCTACAAAGATTGGATGAGTTCAAAAAGGTAATGGCTTGTCGTCAAGTAAGGTTCTGAAAAGTGAAATGATACAGATTTTAAACAAAAGAATGGGAGATTTATTGGCCTATGCCAGCTTGTGAGATGAGTGTTTGCCAGGTGTTTTTGACATTCCCATCAGAAATTTTTTTTGCTTAATTTCATGTCCCATTTTGTTATTTTGTAAAATGCATGAAAAAATTAGTTTTCTTATATATAATTTTAGGGATAAGAGATGTCATAGGAAGAAATAAAGGTTTTGTGTACTTTTAAATGAAGGGATTTTTCATGAAGGAGCAGATTCACGTTTATAGGTAATTGAATTGAGCTTTTAAGTTATTGAAGTCCATTATGTGGTCACTGTTGACAACATAATTTGTTGAGTATTCATTGATGGTTCAAGAACCCCGAAGAGGGTGTGCTTTGTGAGTTTTTTCAATTTAGTATAGCTAGAGAATCCCACAGGGATCCCTTTGGATTGCATAGAGTGGAAAGTTGGAGGGGCCGAGGACTAGTGCTTTCTTTCACATTTACAATAAAGTGGACCAAGAGCTGAAATTGAAGTAGGAAGCTTGGCTTAATATGAAAGCATTACCTAAAGTCATGGATTCCTATTGGAATTTTCTTGGAAAACCTTTCATTAGAAATTAAGATTCTTACTTGTTTTGATGGGAATAATAGTACTTTTCAACCTACCTGGGCTAGAGTTGACAGTTAAGGTTAGCAGGAACATATTTGTAAAATATTTATTTAGTACTTATTATGTCCTCCAGAAGACAGAAGCTTTCCTTACACAAAGGTTATTTGCATTATTTATCATATTTTCAATCTCCATAGAGCTTTTCACACATGCAGCTCAAATACATTTTAGACATTATCTCATTAGGCTTCTGTAAGCTTCAAGGTCCAAAGTCTTATTACTGCATTGCTTTTTACAGATAGAACTCTTTTAGTTTGTTCCTGTCAGTTATATTTGTGAAAGCAAAAAGTAGGTGAATTTTATCTGAATCCAGTTAGAACAAATTTGAATTGGCTATAACAAATGTAACTTGGGGAGGAGAGGCTATCCATTAGTTCAGATTTAGATGTGCATTGAGAGTGTTTGGCCATACTAGACTGAATTAATTTTGTGACTTGTGTGCATTCTTTAAAGTACATGTGGTCTGAGGTGTTCCCAAAGTCTGCCAAGTACCAAGATCGAGGCGTTCCAGCTGGGTAACATGATTCTTTAGTTGAGCTGACATTTAGGCATGTTATCTATTCACCAAATGCCTGCAAAACCCTGACCTCTGTGGCAGAGAAAAACATTTTTATAAAATTCCTGTGTGTGTGATGGAGCAGATCTATAAAACTAAAAAAGGACAACTCAGTGAGAGACACATTTTCAACCAGTCACCTATCCCATAGGACTTTTACCTAGAATCATTTTAAGGTTGAAGTAAAAAGAAATGAACTATACTGATATTCTTCTCAAGTAGTCCCTGAAGTCCACTGTCTCTCCACCTGGCCATTGTAGTCTTTGGAGAGGGCTAAGAGGAAAGAACTCTGAATTAGTTACATCCAATATAAATGAAAAATAGCATTGTTCCTAATGACTAAAGAGAGGACATACACCCGTCTTAATAAAAACACTGAAAGCAGTGGCCTAACCATGAGTCTGAAATTAATGAGGTTGATGCCCAAAGGCAATCTTACAAGAAAAAAAATCCGTGGTGGGATTGAGAGGTGGGGTGAATGAGGCAGTGGAAGAAAAAGGGCAGATTTAGAGATTGGTCATTTTGATCATTCTTTTTTTGATTCTGCAACCTCTGCTTCTGCTGTAGGTAGTGATACCAATCATTTTTTCCCTTTTTTTGCCTCCTTTGTCTCTGCTCTGTTCTTCTACTTGGCTTTATCGCCCTCATAAACACTTCCACAGCAAGAAATAGTGATAAGAATGATATTTTCCTGTAATTATCTTTATTTAATGAATGAATGTCTTTTATATTTATTTTAGGCTTGCCATGTGCCAGACACTATGTTAGTTGTTGGGAATATGCTGTTGAATACGACATATATGATCTTCTGCTATCATGCAGAGGCATATAGTCTCAGACTTTTGAATTATAATAATCTCCTATATTATTTATTTAAGTCCTTAAACAGCTATTTGAAATAGCCAGGATTTCTGGTTTTCATTGCATACATAATGAAATTCAGCTTAGAAAAGTTCAAGCGATTTACCCAAGATCACATAGCTCATAAATTGTGTAATCAGAATGGACACCTTACTTTTTTGAATTCCAAGACAGTGTTCTTTCTGCCACATCATGCCACTTCCCGAAGATTCAAGGTTCAAAGATTACATCTCAGCTGCTCTTTTAAATAGCACAGGCACCAATTATGCTATTCATATTTTAGTGGGTTTTTACTTTATTCAGTAATCCTTCTCCTACTTTCTTGGATATTATTGACCATCATAATGAACTTTACCCAAGAAACTTATGATCCCATGATATCTATTCCAATAAATCATTCCTAGCTCTTAAAGCAGAATAGATTATCTTTGTAGTACATAAATCAGAATATTCTCCATATTTTGCAGCACCTCCTCCCTCAAAGGTGAAAACCAGAAATTGACAGTAGATGATATGCAACTATTACAGATATTGTGAAGCTTCAGTCTCAGTAAGTTTGGACAAATAATACATGAAAGTGGTTTTCAAAACTAAGGGGAAGTAATGCCAAGAAAGGCAGCAGAGTGAAAAGAACACTGGACAGAATGAAGAGACAAGACTTTTAGTCTCTGGCCACCTTTGGGAGACTTAATTCACTTTCCAGGTCCAGTTTCCTCAATCAAGAAAGTGGATTTTAGGTATCTTCTGTCCATAATTCTAAATCCAAATTGAGAGGGCAGAGAACCTGGAGACTGACATTGGGGAGACTACAAAAGGCAGAGCTCCAGAGGGCGGAGCAAGAAAATGTTACAAATGTATTTATTCAGTTCTTGAATCTGGGTGTATCTGTTCATTGTCAAAACGGTTCCCTTTACTTTTTCCCTCCCTTTAAGTCAAGTATGAATTTTTCACATTTCTTACGGTGTTTGCTTTAGAAATATAACATGTTGTAAACGTAACAAGCCAATAGTATGAAAAGACTATGAATTGACTTTGATTTTCCCACTTAGAAGTGATACCACTCCTAGATATACTAGAATTTTTTTTTTTTTTCCAGCCAGTCATGAAAGGTTTCTGCAGATAGCCCTGTATCCCTTTCAGCACAGCAGGGAGATAGTGGCTCCTAATCAACACCCAGTTGATTTTCACAGTATTTCTTTGTGAGTGAATATCCCAGGGGGCTGGGAAAGGATAGCTGAGGGATTCACATAAATCTAGCAGTGGTAACTAAAGAGGCAAATGAACTTAACAAGGGTTTACCTTTTCTCACAGCCTCCACTAAATCTTTGCAGTCCTGCCTTTCTTGTGATTTTTCTCTGGTATGGCTCTAACAGTTCTCCTGATTCTTCACTTACTTCCTAGCAATCACTCAGTGAATATTTAGTTGCTATTACTTGCTGAAAGGGTGCCATTGAGGGAATGGAGGAATTCATGTTTTTAGCCTTAGAGATACCAGTACTCTAAGCATGACGGAACCAAGGATTTATGCATTTATCCAATGGTAACCTTCATTGAAAGTCTGGTTCATGAGCGGGTGCAGTGGCTAACGCCTATAAACCCAGCACTTTGGGAGGCCAACACAGGTGGATCACACCCGAAGTCAGATGTTTGAGACTAGCCTGGCCAACGTGGTGATACCACGTCTCTACTAAAAAAAATAACAAAAACATAGCCAGGTGTGTGCCTGTAATCCAAGCTACTCAGGAGGCTGAGGCAGGAGAATGGTTTGAACCCAGGAGGTGGAGGTTGCAGTGAGCCAAGATCACACCTTTGCACTCCAGCCTGGGTGACAAGAGTGAGATTTCATCTCAAAAAAAAAAGAAAAGAAAGTCTGGTTCATAAATGTATATTTATATGTTTTAGGTTGAAACAAAATGCTTAATGTATGTATATAAAAAACTTATGACCAGCTGCAGTGGCTCACGCCTGTAATCCCAGCGCTTTGGGAGGCTGAGGCGAGTGGATCACGAGGTCAAGAGATCGAGACCATTCTGGTCAACATGGTGAAACCCCGTCTCTACTAAAAATACAAAAATTAGCTGGGCATGGTGGCGCACGCCTGTAGTCCCAGCTACTAGGGAGGCTGAGGCAGGAGAATTTTATTTATTTATTTATTTATTTTTATTGCATTTTAGGTTTTGGGGTACATGTGAAGAACATGCAAGATTGTTGCATAGGTACACACATTGTAGTGTGGTTTTCTGCCTTCCGTCCCCTCGCCTGTATCTGTCCTTTATCCCCATGCTGTCTCTTCCCACCTCCCCACCCCCCCGTCCCTCCCCAATTTCCCTCCAACGGACCCCAGTGTGTAGTGCTCCCCTCCCTGTGTCCATGTGTTCTCATTGTTCAACACCCGCCTATGACTGAGAACATTCGGTGTTTGATTTTCTGCTCTTGTGTCAGTTTGCTAAGAATGATGGTTTCCAGGTTCATCCATGTCCCTACAAAGGACGTGAACTCATCGTTTTTGATGGCTGCGTAATATTCCATAGTGTATATGTACCACATTTTCCCTATCCAGTCTATCATTGTTGGGCATTTGGGTTGGTTCCAGGTCTTTGCTATTGTAAACAGTGCTGCAATGAACATTCGTGTGCACGTGTCCTTGTAGTAGAATGATTTATAATCCTTTGGATATATACCCAGTAATGGGATTGCTGGGTCAAATGGGATTTCTATTTTTAGGTCATTGAGGAATAGCCACACTGTCTTCCACAATGGTTGAATTAATTTACATCCCCACCAACAGTGTAAAAGTGTTCCTATTTCTCCACATCCTCTCCAGCATCTGTTGTTTCCAGATTTTTTAATCATTGCCATTCTAACTGGTGTGAGATGGTATCTCAATGTGGTTTTGATTTGCATTTCTCTAATGACCAGTGATGATGAGCATTTTTTCATATGTTTGTTGGCCTCCTTTATGTCTTCTTTTGTAAAGTATCTGTTCATATCCTTCGCCCATTTTTGAATGGGCTTGTTTGTTTTTTTCTTGTAGATCTGTTTTAGTTCTTTGTAAATTCTGGATATCAGCCCCTTGTCAGATGGGTAGACTGCAAAAATTTTTTCCCATTCTGTTGGTTGCCGATTCACTCTACTGACTGTTTCTTTTGCCGTGCAGAAGCTGTGGAGTATGATTAGGTCCCATTTGTCTATTTTGGCTTTTGTTGCCACTGCTTTTGGCGTTTTGGTCATGAAGTCCTTGCCTACGCCTATGTCCTGAATGATTTTGCCTACATTTTCTTCTAGGGTTTTTATGGTTTTAGGTCTGATGTTTAAGTGTTTAATCCATCTGGAGTTAATTTTGGTGTAAGGTGTCAGGAAGGGGTCCTGTTTCTGCTTTCTGCACATGGCTAGCCGGTTTTCCCAACACCATTTATTAAACAGGGAATCCTTTCCCCATTGCTTGTTTTTGTCAGGTTTGTCGAAGATCAGATGGTTGTGGGTATGTTGTATTTCCTCTGAGGCCTCTGTTCCGTTCCATTGTTCTATATCTCTGTTTTGGTACCAGTACCATGCTGTTTTGATTACTGTAGCCTTGTAGTATAGTTGGAAGTCTGGTAGTGTGATGCCTCCTGCTTTGTTTTTTCTGCTTAGAATTGACTTGGCTATGTGGGCTCTCTTTTGGTTCCATATGAAGTTTAAGGTGTTTTTTTCCAGTTCTGTGAAGAAGGTCATTGGTAGCTTGATGGGAATAGCGTTGAATTTGTAAATTACTTTGGGCAGTATGGCCATTTTCATGATGTTGATTCTTCCTAACCATGAACATGGAATGTTTCTCCAACTGTTTGTGTCCTCTCTTATTTCGTTGAGCAGTGGCTTGTAGTTCTCCTTGAAGAGGTCCTTTACATTCCTTGTTAGCTGTATTCCTAGGTATTTTATTCTCTTTGTAGCAATTGTGAATGGCAGTTTGTTCTTGATTTGGCTCTCTTTAAGTCTATTACTGGTGTATGGGAATGCTTGTGATTTTTGCACGTTGATTTTGTATCCTGAGACTTTGCTGAAGTTGTTTATCAGTTTCAGGAGATTTTGGGCTGAGACGATGGGGTCTTCTAGATATACAATCATGTCATCTGCAAATAGAGACAATTTGATTTCCTCCTTTCCAATTTGAATACCCTTTATTTCTTTTTCTTGCCTGACTGCTCTGGCTAGAACTTCCAGTACTATATTGAATAGGAGTGGTGAGAGAGGGCATCCTTGTCTAGTGCCAGATTTCAAAGGGAATGCTTCCAGTTTTTGCCCATTCAGTATGATATTGGCTGTTGGTTTGTCATAAATAGCTTTTATTGTTTTGAGATATGTTCCGTCAATACCTAGTTTATTGAGGGTTTTTAGCATAAAGGGCTGTTGAATTTTGTCAAAGGCCTTCTCTGCATCAATTGCGATAATCATGTGGCTTTTGTCTTTGGTTCTGTTTATGTGGTGAATTACGTTTATGGACTTGCGTATGCTGAACCAGCCTTGCATCCCTGGGATGAATCCTACTTGATCATGGTGGATGAGCTTTTTGATATGCTGTTGTAATCAGTTTGCCAGTATTTTATTGAAGATTTTTGCATCTATATTCATCATGGATATTGGCCTGAAATTTTCTTTTCTTGTTGAGTCTCTGCCGGGTTTTGGTATCAGGATGATGTTTGTCTCATAACATGATTTGGGAAAGATTCCCTCTTTTTGGATTGTCTGGAATAGTTTCAGAAGGAATGGTATCAGCTCCTCTTTGTATGTCTGGTAGAATTCAGCTGTGAACCCATCTGGACCTGGGCTTTTTTTGGGTGGTAGGCTCTTTATTGCTGCCTCGACTTCAGACCTTGTTACTGGTCTATTCAGGGTTTCGGCTTCTTCCGGGTTTAGGCTTGGGAGGATGCAGGTGTCCAGGAATTTATCCATTTCTTCCAGGTTTACTAGTTTATGTGCATAGAGTTGTTTGTAATAATCTCTGATGATGGTTTGGATTTCTTTGGAATCTGTGGTGATATCCCCTTTATCGTTTTTTAGTTGCATCAATTTGGTTATTCTCTTTTTTCTTTTTTATTAATCTGGCTAGTGGTCTGTCTATTTTGTTGATCTTTTCAAAAAACCAGCTCTTGGATTTATTGATTTTTTGAAAAGAGTTTTTTGTGTCTCTATGTCCTTCAGTTCTGCTCTAATCTTAGTTATTTCCTGTCTTCTGCTAGGTTTTGAGTTTTTTTGATCTTGCTCCTCTAGCTCTTTCAATTTTGATGATAGGTTGTCAATTTTAGATCTCTCCTTTCTTCTCATGTGGGCCCTCATTGCTATATATTTTCCTCTAGAGACTGCTTTAAATGTGTCCCAGAGATTCTGGTATGTTGTGTCTTCGTTCTCGTTGGTTTCGAAGAACATGTTTATTTCGAGGCAGGAGAATTGCTTGAACCCAGGAGGCGGAGGTTGCGGTGAGCCGAGATCGTGCCATTGCACTCCAGCCTGGGTAACAAGAGCGAAACTCCGTCTCAAAAACAAACAAACAAACAAACAAACAAACAAACAAAAAAACTTAAAAGCTTTTTGCTTTTCATTTTTTGAGTCAGGGTCTCACTCTGTTGCCCATGCTGGAGAGCAGTGGTATAATCTTGGCTTCCTGCAACCTCCACCTTCTGGGCTCAAGTGGTCCTCCCGCCTCAGTTCCCCAAAGTAGCTGTGATCACAGGTGCAAGCCACCATGCCAGACTAATTTTTGTGTTTTTGGTAGAGACAGGGTTTCACCATGTTGCCTAGGCTGGTCTCGAACTCCTGAGCTCAAACAATCCACCTGCCTCAGCCTCCCAAAGTACTAGGATTACAGGTGTGAGCCCACTGTGCCCAGTCGATAAAGGCTTTTTTTTTTTTTTCCTGACAAAAGTAATCTACTATTTTAAAGAAAATCAGAATTACACAGAGAACATCTGGGTTCTCTGGCCTAGAGGACTAAATTGTGACATTTCAAAATTTCTTAGAGGTGAAGACAACTTGGTGTTTGCTCCAGAATCCAGCAGCCTTTTACCTCCCTTAGGGAGCTACTCTGTTTAGGAATCAGCTTCTTTTACATCTAATTGCTGCCATTGTAACTGCTTAGAAAAACCATCATCACTCCTGTGACAACATCCTGAGGCTTACATCTTAAACAGAATTCAGGCAGAGCATGGGAAGTTGAGCCAGGTAAGTGTTTTCTAGGATTTTCAGCAGGACCACTTAGCTCCCTAGGTCAGGCTAGCCCTTGGCACAGGTCCTGGACTAATCCAGGCCATATGCAAGAAAATCCAAGTGCTTCTGGGTGGTTGAGCATCAAATGAGTCTCTATGCTGGTTCTTTTTTGAACTTACCCTGGCCCTATGGAGGAGGCAATTGCCTTGATGCTTGTGTCTTGTTGTAGTAATAAGCCTCTTTTAGGTTCTGTGTATCTAACTTTGACCCTCTTTTGAGATTGTTTTTCTACCTTGATTCCTTCAACCTTATTGAAATTAGAAGCCAATCCCTAAACCAAAGTCTGCATGACTAGATTCTTATTACAAGCTGCTGTATCTCTGATGCCCATCATCTTGTCTGTTTGGAGCTTTGCCTATTGACTTCTAACACATCTCTTCACTTTTGAATATCTGCCTGTTGACATCATGGTGCCGTCCTCTCACCTCTATAATAGGCTACAATAATCATTTGCTTACTGTCAGACTCCCTTAATACCAAGATTAAGGCCTAACAGACATCTATAGCAGAAATTCTACATATATGGATTTTGGATGCCTACATATTTGGATTTTTGGTGCCTATCAAATGAACCTGCTATCTTGCCTAGTCCCAGTGGGATTGCCTATAGTCATTCTTAAACCTTATTGTTCATAAAAGTCCTCAGATATGCTTATTAAAATGCATGTTCTGGGCTCCATCCTTAGACATTGTGATTCAGTAACTAAGAAGTGGGGTGTAGAAATCTGCATTTGAACATGTACCTCCAAATAATTTTGAGATACCTTGGGAAAACCACATCTTGAAAAAACCTAGTCTCTGGAGTTTGATCCTTCCTTATCAGGCCCATCTCATCTCCAGCCAAACTTGATTTTGATAAATTATGGGGAAACCACCTTTCCATGAGGAATTTCCTGAATATCATAATATTGCTACATTTTAGAAGATTATTTGGTTCGTATTTTTCTGCTTACTGGATTGGGGAAACTTTGTAGAGGTTATAATACCCAGCTAGCTGTACTCTGGCTAGTAGGTCATTCAAGCACATCAGAATTTTAAGAGTTAAGATTTTGCCTCATAATTTGGGCCCTGCTGTCTCTAAGATAAAGATAACATAGTGACTTAGAAATGCATGAATCAATGATATCTCCATCAGTGGCCTATATTTTAGGACAATGGAGGAAAGTATCTTTTTCCTCTTGAATCTGGATTCATGCTTTAATATTGACTTCATCAATATGACTATGTATGCCATTATAGGTGTAACATATATTCATGTATCTGTAGATATAAAGAGAAAGGAACTCTAGGAACTCTGGATTCAGGAGGAACCTAACTTCAGGGGAAACTGCTCTGTGTTGTAGGATGGTGGCTTACATGAGGCCTGCCCTGACATGGATGCAATAGTCCTCAGATTCAGATTAAACATTTTTGGAAGGAATACTTCGAAGAGCATGTTGTAGACTTCCTTTTACATTAAACCATGTGTCATAAGGTACCCTCAGTGGTTTAGAGATTTCTCAGCCATCTGGTGCCTGTGGGAGCCATCAAGAAACCCAGGGAAAGACTTCTGTTTCTTTTCAAGGTAGAATAACAGTTACTGCCTATTTATCTACCATCCCATCTGAAACAACTAGAAGAAAGAGCAGACAAAATACATGAAATAATGGTTTTTAAGACTCTGGACATTAGGCAGTGAATAAAGGTGATTCCTGACAGACAGGAAACAAATGAGGTGACTCCATGATTACCATAGCTTACTGCCTTGAGGGATTTTTTAGGTTGTGGTGCAGAAAGAAGGAAGCCAAGTAGAGCTTAGCAGACTCCCTGGGTTGAAGAGATAGAGCTGGAAGTCTGGGGAGACCAAGGAATCTAGAGTTCTCAGGACAAAGTTCTGGAGAGGAAAGAGGTGCACACAGAACTCTGAAGGTCTGTAGAGAATCTCTTTTGAGAATTACAATTAGTAATTGGCACATGCATATGAGGAAACTGTTAAAGACTGGGGAAATAACCATCAACGAGAGTTAGGGAGAACAGTGACAGCATTTACACAGGTCTAATGCCAGACCAGAACATCTCCTAATTTATGGAGTATTGGAGAGAGTACCCAAAAGGGTCTTGCTTCAGCAGTGGGCAATAATTAGCTTCATACTAAATGTTATTATACATTGGTCTTGTCTAACAAGCAAGATTCAAAATGATAAAACTATTTCCAAGGAACTTAACCATGTCCTGCAACAAAACTCAAGAATAATATTTTTTAGAATATGAAAATATCCAGCAGCCAAAAAGGCAACATTCACAATGACTGGATTCAAATAAATATTTCTGGGCATGTAGAAAATGAAGGAAATCTGACCCACATTAGAAGAATAATCCATCCACCTAAAAACTGCTGCAGATATTAGAATTAGAAGACAAGGAAATTAAAAGTTATTATAATTTCATTGTACCTGTGAATAGAGACTTGAAATATATTTTTAAAAATAGGCCCAAATTAAACATCTAGAGATGAAAACTATAATGTCTGAGATGAAAAATAAGCTAGATGGGGTCAATGGCACATTAGATATTAAACTAGATAGGGTCAATAGCAAATTAGATATTAAAGAAAAAAAAAGATTAATGACCCTGATGGCATAAAAATACGAACTTTCCAGAATGAATACACAGAGAAGAAATTTTAAATTAGACTGACATAAATTACACCTGTAATTACATTAAATGTAAATGGATTCAATATGCAAAGCAAAAGGCAGAGATTTGCAGAATGGATTAAAAAAATAAATCAACTATACGCTGCCTACAAGAGCATACTTTAGATTCAGAGATACAAATCTGTTGAAAGTAAGAGGATGAGGAAAAAAGAACACTGCAAACAGTAACCAAAAGAGCTAAAGCAGCTGTACTGATATCAGACAAAACAAGTTTTAAGACACAATTGTTATTAAGACAAAGAGGGACATTTTATAATGATAAAAGGAAGATATTAGGAATATATAGCAATATATAATAGACATATAATAATTGTAAACATATATGCACATAACAACAGAGCCCCAAGACATATGAAGCAAAAACTGGCCAAGTTGAAGGGAAAAATAAACAATTCAATAATAATAGATTTCTGTATCCCACTCTCAATGATGGATAGCATAACTATATAGAAGATCAAAAAGGAAATAGAAAACTTGAACAATATATAAATCAAATAGCCCTAACAGACATCTATAGAACTCTTCATCTGACAACAGTGGAATACAGATTCTTCTCAAGCTGACATGAAATACTCTCTAGGCTAGATTATTTCTAGGCCACAAAATAAGCCTCAGTAAATTTAAAAGGATTGAAATCAACAAAATGTATCTCTTATCACAATGATATTAAATTAAAAACTAATAACAGAAGGAAATTTGGGAAATTCACGAATATATAAAGAACAACACACTCCTAATTAATCAATGGACCAAGTAAGAAATGACAGGAGAAATTAGAAAATACAATTCAGTAAGTGAAAATATAAATACAACATGCCAAAACCAGTAGTATTCAGCTAAACCATTGGCCAGAGACAAATTTATAGCCATAAATGCCCATATTAAATAAGAAAAAAAAAGAGTCAATATGCTAATCTTTCATCATAAAGACTTAAAGTGAAGAGCAAACTAAGCTCAAAGCAAGCAGATGATGGAAATAATAAGATTAGAGAGGAAATAAGTGAAATACAGAATGGAAAAACTAGAAAATTAATGAAACCAAAATTAGATCTCCAAAATGATCAACAAATAGATAAACGTTTAGCTTTTCTGACCAGGGAGGAAAAAAGAAAATCCAAATTCCTAAATCTGAAATGAAAGAGGAAATATTACTACTAACCTTAGCAAAATAAGATTAGAAATGAATAACTGAATGCCAAAAATTAACTTAGATGAAATGAATACACAACTGAAACTGACTCAAGAAATAAAATATCTGAATAGACTTATAACAAATAGGCCATGCGTGGTGGGTCACATCTGTAATCCCAGCACTTCGGGAAGACAAGGGGGTTGATCACAAGGTCAGGAGTTTGAGACCAGCCTAACCAGCATGGTGAAACCCTGTCTCTACTAAAAATACAAAAAGTTGAGTGTGGTGGTGCACGTCTGTATTCCCAGCTACTCGGGAGGCTGAGGCAGGAGAATCGCTTGAATCCAGGAGGCAGAGCACCACTGCACTCCAGCCTGGGTGACAGAGCAAGACTCTGTCTCAAAAAATAATAAAATAAAATAAAGAGATTAAATTAGTAATATAAAATTTTCCACAGAGAAAAGTTCATACCCAAAAGGCTTCACTGGTGTATTCTTCCAAACATTTAAAGAATCAGTTCCAGATTTAATATTGTTAAAATGCCAATACTCTCAAAAGATCTACAGATTTGATGCAATCTCTATCAAAATTCCAATGACAACTTTTACAGAAATAGAAAAACTCATCCTAAAATTCGTATGGAATCTCAAGGAACCCTGGTTAGCCAAATCAATCTTGAAATAGGACAAAGCTGGAGAACTCACACTTAACTGATTTCAAAACTTATGCCAAAGCTATAGTAACCAAAACAGTGTGGTACTGGTATCAAGACAGCCATATAGACCAATGGAAGAGAATAGGGAGCCCAAGAATAAGACCTCATATATATGGTCAATTGAAACGATTTTGACAAGGATGCCAATACTATTTAACTGGGAAAGAAAATTATTTTCAGTAAATGGTGCTGGGAAAACTGGATATTTACATGCAAAAGAATGAAGCTGGACCTCTATCTAACACTATACAAAAATTAACTCAAAATAAATCAAAGACCTAAATTTGAGATCTGAAGCTAAACTCTTACAAGAAAACAGGGCAAACCTCCATGATATTGGGTGTAGCTATGTTTTCTTGGATATGACACCAAAGGGTCAGGTAACAAAACAAAAAATAGACAAATAGGATCTTGTTACTTACTTTAAAGGTTGTTCATCAAAAGACAATATCAACAGAGTAAAAAGGGGAACCCATAAAAAGGGAGAAAATATTTGCAAATCATACGTCTCCTAGTATTAATATCCAGAATATGTAGGAAACTCCTAAAACTCACCAAGAAGCCAAACAACCCGATTAAAAATGGACAAAAGACTTGAATAGGCATTTCTTCAAAGAAGATCTACAAATGGCCTATAAACACATGAAAAGATGCTCAACATCACTACTTACTGGGGATATGCAAATACGAACGGCAGTGAAATATCACCTCACATTCATAAAGGTGGCTACTACTAAAAGAAAAACAAAATAATAAGTGTTGCTGAGGTTGTGAAATAATTGGAACCTATGTACTCTTGATGTGAGTGTAAAATGGTACAGCTGCTGTGGAAAACAGTAGGGCAGTTTTGTAAAAATTTAAAAATAACATTAACATATATCCAGCAATTCAATTTCTCAATATAGACCCAAAAGAATGGAAAGGGTCTTAAAGAGATGTTTAGACACCCATGATCATAGTACCGTTTTCACAATAGTTAAAACATGAAAGCAACTTAAGTATCCATTGATGGATGAATGGATAAGAACAATGTGGTATTACATTGAATAGAATATTATTTAGGCTTAAATGGGAATGAAATTCTTACATATTCTTACAATATAGATGAACCTTGAGGACATTATGGTAAATTAAATAAGCTAGTCACAAAAGACAAATTCCGATTCCACCATATGAGGTACATAGAGTAATTAAAATCATAGAGACAGAGGGGAGAATGTTGGTTGTCAGGAGCCAGGGAGAGAGGGAAATGGGTAGTTATTTAATGGGTATAGAGTTTCAGTTTTACAAGGTGAAAAGAAATGATCTGATGGTGAGGATGATCGCTCAACATTATGAATGCATTTAATACACTTAACTGTACACTTAAAAATTGTTAAGATGATAAATTTTATGTTATGTGTATTTTACCACAATAAAAAATTTAGAAAATCAATTTTAATCTTTCTCAAACTCTCAAAGCATAGAACAGGAAGAAACACTTTCTGACTTAATCTATGTCACCAGAAAACCAAAATCAGACAATGACATCGTAGGAAAACTCAAACCAATATTTCTTATGAATATAAATGCAAAGTTTTTCAACAAATATTAGAAAACCAAATCTAGCCATGTATAAAAGGAATACACAATGATCAAGTGGGATTTGGTCAAATGATGCAGAAAAGACATTTTACAAAACCCAACAATTCTTTTTCTGCATTACTTGAAATGATCATGTGATTTTTGTTCTTTTTTCTGTTAAGGTAACATATTGCATTGATTTTCAGATGTTAAGTCAACTTTGTATTCTTGAGATAAATCCCAGTTGATAATAATATGTCCTTTTCATATAAGAGAGTTGGTGTACAACATGATGACTATAGTTGGTAACACTGTATTTGTATACTTGAAAATGGCCAAGATAGTAGATTTTGTGTGTGCTCATCACACAAAAAATGGGAAGTACGTGACGTAATGCACATTAATTAGCTTGATTCCACCATTCCATGAAGTATATGTGTTTTAAAACATCATGTTGTACACCATAAATGAATATAATTTTCATTGATTTAAAAAGGTAATTAGAAAAAAATACATTCAAAACTGTAAAATTTGACCAGATATAGTGGCTCACGCCTTAATCCCAGCACTTTGGGAGGCTGAGGTGGGAGGATTGCTTGAGCCTAAGAGTTTGAGATCAGCCTGGGCAACATATTGAGACCGTGTCTCTACAAAAATAAATTTAAAAAATTAGTCAGGCATGGTGCTACATTCCTGTAGTCCCAGCTACTTGGGAGGCTGAGGTAGGAGGATTGCATGATCCCAGGAGGTCATGGCTACAGTGAGTCATGATCATGTCACTACACTCCAGCCTGGGTAACAGAGAAGACCTTGTCTCAAAAGCAAAACAACTGCAAAATATTGTTGATATAAATTAAAGAGGATCCAAGTAATTGGAAATACATCTCAGGTTTGTGGGTTAGAATAGTTAACTAGCAATGTTAAGAAATCAGTACTCCCAAAATTGATCTATAGATTCAGTGCAGTTTCTATCAAATCTCAGCTGGCTTAAAAAAAAAAATTCAGGCTGATCCTAAAATTCATGTGAAAATACAAGGGACTTAGAATAGACAATAATAAAAAAGAATAACAAAGTTGAGGACTCACACTTCCTGATTTTAAAATGTACTATGAAGCTAAAGTAATGAAGCCAGTGTAATACTGACACAAGGAAATATATTTAGAGGCATACATACATCAATGGAATGGAATTAAGAGTCCAGAAAGAAACTCTTACTTTTATGGTCAATTGATTTTTGACAAGGGTATCAAGACAATTAAATAGATAAAAAGTCTAGATTCCTTCCTACATTTTAAGCAATCAATTGGACCTCTACCTCACATCAAATGCTGACATTGTTATATCTCAAAACTGGTCATAAACCTAAATTTAAGAGCTAAAACTAAAATAAAAAAAAATCTTTCATAAGAAACCATAAGAGTAAATCTTCCTGTTACTGGGACAATTGGTTTCTTAGGTACAACATAGTAAGTGCAAGTGACAAAACAAAAATAGGTAAGTTGGACTTCATCAAAGTTAAAATCTTCATGCTTTAAAGGACAACATCAAGAAAGTAAAAAGACAACCCACAGATGGGAGAAAATATTTTAAAATTATATACATGTTAAGGGACTTGTATTCAGAATATATAAAGAATTCTTACAACTCAATAATAAGAAGACAAATAGCCCAATTCAAAAATGAACAAAGGGTTTGAATAGACATTTCCCCAAAGAAGGTATACAAATAGCCAGTAAGGACATATAAAGATGCTCAACATTCTTAGTAGGGAAATGCAAACCAAGACCCCAGTGAAATACCAATTTACATTTACACCGGAATGGCTATAATAAAAAGGACAGACAATGATAAGTTCTACTGAGGATGTGGAGAAACTGGAACCCTCATCAGTTGCTGATGGGAATGTAAAATGATACTGACACTTTGGAAAATAGTTTGATAGTTTCTCAAAACAGTTTGATAGTTCCTCAAAAAATTAAATATACCTTACAGTACAATTCCATTTTTAATTGTATACCCAATAAAAATGAAAACATATGTCCACACAAAAACTTAATCATCTTAGTAGCATTATTTATAAGCCAAAAAGTACAAACAACCCAAATGTCCATCATTTGATGAACTGATGAACAAAATGTGGCATATCCATACAATGAAATATTATCCAAAAGAAATGAAGTACTGACACATACTACAACATGGATAAACCTTGAAAACATTATGCTAAGTGAAAGAAGCCAGGCACAAAAAAACCAGGTATTATATAATTCCATTTATATAAAATGTCCAAAATAGACAAATCTATAAAAACAAAGTAGATTGATGGTTGCCTAGTGTGGGAAAGGGGGAGGATGAGGGAGTTTCTGTAGTAGGTGTGTCAGGCAGAAGAGTAGTCCCCAGTGATGTCCACGTTTTAATTCTAGAACCTGTGACTGTGTTACCTTACATGACAAAAAGAACTTTACAGATGTGATCAAGCATACAGGCCTGAGATGAAAAGATTATCTTGAATTATCCATTTGAATATTTAATCACATGAATCCTTAAAACTAGAGAATCTCTCCCACGTTTGGTCAGAGAGAGAAATGTTAATAATTAGATACAGTATTGCTGGCTCTGAAGATGGAGGAATGGGGTCATCAGCCCAGGAATGTGGGTGCCCTCTAGAAACTATGAAAGGCAAGGAAACAGGTCTTTCCCTACAGCTTCCAGAAAGGAATGCAGCCTTGTAGACACTTTGATGTTTGCCCAGTGGGACCATTTCAGACTTCTGACTCTAGAAGTCAAAAATATACATTTGTATTGCTTTAGCCACTAAGTTTGCAGTAATTTGTTGTGGCATCCATAGAAAACTAATGAAAGGAGTATGGGATTTCTCAGAGTGATAAAAACATTCTAAAATTATGTGGTAGTGATGGTTGCATAATTTTATGAATTATGCTAAAAACCATTAATATGTACATAAAGTGTACATATTAAATGAATTACATGGTATGTGAATTACATCTTGATAAAGCTGCTTAAAAATAAAGAGCAGTGAGGGACAACTTTAAGCCAGCTAATTGATATATGTGTAATTAAAGTTCCCAAAGGGAAAGCAAGAAAAAATTAAGAGTTAATAAAGAATAATAAAAAGTCTGAATTTTGATGAAAAGTACAAATCCACAAATCCAAACATTATGTTGGTATTGGTATTAGTCTGTTCTCATGCTGCTAATAAAGATGAACCTGAGACTGGATAGAGGTAGGTAATAAAGGAAAGAGGTTTAGTTGACTCACAGTTCAACATGGGGAGGCCTCACAATCATGGCAGAAGGCAAATGAGGAGCAAAGTCACAACTTACATGGCAGCAGGCAAGAGAGAACTTGTGCAGGGGAACTGCCCTTTATAAATCTATCAGCTCTCATGAAGCTTATTCAGTATCATGAGAACAGCATGGGAAAGACCCCCCATGATTCAATTACTTCTCACTGTAATTGACATGTGGGGATTATTACAATTCGAGGTGAGATTTGGGTGGGGACCCAGAGCCAAACCATATCAATGGTGAACCCCAATCACAAGAAATTTGAAGAAAACTACACTAAGTCTCATTATAATAAAACTACTCAAAACCAATGATAAAGAGTAAATCTTAAAAACAACCATGGCATGAAGGTGCATTGTATACAGAGAAAAAAGATAAGGATTAAGACCGATTTCTCTTTGGAAATGCTACAAATGATAAGACTGGATCAATATCTGAAAAATACCAAAAGAAAAATACTATCAAACTAGAATTCTGTACCTAGAGAAAATTATTTCTCAAAAATCTAGACAAAATAATCACTTTTCACACATAGAAGACTGAATTATTTATCAGCAGTAAACCTGCCCTACTAGAAATTCTAAAGAAAGATTTTCAGGCAGAAGCAAAATAGCACCAGTGGAAATAGGTACCTACAGAAAGAAAGAAAGAACACAGAAATGACAACTACATGGGGAAATATATGTTTCTTTCTTGTTATTTAAACCTTGTTAAAAGACAACAAATATTAGGTTGGTGCAAAAGCAATTTTGGTTTTTAGGTTTTGCCATTAGTTTTAATAGCAAAAGCTGCAATTACTTTTGTATCAACTAAATAATGTGCTGTGGAGTGCATATTATAAGTAAAATATATGACCAAATGGAGATTATCATAAGTAAATATATGATGAAAAAAAGAGTAGGAGGGGAAAAATGGAAGTATACAATTTAGGGATCCTTTATGTAAACTTGAAGTTACACTGTGATAGGTTATATATGTATACTAAACCCTAAAGCAACTACTAAATTAGCAAAACAAAAGTTATAGATAATAAACAAAGGAGATAAAGTGGAATAATAAAAAGTAATCCAAATTATGCTGAAATAGAGGAGAAGAGATAAAAGAATAGCACAAATAGAAAATAAATAGTACGATGTTAGACTTACTTAACCATATCAGTGGTTAGCCTCAAATGTACGTGGGATAACCACTCCAATTAAAAGGCAGATATTATCAGATTGAATAAGAAACACAACCAAAAATATATGCTGTCTATAAGAAATACAGTGGAAATATAAATACATAAATAAATTTAAAAGTAGAAGCATGAAAAAAGATATACCATGCTAACAGTTATCAAAAGAAAACTGGAGTGGATAATATAAGAGACAGTAAATTTCAGAGCAAAGACTATCACCAAGGATGAAGAAAGTCATTTCATAATGATGGAAGGAGAAATTCATCAAGAAGAAATCAAAATGTTTATGCATCTAATTACATAGCCTCAAAATATTTAAAACAAAAACTGACAAATTATAAAAGAAATCCACAGTTGTAGTTGGGATGATCAACACTGCTTTCCCAGTGATTCATAAAACAAATAAATGGAAATTAGTAAAAATATAAATGACTTGAAAACCACTATCAACTAGACTTCCCTAAATGACATTTATAGAAACACCTTACGAGGTACAGAATATATGTTCTTTTCAAGGATATATTCTAGGGTGTAAGACACATTTTCATACATTTAAAAAGATTAAAACCATGCAAAGTATGTTCTCTAACCACAATGGTATTAAATGAGAAGTAACAGAAAAATGTATGGAAAATCCCCAAATTGTAAAAAACTAAATAGCTTACTTCTAAGTCACCATAATCAAAGAAGAAATCAAAAGAGAATGTGGAAAATACTTTGAACTAAGCTGGGTGCGGTGGCTCAAGCCTGTAATCCCAGCACTTTGGGAGGCCGAGGTGGGTGGATCACGAGGTCAAGAGATCGAGACCATCCTAGTCCACATGGTGAAACCCCGTCTCTACTAAAAATACAAAAAATTAGCTGGGTATGGTGGCGTGTGCCTGTAATCTCAGCTACTCAGGAGGCTGAGGCAGGAGAATTGCTTGAACCCAGGAGGCGGAGTTTGCGGTGAGCTGAGATCGTGCCATTGCACTCCAGCCTGGGTAACAAGAGCAAAACTCCATCTCAAAAAAAAAAAAAAAAAAAAAAAAAAAAGAAAAAGAAAATACTTTGAACTAAATGAAAGTAACAATATACTATACTAAAATTTGTGGGATGCTGCTAAAGCAGTACTTACAGGGAAATTTATAGCATTAAAGAAAGGTCTCAAATCAGTAACCTTACTTTCCATTTTAAGAAACTGGAAGAAGCTAGGTGCTATTGAGCATACTTGTAATATCAGCTACTCAGGAGGCTCAGGCAGGAGGATCACTTGAGCCCAGGAATTCGAGGCTGCAGTGTGATCATGCCTGTGAATAGCCACCGCACTCCTGCTTGGGCAATACAGTGAGACCCTATCTCTTGAAAAAAGGAAAAGAGAAGGAGAAGAAGAAAGGAGGAGAAAGAAAGAAAAGAAACTTGATGGAGTAAGTTAAAATATGAAAAATGGAGGAAATAGTAACAAACCAGAATGTTTCTGAGCAGATATCAGTGAAATATAAAACAAAACAGTGGAGAGAAGTCAATGGAACAAAAAACTGGTTTTTAAGAAGATAACTGCTAAATCTCTAGCCAGAATGATAAGAAAAAAAAGATACAGTACACAAATTACCAGTATCAATAATGAGAGAAGTTACACCTCTACAGAATATACTGATGTTAATAAGGATAATGAGGGAATATTTTGAACAACTATATGCCCATAAATTCAACAACTTAGATTAAATGGACAAATTCATTCTAAAAGTCTCAAACTAACAAAGCTTACTCAAGAAGAAATAGATAGCCTGAATAATCCTATATTTATTAAAGCAATTGAATTTATAGTTTAAAATCTTTCCATGAAGAGAATGGCAGGCCCAGATGGCTTCACTGAGAATTCTACTAAACTTTTAAGGAAGAAATAATAACATTTCTCTTCTAGAAAATTGAAGGGAAGGAAATACTTCTGACTTTATTCTATGAGGCCAACATTACCCTGATACCAGAATCAAACAAGGCATTACAATAAAAGAAAATTACAGGCTAATATTTCTCGTGAATATAGATGCAAAAATTCTACAAAAAGAGCTCATGGTCCTTTACTGAAAGCAAAACCCCAATGCTTCTCTTAATTCAGTTGAGGTTTTTGGTAGAAAGCCACACACATTTATATTTCAACTAAAGTATATACTATAGACATGCATTTTGGTGTTAGATGTTTTCCTAAGAAACTGATTCAGTGTAAGGAAGCACGAGAACATAAAAAAGCCACAAACAGAAATGGCTTTGCCCCCAGGGAGTTTTTATAGCTGCCTTCACTATGTGTAGATAGGAATCTCGTCATTTCTGCTTATATATCATTTAATTTATTTGACAGTGTGAAAAGGATTTAACGAAGGTAAGCTCAATTCTTAGTTTCTTTTGGCTATCATTTTTATGTTTTTTAATATCAGAAGTTATGACCTCACTTCCAGAATTTTAAATTCCTTCTATGACTATTTTAGAATGTTTTAAATTTATGATATTTAAACAATATTTCACTTACTTTTATCTTTCTCTTGAACTGTTAAGTTTTTTTTTTTTTTTTTTTTGAGACGGAGTTTCACTCTTGTTACCCAGGCTGGAGTGCAATGGCGCGATCTCGGCTCACCGCAACCTCCGCCTCCTGGGTTCAGGCAATTCTCCTGCCTCAGCCTCCTGAGTAGCTGGGATTACAGGCACGAGCCACCATGCCCAGCTAATTTTTTGTATTTTTAGTAGAGACAGGGTTTCACCATGTTGACCAGGATGGTCTCGATCTCTCGACCTCGTGATCCACCCGCCTCGGCCTCCCAAAGTGCTGGGATTACAGGCTTGAGCCACCGCGCCCGGCCCTGAACTGTTAAGTTTTATACAAATGAAGGTAAAATAAATATGCCATATCTACATTTTTAAATTAATGTGATTTATGTTTTATATTTTGCTGGGAACCCAATATATTGAAGAAACTTACTCAACGCTCTGTGTATTTTTCATGATAACCTTAATAGATGATAATCTTTACTCATAGTATTATGAAACAAATATATGTTATTCATATATTGTTTTACTATAAATATCTTGGTTAACTTTTGAATGTATGCCAGTCTACCATAAATCTTCAACAAACTGTGTTAAGGATACACACAGTAACAATCTTGATCCAAAAAGGGATAAATGATTTTATTTTGTTAGGTTTTGGTCTTCTTGTTTGTTTTAACTCTTCTTCCTAACCATATTATGTATTTTTAAAAAATATTCAAGCAATATTACTAAGTTCCTGCTGATACTGTTTTTTTAAAAATATCACTACTTTTAATTTTGAAACTCATTTAAGTTGTACACTAAATTAACACAAAATCATCTGAGCTCTATGAAAAAGATATTGCAATTTATTTTTGCAAATGTAGTATTATGAATACTATCGGTTCAGTAATTATTTAAATAAGATTATGCCATGATTAAACTATGTGTCAGTTAAGAGTGAAGCAAAAAGCTGTTTGGTGAGATATAGAAAATTTTATTGTAGTAATTCAGAGTACCTTGATTAGGCATGGAGATAATAAACAAATTAAGGATATAATTGGAGGAAGTGCTACCCTTACATAATGGCTCTGCAAAGATTATATTCAAATAATTACCCTTCATTTGTAGGCTGATAAAATATTTAAGGTAACAAATATGACCCTAAAACTGTTTTATAAAATCACTACTATAACAACAACAAAAATCATTCTATTTACAAACAACAATATGAATTATTACTACTCCTAATACCACCATTTGTTGAGCACTTATTTTGGGCCATTCATTGGATCCATCAGGCAATGTATATACTTTATTTCCTTTAATTCTCACCTCAGTACTATGATTTAAGACATACTATCCTTATTATACAAATGTGGGGCAGTTGCTCTGTTTTCTTTTGTGGAATCACATCTCTATTGTTTATACATGTGGCTCAGGTAGGGTTACCTTCAATCCCAGATTGCAGAGGGATCAACAAAGCTGAGGCGTGGACGATTTAAGAACCTCATCCCACTGGCCACAATGTTTCCTTTAATGGGCACATGACCCAAACTGAGCCCTGGGTCATGTGCCCATTAAAGCAAACATTGTGCTTTTCCAAGTCTGTTTCTGGAACTGTTCTTATTTCCAGTAACAAATGGCCTATCCCAGACAAGATTGCAGTAATACACATGGAACAGGATGTGAGATTCAATTGCTAGTGTAGTTGTACTAATAGCACTTATATTCTCTGTGTCTCTAAAACTGTGGCAGAAGGCTGAAAACTGAGCCCTGCCCCTGTAATTCATGTGGGCTGCATAAAGTAAACTATTACAGTGCTACCTACTTCAGCCTCATATTAAGCCCAGATATCAGTGAAATAATGTTGTTTATATTTGGGGTATATTTTATTTCTGATACACATTAAAATAAACACATAACTATTAAGAAAGCTTTATCTATGTACTACCTAATATAATTTCATGCCTTTCATTGGTCCACATGCCATATTTAGAGAAATACTGGACTAGAGAAGATCTCACATTTTCCTGTGTCATTTAAAATGCTCCTTTTGTTTGTGTATTTGTGTTTAAAATCATATCTTTCCATTTATAGCATAATACCTACCTTCAAAAAAAAGCCACTGTGAGCTATGGGGGTGGGGGGGAAGCATACCTAGAGGAAGGAAGAAACTTTTTGATTGTATTTTTAGCTCATATTTTGAGCCAACATAGATATGAAGTGGTGATGAAGTGTTCGCTTTTTGCACATTTGATGACATTTTTCTCTTGTAATCTATACCATTTTTCTACTCACCAGTAGCTTGGGCAAAAGGTGGCTGCATCCTAAAGTTTCTAAGTTAGAATGTCTTTCTCTGATGCTTCCTGTTCAAATAGAACCTTTCATTTTTGTCTCCTTTTGTTAATTCTTATATACTGAACTCATGAAGTCAGGCCCATGTCTGTTTTATTTACTACCAGATTTGCAGCACCATGGCAGTGAGCAGCACAGAGTAGGGGCTCAGTGAATATTTGCTGAATGAAAAAAGCATTCATACAAGAGTTTGTCAGGTGGGCAGGTCAAATATTATAATGGCTGACTGAGGCAAGTATTAATTATGAGATGTCTTTAATGTCATATTATCAGTGACAGAATTGGGACTTATAAGCACTTTTCCCTTTCACAATGTTGATCCTTGAAATTTGTTTATTGCATAAACAAGTTAGTGAAGGAACAATATATATTACTCTCTTAAAGACATTCATATTTCATTGGATGTCAAAGGAATATTTTAAAGAGGAACAAACTCCCTTTTTGGCTTAAGATTGCTGGCAACTAACTAAATGGGGGTGGAGGAGGGGACAAGAAGATGGAATGGGCAGATTTAAAATGAAATGTGTTAAATATCTTAGAAGTAACTAAACATATTATCTATTAATAGTAATTTAATGATAGAATGACAGTGAATGCCTTAAGCTAACTCCAAAATCAGTTTTTGTCTTTGTTATAAAAATGTGATTAATAAGAAACTCATCTCATCCTGGAAAATGCTTCTTGTAAGATCTATATTTTGGTACGCAATGCACCAAAACATTTCTTTCTATTTACCTTGAAAAAAATCCCCTTCAGAGATAGCATGTAGAGAGCAGCCATCTGTTCAGGATGACACTTTTGAATTGCTGTTTTTCTGAACTCTCTTCACTCTGTATATGTTAATTTAAAAAATAAGGACTGTTTTCCTCTTTTATCAGTTCATTTGTCAACTATGTCATTTATATTGCAGTATACATTAATAACAATTAATTGACTATTGAATAAGCCAGGCGTGGTGGCTCAAGCCTGGTGCTTACGGAGGCTGAGGCGGGCAGATCACGAAGTCAGGGGTTCAAGACCAGCCTGACCAACATGGTGAAACACTGTCTCTGCGTAAAAATACAAGAATTAGCCGGGCATGGTGGTGCACACCTGTAATCCCAGCTACTTGGGAGGCTGAGGCAGGAGAATCGCTTGAACCCGGGAGGTGGAGGTTGCAGTGTGCCAAGAGCACGCCATTTCACTCCAGCCTGGGCAACAGAGCAAGACTCTGTCTCAGAAAAATAAATAAATAAATAAATAGGCTATTGAGTAACAAACTGGGAACCCTAGAGTCTCTGAATTCAGTTGCTGTTTTTAGTCTGCTCTCAGACTTTGGAAAAGTAATTAAATGTGTCTTACCTTTCCCCAAAATAGCTTTGAATGTTCATGAAATTAGGGGCAACTCAGATGCTGTTTAGCTGGTTAGAATCCTAGTAGTGCTGGGCTGAGGTAAAGTAGAAGGTAAAAGAAAGGTATGTATGGCAGTGATCTTAACTCCATACCCACTACTCCATTTGACCCCTAAGGCTCTGATACTACACAAGTGGAGGTAGGCCGGTAAATCCAACTTACCCAACTGTCCAATTACTATGTTAGAAGATACCATTATTAAGACATTAAAGTGGAAGTACCATTGCTTCCTTCTTGAGATCCTATTGGATAGAGAACCTTCTGGATTATATTCTGTAGTGTCGTTTTTGTAACTTTGGACACATTTTTTTTAACCTTTCCCAACTCATCTAAAACATGTCTGATAGAGTTTCATTTTAGGTTTAGAAAGACTGGCATTTTTGATTAAGTTGTGGGATGGATGGAAATGCTATTCCTAAAGAAGATTGGAGGTAGTAAAATAATTTCATTGTTCTTTTCAACTTTCTTCTCTGGAAGGTCAGGGAGCATTTTAAACAACTGATAAGTAAACAGTTGTTTATTTATTCATTAAAAATTTATTGAGTACCATGTACAAGACCATGATCAGAACCTTCTTCTGATCCCTGGTGCTGTGCTATCAGATGATGATTCTGAGAACTCAACAAAGACTTTATCTCCATTATGGCATGTTAGTGTGCAATGGCCATTTGCAAAGATTTTATCTTGCTATGTTGTCAGTAGTAGAATTTTCTGTCTCTCAGTGTATGATTAGTACTTAACCATATCCTGCCTTATTACTTCTTAACTGTTTCACATGCATTTGCTATTAGAGAGTAAGGTCCTTGAAGAAGGAAATCATGGCTTATTTCTCCTGCAGTTCTCTCCTCAGCAAAAAACAGGAGTGAGGGAATCTTTACCTGGGAGTCCGTGGATGAAGGGGTTCACAGAACTTGTGAGCTTTCTAAAATTGTGAGAAAAATTATTTTTCATGTGCAGTTTTCTGTGAAGAGGGCCCATTATTTTTATTAGATTCTCAAAGGCGTCAGTGGCTCAATGGTTAGCTATTATAGATTAATCACTCTAGTATGCTTATAATAAATATTTGAATGGTAGAAACTATAGGAAGACAGCTATTACCTTGATGTATGAGACAGCATTGTTATGATTGTAAGGCATGCTTTTGGATGGCTATCAGTTTCCTAACACTGAAGATATTAAGTAAATAGCTGAATACCCCATCAGTTATAACATTGTTGGGATTTTGATGTACTCTTTCTGTTCTGTGATTCTATGATAATATCAATCTACACTACAGGATGCTTCTAATTCTTCGCCACCCCCCATATCCATTTTTGTGTGACTCACTCTTTGAACTATTTATACATCTAAAGAATCTTTTTAACTAATAACCAGAGGCCTATAAGTCAGGTTTTGAGAACCATGGCGCTAAGGATATGTATGAAATACTGAATAGCAGGTAGAGAACTTAATATGAACTCAGGAAAATAAAGAGAAGGTAGAATGATTTTTGAGGTGAGGTTAAAAAAAACCAGAAGATAGTAGTTGACAAGCAGGTTGACACAATTGCCAACAGATTAAACAGAATAGGATTTAATTGAGTACTAAATTGAGCTAGTTACCGTTAAATTTAGGCCTCTAAGCAATTTTAGTTTGCACTGCAATTTTGCTACTTTCATTCAAAGAAATTAGGACAATGCGACTCCAGAGATGAGTTTTGGAAGTGCAAAGTGGTGAAACCATATTTGTTTTCAGGTACATTGACTTTCAGGTATGTACATATACAAATTTGTGCATGAACATATACATGTATGCAACATGTTCATGCCTTGATACTCATGAATATATGGATCCATCCACATGAATGTATTTATACATATACCAGTTCTAAGGGGGTTTAAACATTATATTTAATAGAAATTTTTCACTTGTAGGGAAATAGAGTATCTCAAAGTAGTTGAATATCTAATAGGTGAAAAGGATATTTTAGGTAATAAACCAATGCTGCTTTCACGGTTAATGTGAAAAAGCCTCACAAGATATATAAGGAACAGAGTACAGGTAGAACCCAAACTGACAGTGTCATACCAAGAGATAATCAAGGTAAGAGAAGTCCGAAAGATATTTATTGTAATCTGAAGGAAATTGGCTATGTTATATGCTCCAGTTTTCCTTGGAAAAGTGTGGTTGTTAAATCATCATCACCAACAGATCTAGTTTGTTGAGTTAGGCCTGGGGTCCTTTAATTAAATGCTTCCTCAGAATGTTTTTTGGTGATCTTCTGAGCTGACTGTTTTATTTACTCTTTAGCGTTCTGCAAAGTCTCACTTAGCATCCTTTAGCTTGTGCATTTTTGATGAATGTGGCATTGCTATTTTTACATGGGTTTTGCAAACTCCTTTGAGGAATGCAGGAGTACATGGAGAGAAGGAGATGGTGGTGAGCTTCTTCCTTTATTTAATTCATCCATTCCCCAATCTCATAGAGACCAGTATAAAGCTGTACCTATAAAAGCTAACTGATTTGCCAAGTGTTTTTGCTCTGAAGGGACATCACCTATTTTTAGCAACAAAGAAGTGTTAGGAAGGGGAGGGAGGCATACCTCAGAAGGACAGATCTGAAATGAAGCCCAGAATACTGATGAGAGTAGAGTGTATAACAAAAGAGTGTCTAGTGAAAGGTTGCTAAAGGGGAGAATCCAGATCTAAGGTTCTGGATGCTTGCAGGAAAGCTTCTACCAAGAGGTCTGTTAATAGAAAATTTAGGGAATGTTATTAAAAATTTTTAAGACAATCTAATAATGGAAAGCAAGATAAGGCAAACTGAGCTGGTTGCTTAATTTGTTCAGTAATCTTCTATTTATTTTTAGAGTGAGGTAAACTATTAACATATTTATTGAGCAACTATACTTGCACAAAGAGTTGTGCTAGGAAAAGTGTGTAAAGGGTGGGAGGATGGTATTAAAAATACAAATTGAGGTCCATGTTGTTAAAAAATATACAGGACCCTGTGTGTTAGAACTGTATTGAGTGCTTTCTGTATATTATTCTATTTAATCTTTACAACAATTAGAAAGTAAAATTATCCCTGTTTTACATATGAACAGCCTAAGAGAGAGGTTCTTTTCCATTTTTCTTTCCTTCCTTTCTTCCTCTTTACTCTTCTCTTTCTTTCAACAAAGTTAGACTCAAATATTAATAGAACATGGTGCTTTCTTCCAAGGTTTCACTTTTTCTAAAGATAGCAGAATTATAGCTACATAATAAGTGCTATCATAGAGGTATGAACCCAGTAATATGGAGGATCAGAGAAAGAAGTATTCAATTCTGCTTGAGTTGAGGAAGCAGAATTTGAGGAAGCATTTAATTAATAGCAGAGAAGGCTTCCCGAAAGAGGTAATATTTGAGCTGAGCCTTAAAGAATAAGAAAGAGTTTGCCTAGTAGACAAGAAGGATAAGGCAACAACAGCAGTGTGACAGACACCTCTGGGTGCCCACCCAATACAAATTACCTTCCTTTCGGCAGAGTTGAGATTTCGCTCAAATATTCCCTCCTCTACTTGACCCAAGGGGGAGTGACTCTATCCTTACCTTTAGGAATAAGCAGTGATTGGTCCAAAATAATTATGGCAGGTCCATTCCTCTTGTTTGATTATGTTAGGGGAGTGGGCATATGAACCAGTTCTGGCCAATGATATATAAGAAAAAGTCTGCTGCAAGGGCTTGGGAAATGTCTCTTGACCTTAAGAGGGAAACATTGGAAGAGGTAGCTCTTTTATTTTTATTTTTTGTTTTTATTTCTAGGCATTGCTATGCTTGGAAAGGAGGCTTAGACCTACCATACGCATGTTGTGACTATGAAGGGAGCCAACCTGAGGGCAAATCACATTTTTTGAGGATGACAAAGTCAACATACAAAGACCCTGGGTCTTTGATGGCATTGTTGAGTTGCTGGACAACCTCCCTACTTTTCACATTCCTATGACATGATGTTACAATTGTCCTTGTTGTATCAGCCAGGGTGAACTGGAGTCTTCTATAATGGTCTCCTCACTGATAACAGAGCACATGTAAAGGCATAGGGCTCAGAAGGGTCACAGGGCACTTAGAAAATCGCCAATAGTTAATCATGACTGGAATGCAGCATATTGTGGAGTGGGGTGTGAGGTGATGGCTAGAGATAAAATGAAATGATTGGCAAGGCTTAGATCATGAGAGCCTTATATGTTATGGGTAGACATTGGGATTTTATAAATAATAGGGAGTCATTGAAAAGTCTTAAGCATGGGAATGGTATAATTAGATTTGCAATTTAGAAGTGTTTAAAACCTAAGCCGAATTAAATTTAAAGGAGTTTAATTGAGTAATGAACGATTCATGAATCAGCCAGCCCCCAGAATCACAGCAGATTCAAAGACACTGCAGAGGTGCTTCGAGGTCAGAACAAATTTATGGACAAAAAAGGTAAAGGGACATAGAAAAATCGGAAGTGAGATACAGAAACAGCTGGATTGGTTACAGCATGGCGTCTGCCTTATTTGAACACAGTTTGAACACTCAGCAGTGTATGACTGGTTGAAGTATAGCTGCTGCGACTGCCCAAGACTCAGCAATTGTTAGAGGCACATATTCCTAAGTTAGGTTTTCAATCTTGTCTACCTATTAAGTTAGGTTGCAGTTCATCCACAAGGACTCAAATATAGAAGTACAGAGTCCTCCTCAGGCCATATTTAGTTTGCTTTAACAGAAGCATCCTCTGAGTACAGTGTGAAGGACTAAAGAAGGTAACACACTGATGCCATTCAGCTCAGGAGCAAATGAATTCACATACAGGCTGGTCTCTTCCCATTATTATTCCATGTTAGCTTGGAAAGACAGTGGTTATAACAATATGTGCTAAGTGGAAAATTAGGGGAGCATCTAGAATTTCATGAAAGAAGAGTGTGTTGGGGATCATGGAGGATTTCAACGAGCAGATTGGATTTGAACTGAACACTGAAAAAGACTTGGGAAACTTGCGGGAGTTGAGTGGAGGAAAACACAACAGAGGAGAATGGCAAGTTGAGCTGAAATGGAGGGTTTTATAGGAAGAGAATAAAACTAGAATGGTAACTTGCTACCAAAATGGCAGAGAAAAGAAATTAAACTTTATCCTGGTTCTGCCACTTAGCAATTATGGAATACTGGCTTGATAAACTTGTTTCCTATTTGGTTGAATTGGGATTACAAGCATATACTTTATTAACATTACCAAGTGATATCATATAGATATTATGTATCCCTTGATATTAGGTGATAAGAAAGACACTTTCCTTTTGTTGTATTCTCTCCAAAAGCCCATAACCCAGTCTAATCATGAGAAAATCATCAGACAAACATAAAATGAGGAACATTCTACTATTTTGTACTACTTTGACTTGGACTCCTCAAAACTGTCTAGGTGAGGGGAAACAAGAAAATAATGAGAAACTGTCCAGATCAGAGGAGACAAAGGAGACAAGACAATTAAAGTAATGTAGTATCCTGGACTAGATTATGGAACATACAAAAAGACATTAATAAAAAAGCTGGTGAAATTTGAGTAAAATTGAGAGTTTAATTAACAGCAAGTATCAATGTTGATTTCTTAATTTTGACAAACTAGCCAAGGTAACATAAGATAATAACAATAGGGGCAATGAAACTCAGTGAAGGGTATATTATCACTGCTGTCTTTGCAACTTTTCCATAAATACAAAATTTACTCCAAAATAAAAAGTTTATTGACAAACTATATATACATTTATAGTGTATATACATATATGTATGCACTTTATTTAGTTGTTATGTGTTGAATGAGAGAGCACATATAAAGCAGCCAGTATAGTGCCTGACACATAATGGGACCTCAAATGTTAGTTCCTTTTACCTATTGTATACTCTAAACAGTGGGCGGGTGGGAAGAGTATAAGAATTGAAAGACTACCTATTGAGTTCACTATTCAGGTGATGGGCACACTAAAAGTTCAGACTTCACCGTCGCAATGTATGCATGGAAGGAACCTGTACGTGTACCCCAAATATATTTTTTAAAACTAGTTATTTTCAAATTTAGGGTATATAAAAATCACATGGAGGTGTTATGTGAAAAATGCAAACAAATCTCAGGGCCTCAACCTCAGAGATTCTGATTTAGTGCGTCTGGAATAGAGTCCAGGAAGAGGAATTTGTAATAGGTGTCCTTCAGAGATTTGATGCAAGTGGTCTATGACCATGCTTGGAGAATTGCTGCTGTAGACTATGGGAATCCTAGAGTAAGGATTGTACATTACCCTTAGGAGGAAAATAATGGAGATAAAAATGCCTGCCCTACTTACCTCAAATTGGTTGAAGGGATGAAAGGGGAAAAATACAGAAGCAAGCACTTTACAAAGTGTAAGTTACAATTGAAATCATTACAGATTAATTTGGAATGAAAGAGAGGTCTGATTAGGTAGCCATTTAATATTAAGAACAGTGTGATTAAAATCTAAAATTTATCCCTGTCAGCCTCCTAAAAATGTTTAGCTGCTTTTCCTGCTTATATGCTCAGATGACCCATAGGACAAAGGCACAGTTAAACTCCTTCAATTACAGATGAGCTAACTGAAGCTGAGAGAAGAGATGTGACTGGTTCAAGGTCACAGAGCTAGTTATTGAGAGAATGGGAGTAATACCCACTCTTGAAAGCTTCAGTCTAACTGTTTTTTTTCTGCTACCAGATGGTTAATAGGTGCCATACTCAGAATCGCAGACCTTTCATATAGGCTCTGGAAAAAGAATGGATGTCTGACTTATTGAGGAGGATGCCAGGAATTTGTTTTCCTGACAGTTTTGCTTTTGGTCCACTGTGTTCTAGAATAACTCAGTTTTACTTCAGTGAGGTAGAGTAAAAAGGGATCATCTGAACAGGAAAATGGCCCCTTTGAACACTCATGTATCATACTCAGCTTCTATATCCTTAGCCATATCAGCTATGTGTCGTTGGCCTGGAAGAGCTCACCACGCCTTTACAACACTGACCAACAAATCAGGCACACCTCCTTGCTGTGGCTCAGCCTAAAGGAACTACCATAAAATACTGCTTGTAACTGTGCTATTCTGAGGTGGTGTGTAACTCCAGGCTACTTATGGGAGGAATAGAGAGCAGGGCGTATCACTGTGTGTTTTCCTCCCTCTTTATATAAATGAAGTCAGATTTATATTAAGGGCAACCTTGAAGAGAAAATTGTATCAGAGTAGTGGGGGCAGACACTGTTTGTTAGCTGTTCCAACCTCCCTCCCCTTAGTCGTCTTCCAGCTAACAAGCCATCATCTATCTTTTGGTTGATAAGACAGAGCAATAATTTGGTGGGTGAGGCTGCTGGAAAACCTTTGGTTTTCTTAATAACAAAAGCTGTTGCAGCCATCTTGAGAGAATGAAGTGGAGACCTTGAGAGTCAAAGCTATATCCTAAAGAGGGTAGAGCTGGTGCTGGAGCTGGTATTGTGCCCACTTCCTTCTAACTCTACCTTCAGTGACATCACCATGGTGGGAATATTTTCACCATGGAAATTGGCAAATGCTGCAGCAGTTCTTCCCCCACTCCACTGCCCTTTATAGAGAGCTAGTTCTTAAACACATCAATATGCTATTGGCAGAGCAGAAATTTAATAGAAACATGGGGTCTTCATGATCTCCCTGAGAAACTTACATTGTCCGTTGCCATGTAACTCTTTATCTTCTTGCTGGTTCCTGAAAGAAATATCAGGTCCTTGTGCACTGACTCCCAATTTCAGTGAAGTGGTCCAGCCAGCCTCCCTTCTGCCTTGGGGTATTATGTGTTGGCATCTGTTGGGTTTAACTGTGATCTCTAGTCATAAATATAATACAGTGACATCTTGCTATGACACACTGTGCTCTTCTCATCCTGATTAACAGTTGCAGTAGGGTTTTCTGTTGTTTGCAGCCGAATGCATTCCTGACTGCTGCAGGTAGCTTAGTTGGGCACAGAAACGAGGAAGGGACAGAAACACTGTACTTACTTTGCCTTGGTAGTCTAATAGGGAGATTTTGACCTGAGCCTCAAGTGTATTTTAAAGGTGGTGGTTCTCTTAAAGTGTGGTCCCCAGACAAGCAAGATCAGTATTGCCTGGGAACTTATTAGAAGTGTGGACTCTCAGGACCCCACTCCAGACCTGCTGAATCAGAAATTCTGTGAGTGTGGTCCAATAATCTGTGTTTTACCAAGCCTGCCAGGTGATTCTTACGCGTACTAAGGCTTGAGAACTGTGGTCTTAAAACTTGCACTGTGTAGGTAATTCTTTCCTTTTTCCCCAAAACAGTGGCAGCCACTAGCCTCTCCCTTTACCTCTCCACCGATAAACACAAGTTATTGGTAATTATCTCAGTTTGGGAGGGCTCTGTAAGAAATACAGCCTTTTTTGAGTGATTGTGGACGTGGCTAACATGCAGTGTGTACAGAAATAGACTAATGAGAGGGTGCTGTCCCATTGCTGCATTGTGTCCTTTTGTGTTTGATATAGAAGTCCACGCTCACAAGCAGAGAACTGTTACAGAATATAGCCTATGACCATCAACCAAGGATACGAACTAAAGCGAGCATGACTTTTTACTAAACTCTAAACCAAATCACTAATGTTAATTAACAGTTTGCAATTTATACACTATGAGATGTTCTAGAGCTGAACTCAATTTGTGCATTAACCAGCATTTCTGCATTTGTAGCTCTCTGTTCATTATAACTAGTTACTTCTGGATTAAAACTGTTTCTTCCAGTTTAACTTGGACTCTTTGGAGTACCTACAGGATGATCTGAGTTCCTAGGTGGTTTCTGATACTTCCTGGGGAAGAGTATCTGGTTATTGCGTTCTGACCCACAATTGCAGTGAAGCAGTCCAGCTGGCCTCCCTCTGCCTTGGACATTGTGTGTTGGCACCTTCTAGGTGTAATTGGGATCCTCATCTCCTTTTTGTTGTTTAGTTCCTCATTGTGGTGGAGCACATTATTCTTTAGCTTCCTGAGAAAAGACAAATGGATAAGGAAGGAAGCTTAGGGGTGTCACCATTCAAAATGCACATTTTAACTGAACCCTCCTATTTTCAGTCCAACGTCTCTCTCCCTTTCCTTCTTCCTTGGTTTTTAACCTCTTTATGATAGGCTTTGAAATCAAAATTTCCCAAGTATCATGTAGTGACATCCTGCCATGACACACTGTCTTCTTCTCAGAGCTTTTTCCCTTGCCACTCTGGTGTATTGCAGCTTCCTGAGAAGTAGAGCACGAACATGCCCACTCATGTTTTGTAATGCCTGTGAGTCTCAATCATTCCCTAGGGTTTTGATTCCAAGATGGCAGGGCAGAAAGTAGACTCTTGTTGCATCTGCACTCTCTTTCTCTCTTGCTTTTTTTTTTTTTTTTTTCCCCAAGATAACCCTCCTGGAGCTCAGAAAGGGCTTTTACTTTCACTCTGTGTATTGGGAAATGCCCTTACTTCAGAACTCATATCCTTTCTACTTTATGACTTATGGTAAAGACCCTTTACTCTGACTACTACAAGCTCTGTACCTATAAATTCATTGTTCCTACAATAAATCCTATGTTTTGCAAATGAAATATATTTTAGTTTTAACAATTACTTTCTCTGAAGTAATTTTGATTTCAAAGCCTATCATAAAGAGGTTAAAAACCAAGGAAGAAGGAAAGGGAGAGAGACATTGGATTGAAAATAGGAGGGTTCAGTTAAAATGTGCATTTTGAATGGTGACACCCCTAAGCTTCCTTCCTTATCCATTTGTCTTTTCTCAGGAAGCTAAAGAATAATGTGCTCCACCACAATGAGGGACTAAACAACAAAAAGGAGACATGGGATTCAGGAAGCAAAAGAGATGTGTAGGGAATTTTCGGGATGATGCTGAAGGAAAACCCCAGGATGACAGCTTACATTAGGCCTAGAGAGCAACCAGTCCCAACCGGAAGTGGGGGATGAAGGACTCTAGGGCAAAATAATCTTCTGATTGGTTTTACCATATGGAAAGTTGAATTGAATTACTATTAATGGGTATGGTAGGGTCTAGAAGTCTCAGCAGCTTTTAAGGAGGAACAATTATTGACTCAAAAAAAAAGAAACCCAGTTGCACAGAAAAGACAGGTAATCATAGTTAACCACTTAACTCAGCAGTGAATGATATTTCAATTTCTAGTAAATACAAATTGAATATTGCTTTAATTAAAAAAAAGAAAATATGAGATACATTTATGTTGGAAAAATGGGGAGAGGAAATGGATGTAAGTGAAAAATGGTATGGTAAGTCAATAGTTAAACACCTAGAATTGATGAATCAAGATACAGAAGTTTAAACATATTGTTTAGAAATATGAAGATAACCACAAAGAAAAGCAGCTAAAATATTTTAAAATGTTTGCCTCTGGGGAGTTCAATGTAACCTCAATTTTTGTGTGTGTTTTTTTAAATAACATTCTCCAACAAAAATAAAAAAAAATTACCTAATAATCAGTTTGTTTAGAAACAAATATGTATGTATTTAAAGGCTTATACTAGCAAAAAATAAAAGCAAGCAAACCCCAAACACTTCATACTGTACATGAACCTACTTAATATTTCACTTGGTTTAAGGCTTCTCACATTTGCTTCCCATCTAATTTTGGAAGAAACATAGGGAGATGAGGTTTTTATGCAGTCAAACCTATGAGGTTATGCCATAGCCATTAACCTCAGTGAAGCTGACATATGATGTTTAGGGCTGAAAGGCAACTACTAATAGACATGGATTTTAAGTCTGTGATGATACTATATTCTTTCTACTTTAAGTTTTGGGAAGCTCTGTTTATGCCTCAAATCTGTAATACTTTGTGGAAGTTTGCATTATGATTTTTGATATCTCAAGAGATTAGTGACATAAACTACTTTATATATAGTTCTAGTAGTTTTTGTTATTCATAAAGTGGCAACACATTAATTCATATTTATTTATATTTCATGGTAAGCAATCAGCTATCTTAGATACAACAATTAGTATGATTGTTAAACTCAAGACAGCCACATGGTTTATTGTTAAATACAGTGATTCCATCTTTGTGCCCTCTTATATCTAAATTGTTTCGATTTTTATGCTTCTCCTGTATGCAATAAAAACATGTCTCATGATTGAGTCGATGCTTCAGTGAAATATCTCACCATGACCACATTTAATATATTTATCTGATGCACTTAACTTTGTTTCCCAGCACCATGAAATGCTGTCTGCAGATTAGTACTCTCGTTTTACTTGATAAACTGGTTCTCATTGTTTACAGCTAGTGAAGTACTTGTGTCTGTGACTTTTCTTTGATGAGGCCTTCAGCACGTTACTCTCCTCATTTTCAGAAACTTCCTTTCTTCTTCCTTCTCTGACTTCTTTTTTCCTAAGGCTCCATTTCAGTCTCCTAGTCGTTGTGAGCTCTTCTCTGATGTCTTATTTGCATTTTTCCTACAATTTCTCAGAGTTCTTAACACTTTAGCAGCTTTTGCATTTCTTCAAAATGTTGACATGTTTGAGTAGGTATTAATAGCTAAATATTAGTGGTACATAAAATTTTAATACACATAAAATTAGTAAAAATACTTTTGTGCTATTAAGTTCACATGGGTGATACTTTACTTGTGTTTTTAACCTGGTTTTTAGTAAGTGTGCAGATACGTTTTAATGTTACCAAGTAGAAATTCTAAGTTGATTTTTAAAAGATTAAGTAAATAAAGTCCTAGACATAATGCAATTCTTATAAATTGTTATTTCTTACCTATCATTTGTCAGCATAGTAGTATTTATAAATTAACGGTTACGGATTTTCACTTGAATACCAAATGCTGGTACAGTCTGAAATGGACATGTGAAAGCCATCTCAGAGGATTACCTGAGCATCAGATGAGTGAAAAAAATAGTAGATATATGAGCAAATAGATGGGTAGATAGATTAGTCTCAGGTTCCAACTCTGTTCCTCCAAAGAATGCTTGAGTTACTCTTTCAGTATTGTGGAAGGTTAACAGTGCTGGAAAACTGAGTTCCCTACTTTTGAACTTTTATAGGTTTGTAACATATCGGGAAAATAGAACATTTGAAAATGGCAACTTACAGATAGGTTAAAAGACAGTTATTCATTTTACAAAGAGATTTACCCAGACTCCTTACTTAAGGAACATTAGATCTCAGTGTTTCATATATAGATAGTCCTGTAGATGTGTTACTCCTGTAGTTTTCATTCGGGATTGATATATTTTGTCCTCCCCATGTTGATGGCTGCCAGCAATTCCACGGATTTCGTTGAATACAAACTGAACCAAAAAATATATTTTTACTGAAGTATTTACAGGATTTGCCTTTGATTATAGACTGAATTTCTATCTGGCAATAGGCCTCTGGAAATGAAACAATGCAACATTACTGGATTTTTTATGAAACCATTTTATCTGCCAAATTTACCAAGTGAAAGTGAACTTAAAGAACAAACATATATTTTACCATTTAACTTACGATTTTTCAAATATGAAGAAAATTATAGAGAATATGACAAAAATCAATGAATCTATTGTCCAAAATGCTACCATATTTGCCCTATAAAATTCTAAAGAATGCCCCAAGCCATTTTTCCCCTTCCTCCTGAGAAGTAAGTACTGTCTTGAAATTGTATGTGTGATCCCCTCAATGTTTTTGTGATTGTAGTTTTTGTGATTCTAGTTTAGGAAGGTAGACTTCACACAGAAATGTCAAAATCAACCCAAGGCCTTAAAAAAAGTTTGGACATGCCTACAAAGCAATGATTACTTTATTATTATTTTAAGTTTTATTTATTTATCTTTCTGTCTTATTTTCACTGGCTAAAACTGTCAGCACATTGTTGAATAGTTGTGCTGATGGCAAACATTTTTCTCTTTTCCCTGTCTTGAAGGAAATGCTAATAAAGTTTCATTATTAATAATGATGATATTTTCTATAGGGTTTAAAATTATACTTTTGTCAGGTTTAGAAATTTCCTTTCATTCTTGATTTTCTGAGGGTTTAAAAGAATTATAAATGTGTATACATTTAATAATACTTTTTGTATGCACAATACGGTAATGGGTTTTTCCTTTAGTCTATAAATGTGTTAAATTACATTAAAATATTTTCTAATAGATCAGCCTTGAATCCTTGGAATAAATTCTACTTGGTAATGATATGTATTTTTTTCAAGTATACATTTTTGCCTTTAGTCTGCTAATATCTTATTTAGCTCTTTGGCAAATATGTTCACAAATGAGCTGAGGTTTTTTTTTTTTTTTTTTTGAGACAGGGTCTTACACCATTGCCCAGGCTGGAGTGCAGTGGCATGATCATAGCTCACTGCAGCTTCAAACTCCTGGGCTCAAGCAATCTGCCCGATTCAGCCTCCTGAGAAGCTGGGATTACTGGCACGTGCCACCATGCCCTGCTAATTTTCATATTTTTTTGTAGAGTCAGGGTTTTGCCATGTTGCTCAGGCTTGTCTCAAACTCCTTGGCTCAAGCAATCCCCCTGCCTCAGCCTCCCAAAGAGCTGGGAATACAGGTGTGAGCCTCTGCACCTGGCCAAATTTCCTTTCTAATACTGTAACTTTTCAGTTGTGGTGCCAAGTTATGTCCATCTTATTTAAATCAGTTGATGAAGTTTTTTATGTTTTTGTACTCTCTGAAAAACTTTAAAATGATGACTGTTGAAGTTTGACATGTTCTCTTACAAAACCATCCAGCAGAGTGTGATTTTTATTTATAGAGGGTGATACAGATTTTTAATGATCACTTCCAATTCTTTAATGGATATAGATCTGTTCAACTTTTTAATTTGCCATGAGTCTGTTTTGGTAAGTTATATTTTTCTAGAGAATGGTTTAATTTTTTGATTCCAGTTATTGGTATCAAGTTATTCAGCCTGTTCCCTTGTCATTTTAAAAAATACCCAATCTATCTGTGATTATGTCACCCTTTACTTTTAGATCTGTTTTATTTATGTTTTGTGTTTTTCTCCCATGATTAGTCCTGATTACAAAATAGTTAATTTCTTTTAAAAAGCAACTTTAAGATTTGTTTCTATTGTTTCTCATTTCATTAACTTCTAGCTCTGATATTTTTTTCATGTCATCAACTTTCTCCTAATATCTTGAGTTGCCTACATCATTAATTTTCAATTTTAGGATTAGTTCATTTAGCTACACACATTTTTAAATATAGTGTTTTCTTTGTGAAGCAGTTCTAAATATTTTATGATTTTTATTGTGATTTCTTCTTTGACTCATAAATTATTTAGAAATACATTAAAATTTTCCAAATGAAAAATTCTTAGATAACGCTTTGTTATTGATTTCTAAATTTATTATGTTTTGAGTTGACATCTTGGTTTGTGTGATATTTTGTTTGGTAGTTTTTGAAATGTTTCTTTGTCCTAGAATGTGTTCCATTTTTGCTTGAAAAAATATGAATTCTCAAAATGTTGGATGTAGTATTCTATATAATTATTATCATTGCATCAAGTCTCTTAATTGGGTTATCAAATCATTTATAATCTCACTTATTTCTGGTCTTTTGATCTATCGGTCATGAAGAATGGCACGTTAAAAAATCTAATATTGTAGCAGATCTTTCCCTTTATCTTTTTAATTCTGTTTTCCTTGCATATATTTTGGGGCTATGTTGCTAGGTTTATACAAGTTCAGAATTATTATGTCTTTCAGGAAATTACTCTTTTACCATTATGTATTCCTAATGATACTGTCCCGTTTTTTCTTTGCGTTTTTTTATTCTCTTGATATTAATATAAATTTCCTTTTGTTACCATTTTTCCTGATCCAAATTTTCCTATCATTTATTCTTAACCTTTCTGTGCCATTCTGGTTTAATCATTGCTCATAGAATTAGCATATAGCTGGATTTTATTTGGAAATCCAACCCGAGTCTCACATGTCTAGTATTGAAGTTCTTTCTTGTTTTAATATCCATGAAATGAGGCGTATCTTAATGATTTCGGTGTTGGTGTTTTACCAGTTTGTTTTATCTCCTCATTGTTTCTCACACTTCATCTTTGTTCTGGGTTCAATTCTCTTTTTTCCTGCAGTACACTCTTAAGTAGTTCCTTCAGCCAGGTTATCTGAATGCTTTGCTTTCTCACAGGGGAATTTTCTCTATTCAGTGTTTCAGACAGGTAAAAACTGCCTTACTGCTTTGCTGAGCTGGTGGGTGGAGTTTACGTAGTTGACAGCAGATAACTGCCAGTCTGAGCAGCCCCTTCAAGGGCCTTGGCCTTGACTTTATGTGGAAGCTTCAGTTTCAGGTCCTCTCCTCCTTCTACCCCATGGGTGTCCAATATTTTGGCTTCCCTGGACCACATTGGAAGAAGAATTGTTTTAGGTCACACATAAAATATACTAACGATAGCTGATGAGATAAAAAAAAAATACAAAAATGTTTCATAATGTTTTAAGAAAGTTTACAAGTTTGTGTTGCGCTGCATTCAAAGCTATCCTGGGCCACATGTGACCTGCAGGCCAAGGGCTGGACAAGCTTGTTCTATCCGGAAGCAGCATTTCTTGCCTCGTGTGGGTGGTAGAATCTCAGCTCCCAGACTGCAGGGCCTGTTCCTAGGTTTGAAATCGCCTCCCCATGCACTTCCTTACTGCCCTGGCTTTATGTTCGTATTGTATTCCCATCACCTGGGAATTCTCACTTTCTTTTGTTAAATTTTGGGAGGATTAATGTTTTACCCAGAAGTCGTATGTGTGTGGTATAAGAAACAGTTTCATATTTATTTAGAGCATCGTATGTGCAGAATTGGAATCCTAACCTTCTTTACTAAACACATTTGCTTTTATTCCCAATATGATTTCCAGTTGCATTATACCTTTGGCCATATTTAGGAAATTAAATAGCTGGACACTATTATTTTATAACTATTTTCACTCTTTTTCCAGTGAAACACCTTTTCAATGCATAGGTATTGATCCATTATTGCTAGATGACCTTTGTTTTTCACCACCTGAAGAGACCTCCCTGTTATACTTATCTACTACCTTCTGGTTACCTAATTTGTGTCTAAGTCTTTCTCAGCTTCTCACGTTGGAAAGTGATATGATGGATCTAGCATATAATGACTGAACATGGCCCCAAAGATCACCTTTTCTAAAATGTTTGTGTTTTATTAGAGGATTGAGGAATACAAAGAATGAGGAGACTCATGGCATTGAAAAGGGCTATTATGAAAGATACTTTGGGGTGCTAAGCATCAAGAAATATTCCCTTCCAGTGCCTGTAGGTTACATGATTTCAAAACTACCATCTTTGCTATTTCTATTTATGTGTATCTACATTTTCCAAAGAGCTCAAGGTCAACTTTTATGGACTTTGATGGGAATAAAAACTCAAAAAGGAAATAATTATTTTTCTAAAAGGAAAATTTCTCACTTCTTCTGATCTTTTTCTTCATTTTTTTTCAAACAAACACAAAAAACTCATATCTACAAAGCAACTAATTACTACAAAGATATCTGAAATAACTTTTGTCCTAACATTACAATATAGTAAAAATGATAGTCCAAATATAGAATAATATCTGGGCTGGCTTTCATCATAACACTAATAAGAGGCCTATTTCAAGGAGAATGAAGTAAAGGGAGTTGCAGTTTAGTATGTGAAAGGCTAGATAAAATTACATGGGCTTTGTCATATTTGCACATCTAAATCTAATGGGAAATTAAGTAACTCAAGCTGTGCACTGTCATCTCCAGGAGTTCATCGTATGAAGGAATGAAGATGTTCAAAAGATAACCTTCAAGCTCATGCCAGAAGATGTTCCCAGCTGTATAAATGCCTAACTCAGCTTCTATTCCTTAGAAATTAATCAGCTCATTGAAAATTCAAGAGTTCCAGCCAGAAGCTACAGCTGGGCTCAGATGTTGAAATCAGTCTCTCCTGCTGATCAAACTGTGACATAGCCAAAGCAATAGGCCTGGCTTTTCAGTTAATTCTCAGTGAGCCCTTCCTTTCCCTCTGCAGTGGTGTGGCATTTAAAATATAACTCCTTTATGTCCATTGTAAACCATTCATTCTCAGGGCAGATGGAAGTATGAAATCTATCTATTTCAGTCTATAAAATTATATTTAGAGCATTAGGTAATGAATGTCCTAGTAAAGTTGGTAGAGGACAGGTAGATTAATTGACAGGTAAGGAATGACAGGCAGATAGTAGATAATAAGGGTTGCAGAACAGTTAGGGGAGAAGGACTTTATTTTCAAATGCCTTTAGTAACACTAATACTACTAATATAGCAATAAAGTACTTTTTACCCATTAATAAATGGGTAAAAGTAATTTCAAGTTAGCAAATTTCTCATTTAGATGCAGCGTTTTGTATAACAGTGGCTCAATCCTGATCCCTATAGGAAACTACCTTAACCTTTGTGTATCTTTTCAGCTTTTAATGAATATACAAGCACACCTTATATTTTATACTTTTTTACATAAAGAAGTCATATAACTTACACCATGAACATCTTTCCATATCAGATCATATGGAACTTTTTCATTCTTTTTAACAATTGCAGAATATTGTGGGAAGTAATTTAATTTACTCAGCTAGTCTTCCAATGATGGATATTTGGGTTGTTTGCAATTTCCATTCTTTCACAAAGCCTGCTGCAACAAATAACATTATTCATATTGTATTTTGTGCAAGTGTGAGTATATATGTAGGATAAATTTCTAGAAAGTAGACTTGCTAGATTAAAAATTATGTACATTTTAAATTTTGATAGATATTGCCAAATTTCCATGCAAAGGATAAATTCCTTCATGTAGAATTGCTTGGTTGCATGGTATATGCCTTTTACCTTTTAGAAATGTTGTATCAATTTATATTTCTACACAATATGGCAAACAAGATAAACCTTAAAGTCCTCCTAAAAGACACCTGAAGTATTAAACAATATGTAACAAATATCTCATGTATAGAACTAGGCTTGCAAAAAAGTAAGGCAAATGTCCAGGGATCAAAAAATGAAGCTGAAAACCAACGGAGGAAGCAGACATTGAAGCCACTGATGCCCTGGGACATTTATAGTTGCAGGTAACCAAGATGCTTGGTGTTTAACAGCCACGTGAAGGTAAGACCTTGGACCCAGCAAGGTGTAGAGAGGAACCAAGATCCTCACAAGAATCTGGAACCCTCAAGCACTACATCTGCCATGAAAAGATGGATAGGAAAAAAAAAAACAGCAAAAGGATATAATAAGACAATTTGTCTGGCTTGGTCTGTGCATACAGAGTTAAAACAAAAAGTATGTACTGCGAATTTATAACCACAAGGCTTCCTCAAGTGGGACAGGAGTTTTAATACATACTGCCTTGGGGCACCTTGGATGCCTAACAGAGACGAATGTAAATCCTCTCCAGAAACTCATGTCTTCAACCTAGACTGCCTAAGATTCTGCTATGGTTTGAATATTTTTCCCCTCCAAAACTCCTGTTGAAATGTAATCCCCAGTGTGGCCATTTTGAGAGGCGAGGCCTTTAAGAGGTGATTGGGTCATAAGGGATCTGCCCTCATGAATGTCTGAATCCATTCGTGGATTAATGGATTCATGGGTTATCACAGGAGAGCGACTAGTGGCTTTATACGAAGAAAAGACACCTGAACTAGCATGCTCAGTCTCCTTGCCATGTGATGCCATGCACCACCTTTGGACTCTTCAGAGTCCCCACCAGCAAGAAGGCCCTCAGCAGATGTAGCTGCCTGACCTAGAACTTCTCAGCCTCCATTACTATGAGAAATAAATTCTACTCTTTATAAATTACCCAGGTTTCGGTATTCTGTGATAAGCAACAGAAAGCAGACTAAGACATGGATAAAAGGTTTGATTGAATATAAATTCATAATCCAAAATTACATACCAAAAGAAACAGATTTCCATGCATGAATGCAAGCAGTAAAAACAGCAGTATTTGACTTCCAGGAACTTCAGATCATTGAGCAATCAGATAGAGAATATAAAATGAATTTTATATTTTTAAAAGGTTTAAGGAAACAATATCAGGAATAAAATGTAACTAAGAACATACACATAAACAAGACTTGACAGATTTTATAAAATAAAGTAGAACTTTTAAAAATAAAAAAAAGTGGGCCGGGCGTGGTGGCTCACGCCTGTAATCCCAGCACTTTGGGAGGCCAAGGCGGGTGGATCACGAGGTCAAGAGATTGAGACCATCCTGGTCAACATGGTGAAACCCGTCTCTACTAAAAATACAAAAACATTAGCTGGGCATGGTGGCACATGCCTGTAATCCCAGCAACTCAGGAGGTTGAGGCAGGAGAATTGCCTGAACCCAGGAGGCGGAGGTTGCGGTGAGCCGAGATTGTGCCATTGCACTCCAACTTGGGTAACAAGAATGAAACTCCATCTCAAAATAAATAAATAAATAATTAATTAATTTAAAAGGCGATAATCAAATTTTAGAATACAGTGGAATACTTAAATAAGCAAATTAGATTCAGTTGTAAAAAGAATTAGCAAACTGGAATGATCTGAGGGAATTACCTAAAGTGTAGCACAGAGTTACAAAAATGGAAAAATATAAAAAACATTGACTATGTGAGCATTTGAAGGACACATATATGTTGTACTGGCATTCTAGATGGATAAAAGCGAATGACGGGATATGAGAAATATTTAAAGAGATAATTGGTGAGAATTTTCCAGGATATGTAGAAGACATGAATCCTTAGATTCAGGAAGCACAATGAATCTCAAAGTCTCCCATTGCATTTTAGCATACATCACACATTTTTAAAAATTTTTTCTCCGAATTCCTGGTTTAATAAGGACTTGTTTATTTTGAAGAAGAAAGGTCCCAAACATCAGGCTGTTCACAAAAATAATCCACAGTATCAACTTTAGAAAACAAATCTTAAGACCATAACACTATTTTTCTAGAGGATGCATTTGACATGCCAACTCTCATTCACAAAAATACATCGTTACATTTGTGTTGAACTGCCCCACACAGCACACTAATGTTGGGTTGTAACACACATACTTCTAACTCAAAGCTGCTTTCAGGAGCTACTCAACTAAATGAGATTGGCTTTGCAGTTAGGGAAGCAACTACTGAACATATGTATGAATGAAAAGAACTGTACTCCCTTCATAACAAGCGATTATTTTGGAGACAGTTGATAAAAACCATGCATCATTTTTATTGTTAAGTCATAAAGAGGTATCAAAATTAAAAGCAAAAATTACAGGGTAAGACTTAACAAAAACTACTAGGAGCGTCAAAGGAAGTGAAAATGGGACTAGGTGCAGGGAAATAGGAATTAATGAACATGGGAAGGACAAGGATGGGGAGAACGGTGAGCATGTGCTGAAGATGCTATGGGAGAGGATCTGGTGAAAAATTTGATCTTAGACAAGCACCTAGGTAAAGAAATAATGGGATAAGATTTCTAAATCCCACTATGTGCTTAAGAGTCATCCTCGCCATTGGTGCTGTCTTTGTCAGCCTCTCCTTCCTCAGCCTCTTTTTCATCATCCTTGATCAACTCCAGCTGTGAGAAACAGACACAAATAGGATGGAGTTAGAGGCACTCCATGTGTCCCTGAGCCCCCCTCCACCACCTTTTTCTTTTCTTTCCCGTGGTTTTCACCTGCTCATCCCCCCAATCTTCATTATCATCATCATCCAATAGGTCCCCCTCCTCAGCAGAGTCATCTGCACCCCCCTCAGACTTCACATTAGTCTATTCTTTCTTCACGGAGCTGCTGCTCTCTGCTCCTCTTCTGACTTATCATTCTTCATCTCTGCTTGTTTGCTCTGTTCCTTTCCAATTTTTTCCAGGTTTTCCAGGAGAGAATCCACTTTTTGTTTCATCTGGGTCAGTTCCTTCTTAATGGCCTGAAGGTCATCTCCTTTAAACTTTCCAGACTTGGAAGATCCCCGCTGTCCACTCTTAGAATGGAAGCCACTTTTGCCCCTTCGTGAGGTGTTTCCTGATACACGCTGACATTTCGAGGGCACTACAGCCCAAGCAATAGGAGGAGGAGGAGGAGGTACACGTACACGCTGGGTAACTGTACATCCTATCATAATAAGCCCGTTGAAAGTCATAGTCCAAGTCAAAAGAGGAGCCGTACATCTCCGCTGCAGATCGTTTCACACCTGCTTTTCCTCGGTTCACTTTTGGCTCTGCAGCCAGGTTAATATCTAAAACCTGGCCAGCAATCATTCTGCCATCCTCTCCTGCTACAGCAGTGTGGGCATTTTTCTCATTAACATATTGAACAAAGGCAAAGCCGTTATGAACAGAGCAGCCCACAATTTTGCCATACTTCGAAAAGATTGTCTCCACATCAGATTTCTTGACCACGAGAGTGTTGAGATTCCCAAAGAACACACGGGAGTTCATGGAGCCAGGATCTGTCTTGTTGGTAACGTTGCTGGCCATTGTGTTTGATGATAAGGTTTCTCACAATGCCAAAAACAGGGGAGAGGAGGGAGAAGAGATTCGATTCTGAGTCTCCTACTCCCGGGTTCTACGTGCAGCAGCTGACTGCTGCTCGAAGTCGGCAACGCGGACACAACCGCTCAGTCTTCGTCTCTTCACAAAAAATCACATCACACATTTTAATGAAATATAGTTCCCAAAACAAACTGTTAATGAGAAGAGTGGCATTGTTTTACATTTTTGCAAATCTCTTTAATGTCTAGTTTAATAGAGTACTGCTGGATTCTCATATATGTTTCTGCATTCAACCTGTTCTAATATTATATGTCATATAGCCTTTGGAAAACTCAAATCTGCAAGAGAATGAGAATGAAAAAGATAAATTATGTCTTGGCGTTATTATATAGTTTTGGCCTTGTGTAACTCCTGAAAAATTCTCTAGTTTCCTCAAGGGTCTTTAGACCATACTAGGACCACCGATTTATGTATTTATTTAAAAAAAATTTTTTTTAAAGAGTAGGTCTTGCTTTGGTGCCCAGGCTGGAGTGCAGTGGTGCAATCGTAGCTCACTGCAACCTTGAACTCCTGGGCTGAAGCAATTATCCTAGGTCAGCTTTCCAAGTAGCTGGGAAGATAGGTGCACACCACCATGCCCAGCTAATTTTTAAAATTTTTCAGAGGTAGGCTCTCAGGCTGTTGTCCAAATTGGTCTTGAACTCCTGGCCTCAAGTGATCCTTCTTCCTCAGCCTACTGAGTATTTGGGAATACAGGTGTGAACCACTCTGGACAGCTAGGACCAGTGATTTAGTGTAAGATTTTTATTATGGATCATGGGTAGTGGACTGGGTGTGTTACAAACAAATATTCTACATACGCACACACATACACACACACACACACACACACACACACACACACAACCAGATATGTTCTACATGAATCCCTATTTTTCTGGGAATTAGAATACATACAATAAGTTACACTTGGATTTGAAACAAGACTCAAGGGATTTCATTTCTGTTCCACGATTTAGAGGGTACTTCAGGGTCCCGCAATACCATCTTTGTGAACATCAAGAATATTATATTGGTACATACAGAAAGAAGTCTTGAGTAATACCAGATATGTTTGGTTAATAAGATGGTAGGTAAATTACTTGTTGCCATAATTGGATTGAGACATATTGTCAAAGATGAATATGATTCTCCACTACATAATTGCAAAACTGCCCTGGAAGTGGAAAACAAAAATTTTCTACCAGGAGACCAACATACCGAGTTTTATTTTCTGGCTTGTGTTTCAAACCCAAATGTTTCAGAATCGTGAGGAAACTGATGCAACAATTGTAGGAACATCAACTCTGGAGACCAACTGGAGAGAATAAGAAGATATTTTTTTATTTCACTGGGAAGTCTCATTTACATAGCTTGAGTTAAATTTTGCTATCAAATTTTCTTTAACTAAAATTCTCTTTTCTGCATCTAATGTTTCTCATTTTTGATTTTGTATCATTAAAGAGATGGCCCTCTTCTGAATCTGTTAAGGGACCGTATTCTTATATTCTATTGATCTCACTCACATTGAACAAATATGACCCACATGTTTTTTCTATCTATCTTATTAAATAAAACCTAAGATACAAGACATTATTTCAGTAGTGCCCAGGAGAAGAACAGTTGTAAATAACTCATTAGATCTCAGACATCTCAATTTCAATTAAAAAGACTCACAAGCACTATTTACAATGGCAAAGACTTGGAACTAACCCCAATGCCCGTCAGTGATAGACTGGATAAAGAAAATGTGGCACATACACACCATGAAATACTATGCAGTCATAAAAAGAATGAGTTCGTGTCCTTTGCAGGGACATGGATGAAGCTGGAAACCATCATCCTCAGCAAACTAACACAGGAACAGAAAACCAAACAATGCATGTTCTCACTCATAAGTGGAAGTTGAATAATGAGAACACATGGACACAGGGAGGGGAACATCACACACTGGGGCCTGTCAGGGGTTGGGGGAGAGGGGAGGGAGAGCATTAGGACAAATACCTAATGCAGCAGGGCTTAAAACCTAGAAGACAGGTTGATAGGTGCAACCACCATAGCACAGGTTGATAGGTGCAGCAAACCACCATAGCCTATGTAACAAACCTGCACGTTCAGCACGTGTATCCCAGAACTTCAAGTAAAATTTTTAAAAAAGACTTACATATCTCTAAATATTTATTTGAATCCACAAGGCTTTATCCCTATTCATTTCTGTTGAAACATAGATAATAGAAGATTAACTGGCTAGTTTTTAACATGGGACACTGTGATATGCAAAATGACATTAGCAAGGGGATATGAGATAAAAGAATGATTCAGTCCAGTAAAATTGCATTTATTACGCAAACATATATTCAATATCTCCTGGGTACTAGGCACTTTGCTAATCCCTGGGTTTCAAAGATAAATAAGAAAGAGTTTGTGCTTCATAGCCCAGTAGAGTAAGTAAACCTGTAAACAAAAATTGATACAGAGTGTGATAAGGCTTATAATAAAGATATGTATGAGGTATATTTATGGCACTAAGGGTACAATATATTTTGCTTGTGGAATCAGAAAGCCTTCACCTTTGAGCTGCTCTTGAGGAGTAAGATGGAGTTTTCTGGGCTACTAAGGAGGGTTAGAGAATTCTAGGCAGAAAAGAACTACATGTACAAAGCCCTGCATGTCCAGGTATGGCAGTAATTCAGCCTGTCAATGCTGGAGTGAAGGGTGAAGACGGAGATCAATCAGAAGGGATGTTGGAGGGTAGGTAGAAATTAGTTTGTCAAGGGTCTGTATCCCATGCTAGGAAGCTTTAAATTTTATCATGTAGGTCTCTGGTTTTCCAGATATGCCAGAGATTAGTAGGGGTTTCACAGAGGTACTGGGGTGCTGGTGGGTGTGTTCAGGGCAAGCAGGCAGGATTCTGCTCCTATCCTTGTTTTAATAGGAACCTCTCAGCTTTACTGTGTGCACGCTTCAAGTTGGACTTCTTTGTAAGATTTCATTTTACTCAGCAGTGGTCTATTGCGCACATACTAGGTGCCAGGCATTGTGTTGGCATAGCCCACACAGAGTTTACCTCCCAGTGCAGAAAATACTCCTTTTTTTTTTTTTTTTTTTTTTGAGACAGGGACTTGCTCTGTTACCCAGACTGGAGTGCAGTGGGACAATCACAGCTCATGGCAGTCTCAACCTCCTAGACTCAAGCAATCCTCCTGCCTCAGCCTCTGAAGTAGCTGAGACTACAGACATAGACCACCATGCCGGGCTAAATTTTTAATTTTTTTGTCGAGGTTGGTCTCCAATTCCTGGGCTCAAGTAGTCCTCCTACCTTGACCTCCCAAAGTGCTGTGTTTAAAGGCGTGAGCCACAGTGCCAGGCCTAAAGATTGCTTTTTTAAAAACTTGGAAATCCAAAATAATAAATGAGGGAGAACCACAAGAAGGTGGGAAGCAGGAAAGTAAAATGACAGATTTGCTTCTTAATCTCTCTCTGTTTGCAGTTTGGACAGTAGGCTCAAGAGCAGAGAGGCTGGGCGGAAACTGAAAGTACAAAATCAACAGGACTTGAGGTGAATATGGAGATGAAGATGACATTGTGTTAGGATAAGTCCCAGGCTTCTGGCTTAGATGAATGCATCTGTCGTAAGGACTCTAGAAGGAAGACAGTGGGGGTAAGGAAGAACCTCTGGGGCATTCAACAATTAGGGATACGAAAGAGGAAGAGGCAGTGATGGAAGCTGTGAAGAGGGAGTGGGGGTGACAGTGAGAGACAGTGAGAGAGTGTGAGAGAGAGCAGAGAAGAGCATTATACAGTTTCAAGAAGGCAGAGATCAGTAGTATCTACAATTCAGGGAGACTTCGTAAGATAGACCAGGAAGTCTTCACTTGATTTGGCAAATGGAGAGGCTTGGGTGACTTCAGCAGGATCAGTTTCAGTGGAAGCCAGATTGCAGTGGGCTGAGAAGTGAGTAAGTGGCGAGGAAGTGGAGATGGTGAGAATAGATATCTTCTTTAGGAGAATGTCTGTGAAGGCAGAAGGAGACAGCATGATTGCTTGAGAAAATGCTGAAGTGGGAGGCCTGAGTTTATCAATATGCACAAGAGAGGGATTCAGAAGGACAGAAAATTGGAGAGAGAGAGAGAGAGAGACAGAGACAGAGAGAGAGAGAGAGTGCGATAGTGCATGCGAGCGTTTGTGTGTGTGTGTGTGTATGTAATTGCTAAAGGAGATCCCTCAAGATGTGGGATGGATCGCAGGACTCATATCCAGCACCAGTCTTATTGAGAAACCCTAAATATATGAGAATTTAATAGGAATATATTCAGCATATACGTGTACATGTATCCACATCTACACATATTTGGGATATTCTGGGGGGACAAATTTATTGAGAAAAGTTTGAAAATTAATTATGATTTTTTTTAGAGTACTGTAGGATTTTTGGTATCAAAGAAACTGTAAAATCTAAATGATGTCCTTTTAATTTTTTGATTTCCCTATTTAGAACATATGAATTTCTGAATAGCAAAACACTTTTGTTTGAGGATGCCTTAGTAATTCATTCTGGAGGTCTCAGAAAATGCATACATTTTTGTCACTGGAGACTCCTTAAGAAACTCTTCCCTGTCTCACCTTTTAAAATCCCTTTATCCATATTGGATATAATTTTTCCATGAGTCCCCAAGCTGTAAGTTTTACGTGGGTGTAAAAATGTACTTTACAGCATTCAATAGTGATTTTTCATTTGACAACTAGAATACACTTCTTAGATGAAATATTTTTTCTATTCCACAGCTGGATTCTATTAGAGATGTTGGTGACCCTTTGAGACAAACCAGATGCGTAAAGTTATTAGCCTTAGGGATGACTTTAAACTGAGAAATGACATTATATTTTCTAAATAATTGCTGTTGGTTCTGTGTTTTATAAACATCATGGGTATGTAATAACCTATTGCCTGTTGCTTGCTATCATCCTTCCTGCAGGGCTAATGTTGAGGGGCAAGCATGGGAAGATTTGGTTGACACAGTTCTGAATCGGAGGTAAAAATCCTGTATTTGTTTTTGAATTTGCTTCTAATTTTCAGTGTGGCATGGGGAAAATATATTAAATTCTGTTACATATATTAAGTTCTCAATCTGCCAGAAGGTGAGTGATACAGCATTCACAGGTGGTTGATAGGGAATGTAACACCTATTTATCAATTAAGAGGAAATTCAACCTAATATCATACACTGTCCCTGACCATTGGGCTTGTTAATGTATGAAATGGCCCTGGGGAGAGATTCATTTGGCAGAAGTCCCCTGGTGATAGTCTTTATTCGTGATTATGAGAGTCAGGCTGGGTCTTCCAGACAAAGACAAGCTTGGTTCCTATGGTATTGTAAAGGTTTTGACATTGATTGTAGGTCAAAGACATGTCTCTCAATGTTATCTGCTCCCCACTTTAATTTTTCAAAAGAAACATGTTCCTGGTTTATTCAGCACTCTCTCATTCCACCCCTGAGACTTCCTCCTGAACATGTGTTATTACAATTTCCAGTCTGTATTCACCGATTTTAAGGTGGCAATAGTTGTTGACTTATCTTCTGCTGGGCCACTTTTCTTGTTACCTGCCTTGCTTTTTATTTTTCCCAAAACATATAGAATATCTTTTCTCCAAACAGTACCCAAATGCTAGATTGTCAAAAGGAAGTTGACAAGAGTATGCTGTGCTACATACTGTGAAAGGAGCTAATCAAAGCAGGTTTTTAATTGCTATAGTAATGATTTAGATGTGCAAAAAAATACTCAAGTTAAATTTGCATGACTAATTAATTAAGCAAAGTTCACAATTGACAAACATAATTAGCACATCCAAAATTGAAACCACATCCTGGTCCTTTTAACTTGGTGCCAAAAAAGACAATGTGAAATGCTCAGCACCCCCTTCTTTCCACTATCTGTAGGTCCGGTTGCCAATTCTCATATTTAGAGTTGTTATACATGGAGCATAGTTAATTGCAAAAACATTCCTGAAGATCTTACTTTTTTTAAACAGAGAATTCTCATGAGTTTTGGCATATTTGTTCAATCCTTTAGCAGCTAAATTTATCTTATAGAGTGAAACTCTCAAACAGGGAAAAGGAGATCTGTCTATGTATTTATCTATGTATCTATCTATATGTCTATGTATGTATGTATCTATCTAATCCAATCTTTTATCTATTCATCTATCTTCCTATAAATTGCTGTTAGATCAGCTTTAATGGTACATACATGTTTTATGTGGGAAAGTGGTTTAATCTGGAGATATGGAAACCTATATAATGGTAGGTCAAGTTACCATGGAGCTTCACTAGTAGATATACAAAACAGCTTTCTGTGGCAAATCCTTGAGGTATCGAAGTAATTCAGAGTCTCTTGGAGTCCTTGCTGAGCTAAAGCTACACTGCATCTGAGGAATTAGGGAAAAATCCTTCCTCCAACACTCTCTTGTTCATTACAACTCGTGACATGGTTTGTCACTTGGCTACCAAAGTAGAATTACTGTGTTCAGAGTAATATGGGGGAAAAGTCACGTCCTCAGTAGCCTAGATATTCTTTCTCCTTCCATAAAGTCAAGACCCCAGTTGAACCAAAGATTGATATTTGGGTCAGATATCATATTCTGATTTCCATGGCCAGTTTCATCCTTTGAATGTATCTGGAAAACCAAGTGCTTATTCTTAATTAATCACAACACAAGCGTGGCAAACTTCTCTTGGTGCAAATTGACTCTTGAAGGTCCCATCCACTAGTGCAACACAATTCATGCATTAATGGACTCAGTGCTGATTAAGGGAGTGCTATGTTCCGGACACTCTTCTAGACACAGGTCATGTATCTAGAAACTAGACTGGACCTGTCATTCATGCAAAATATATTTATATTGAAATATATATATATATATATATTTCAATGAGGAACTATCTTGGCATCCTGGGATAAACTTACCTAGCCATTTTCTACTTTTTATACCCTGCTGGGTTTCATTGGCTTAACTTTTCTTAGGAATTTCCCATTTATATTCTTAGATGAGATTGTTCTATAATATTGATTTTTTTTGGTACTCTCCTTATTGGTATTAAGTTCACTACAACTGCTACCTCTAATGATAAGGATTTATTGAGTACTTCCTAGTGCCAGGGGCTTTACGTGCAGTCCCTCATTGACTATTCCAACCAAACTTACAAAGTAGATTTTATTTTTATCCTCATTTTATAGAGGAAGAATGAACTAAGACACAGAGGGGATAGATAATGTGCCTAAGGGTGGCACTCCATTTTGGACAAAATGATCCCAAGAAAGCCTCCCAGTTCAAAACTTCTAAAATGCTGAATAAAACATTTTTTAAAATCTTAAAATAAATTGTGAACCTGGAGAGAAAGGTGAGGAAAGCCTCAGATCCCCTTGTTGTTTTCATCCTGGAGTTTCAGTTTTAATATAAGGAGACAAAGCTCAGGTCCCCAACAAAGTGGGAGATTGGATTAAAGACCTCCAGGATAAATGCAAGACCTTAAAAAATGACCCATACAGTGATTAAATTGGAAGAAATTATCTACCCCTTCCATATTTTGAAGATAGGCAGAAAGGAAATTTGTTAGCCTTGGCTCCAGGTGAGTGGGTTGGGTGATAGGTTAGGGAAAAGTCCAGAGCTGGCATTACTACCTACTACAAATTTTAAAAGAACACTTTCAGAAATGAGCATGTTCACTGTTAATTCAGTTCTAAATCATTTTATAATTTCCATTGTCATTTCCTTTTTAATTCTTGATTATGTAAAAATGCAATTTTTATTTCCAAACATGGGGTGTTTTCATTTTTGCCCTCTTTTCTTGTTGGTTCTAATTTAATTGCATTGTGATAAGCAGAGTATGCAAACTGTATGCTATTGATTTTTTGAATTTTGTTGAGACTTCCTTTGCTACTTAGCAATTAATTTTTGTAATTATGCCACATGCATATGAAAAATGTATATCCTCTATTTTTGGGGGGTGTGGTATTCTTTTGATGTATATATCCAATAGATCATGTTTGTTAATTGTGTTTCTGATTCTTGGTCTAATTTATTTATCAGTGTCTGAGAAAGTTGTCTTAAAGTCTCTCACTGTGAATGTGGATTTATCCAATTTTCCTTGTAATTCTATCAGTTTTTCATTTAGATATGCTTAAGCTGTATTAGCAGATGCATACAAGTTAATGATAGTTATATTTCTTGTAGACTTTAAAAAATCGTTTTAAAGTGAAGCTCTTTATCTCTGGTAATGCTTTTAGCCTTAAATTCCATTTAATTTGCTGTTAGTATTGCTCACTAGAATTCTTTGGATTAGTATTTGCCTGGTCTATATTTTTTCATCTTTTTGTTTTCAATCTTTCCATATTTGTTTTAGGTGTGTCTCTTGAAAGTAGCCTGTCACTGGTGTTTGCTTTTTTATCCATCTTTATAGAAACTTTCTGGATTAACTGAGTTTAATCTGTTATGATTAATGATGAATGATATAGTTTCGCTTATTCCTTCCATTTTATGTTATTTTCTATTTACTTATCTTTTTACCTACTTCTTTTTTCACTGTTTCTTCCTTTATTTTGGATTTATACATTTTTATTATCCTTTACCCTGCCTCTACCCCAGTGGTTTGAAATTTCTTTCTATTTTTTAAATTTCTTTACATTTTTAACATATACTGTAAGCTTTCTATTTTGCCTATATTTGCCTATAGTTTTTTTTTTTTTTTTTTTTTTTAGTTTCTCTATTCTTCTTTGGAACAAAACAAGGAATTTACCAGGTCGGGTACCAGGCTTAAGTTATCTAGAGTCCCTTCTTCAATGTGTCATTTTATTGTTATATAGAATTTAGTTTTACCTATTTTAGAAGGCACAAACTTAGTTATTGTGATGAACAACCAATACATAAAGAGATATACCAATACATTTTGTTAATTTATTTGCTAATTATGCTCTTTATATCCCACTTTTTCCCTCTGGGTTTATTTTTCTTCTTGCTGAAGTATATCCTTTCATGACTTACTTCAGTCAAAAAAATAGTGGTTTTGCTCCATATACAATTCTTGTTATTTCTCTTATTACTTGGAAGCTATTTTCCCACTGTCTGCTGGTGTCAATTTACCAATGAGAAGTAAGCTTTCAGTCTAATGACTGGCTCTTTGTAGGTAATCTGTCTTCCCTCCTGGTGGTATTTAGGATTTTCTCTTTATCCCCGCTGTTCTGAATTTTCCCCTGATATGCTTAGATGTGGATTTATTTTTGTTTTTCTGCCTCAGCAATTGATATAAACATTCAGTCTGAGGACTCATATCTTTCTTTACTTCTCAGCCTGGAAAATTTTTGGCCATTCTCGGCCATTATTTCTCCTGATGGTGCCTGTCTGCACCTTCCTCTATTCTCTGCTTTTGAAATTACATGAGATATATGGTGGAGTTTCTCCCATTTGCTTATATTTTCTGACCCTATTTTTTTAAAAAATAATAATCATTTTTAAATTTTGAAATATTCCCAAATTTATGTGTGCAAGTTATGTATAACTTCCCTTTCCCAAACAATTTGAGAGTAAGTTGCTAATCTGATGCCCTGCTACCACAGAATACTTCAATGTATATTTCCAACACATACATTTCTCCTACATGATTGCAATACAACCATCAAAATAAAGAAATTGATACTGATTTATTACTACCACCTAATCCTCACATCTTGTTACAGCTTCACTGATTGTCCCAATGATGTCCATTATAGAAAATAGATCCAGTTCAGAAACATGTGTTGTGTTTAGTTGTCAAATCTCTTTAATCTCCTTCAGTATGAAATTTTTTTTAACTGTAATGATCTTGATGTTTCTGAAGATTTGTAGACCAGTGATTTTGTAGAATGTTTTTCAGTTTGGGTTTGTCTGATGTTTCCTCATGATTGAGTTTAGGTGATGCCTTTTGGCAGGAGTATCACAGAATTGATGCTGGGTCAATCATGTCAAAACGTCTTACCAATGGTGGTGTTAAATTTGATCACATGGCTAAGGTGGTGTCTGCAAAGTTTCTTTACTTAAAAATTACAATTTTCCCCTAGGTAATTAATAAGTAACTTTGGGGGAGAGACTTTGACGCTATGCAAATATCTTGTTTCTCATCATACTTTTGCCCAATAATTTTAATATCCATCTAGCCATTCTCCTTTCCTAATTTGCTTTTTATTTTATTTCTATTCTTAGAGGCAATCTCTCACTCTGTCACCTTGGTTAGAGTGCAGTGGTGCAATCACAGCTCACTGCAGCCTCGAACCCTTGGGCTCAAGTGATCCTCCTGCTTCAGTCTTCTAAGTAGCTGAGGCTACCCGCATGGGCCACCATACCCAGTTACTTTAAAAATTTTTTGTATACAGGCAGATGCAGTCAAGCTGTGTTGTCCAGTTTGATCTCAAACTCCTGGCTTCAGGAAATCCTCATGCCTTGGCCTCCCAAAGGAGAATGGCTAGTACAAACCCTGCGGTGTTAAATTAGAATTGGATTTTAAGACATGTATATAGAGAGATGGATACATATATCTGCATCTATATGCATGTGTTTGAATGCATACGTGTTTTCTTGTTCTGTCCAGGTATGTGCCACCACACCCAGCTTCCTTTCCTCATTTGTGACTTCTTTTTTGGACAGTTGAAAGCCTGATTCTTATGATCTACAAACTGTATATTACCATGAACTTTACCATGGTTCTAAGAGTCAGAGCTGTACAAAAGGTGTATTTAGGCCTGGCATGGTGGCTTATGCCTGTAATCCTAGCACTTTGGGAGGTTGAGATGGGCAGATCACCTGAGGGCGGATCACCTGAGGAGCTGAAGACCAGCGTGGCCAACAGCCAGGCATGATGTTGCGCTCCTGTATTCCCAGCTTTTGGGAGGCTGAGGCAGGAGAATCATGTGAACCCTGGAGGTAGAGGTTGCAGTGAGCCAATATGGCACCACTGTACTCCAGCCTTGGCAGCAAGAGCAAAACTTTGTCTCAAAAAAAAAAAAAAAAAAATGGAAAAACATTCCATGCTCATGGTTAGGAAGAATCAATATCATGAAAATGGCCATACTGCCCAAAATAATTTATAGATTCAATGCTGTCTCCATCAAGCAACCACTGACTTTCTTCACAGAATTGGAAAGAACCACCTTACACTTCATATGGAACCAAAAAGAGCTCATATAGCCAAGAAAATCCTAAGCAAAAAACAAAAAAACAAGGTGGAGGCATCATGCTACCTGACTTCAAACTATACCACAAGTCTACAGTAATCAAAACAGCATGGTACTGGTACAGCCATATAGACCGATGGTACAGAATGGAGGCCTCAGAAGTAACGCCACACATCCACAACCATCTGATCTTTGACAAACCTGACAAAAACAAGCGATAGGGAAATAATTCCCTATTTAATAAATGGTGTTGGGGAAACTGGCAAGCCACATGCAGAAAGCTGAAACTGCTAGGTTTTGAATAATGGTTTAAAGGCTTTCTTTAACCTGTAGATTAAATGGGAACTTAGAGGCTTTATAGTATGTTTGACTGTCTGATAGGGCTCTTTCTCCCTCCCTACTCCACCCTCATAGTTTCTCTTTTTCACTATTTTTCTGGCTATTCTTAAAGGTTTGTTTTTCCATATGAACTGTAGTTTCAATTTGTCTAACTCCTTAGAAAGCCTTGTTGGTATTTTTATTGGAACTGAGTTCAATTATAAATTAACTTAGGAAGAGCCAACATATATGTGATGGTGAATCATCCTATCCAAGAATAGAGGATATTTTTGCTAGTGTTCAAGTCTACCTTGTGTCTTTCAGGAATGTATCCTATTTTATTTTACTGGTTTTAATTTCTGTGTCAATTGTTGCTATATTTTATTATTCACTGACCTCTTATTATTGATGTCAACTTTCCAGATTATCTCAATCCTTATTTCTATTTCTTAGTAATCTATGGTCCCGTATACCATTTACATTTCTGTAGTTAATACAATTTTATTTTTACCCTCCTTGCTTTTCATGGTAGATTTTGTAAAAAGGCCACCTGGAAAAGAGTGTTAATTGGGGTACTGGCCTTTATTGGGGAATCCTGGGCAGGGGCTATAAATTCCCTGGCAGGGCCGGGATGAAGTTACAGTAGTCTTAAGTGAAAGGCCTGGCCAGTTACACAGGAATGAGGCTCTACTAAGAGCACAGATCAGGCTTCTTTACAGACTAGCTCATAACAAGATTCAGTTGGTGGCAGCTTGAGATTTAAGACTGATAAATAGGCGAGGGCTAGGGTGGTGAAATAATGTAGTAGAAGGAGCATGGACTTTGGAGTCAGAGAGTCTGAGTTTGAATCCAACTCTGCTATTTCCTGGCAAGGTTATCCTCAGTTTCTAATGTCTGATAGATATTAATAGTACCTAATGCAGGGTTGCTGTGATGATTAGAGATGGTGCACATGAAACACTTAGTGTCTGTTGGATATAGAGAAAGATATAGACCTATAGATACGTGAGTTGCAATGTAACATAAAACATCACATCACATAGATCAGACTAGAAAAGACTGTAATTGAACATAAGCCTGTGACCTGTAACTAGGATTCTTCTACTCTTCCTTCATTATCCCGGAACTATGATGAACTTTTCAGGCTTAGGTGGGGAGTTGGGGAGAACAGCTGGTCACTACCCTACAGGTTTAGGGCAGCATCTAGGATCCTGTGGTTTCTAATACCGGGCACAAAATTACAGGCTTAACAGGGGTTTTAGTGCCCCCACAGAGCGAAGGGAAGATGAATCCTATGAGTTTGGGGGATCCTATTCATAGACATACTGTTCCCTGGGGATCTTTCCTTTCTATGGTCTGAGCTTTTGATAGAATTTTTAACAATTTGAGCTGCAGGAAACTGTTGTGGCTTTGGCTGATGAACAACCCATGGAGTGGGAGGCAGAACTGAAAAAAGTAATGCTTTGATTTATATTCTATTGGCTAAGAATTTTGTCATGTACAGAGGAACACGGTGGGAGTGGGGTTAGAGAGAGCTGGGTCATCTTCGTATCTATATAAATAGCTAATGTGACAAGATTTCAGACAGAGGGTTAAAGAGAGGATAAAACTTGCAGCCTAAGGAGGGTTCACAGGGCTGTACCCAGTTCTTTACTAGGGGTAGCACATAAGCATATAGTGTTGGGGTTGAGCTTAGCAAAGCTACTAAAGTGTGATAGAAAATGCCTGGAAATCCCAGGGATTCCCCTTCAAAGGCAAAAATAAGAGGACTGTCATTTAGTGAATGAATGTAACTCCTGCTGACTGTGAGAAAGGAAAGGGAGAAGGAAGGACAAAGGGAGGAAGAGCTGAGAGACATAATTAATCAACCAAGAGAAAAAATAGGAAGGTCAAAAAGTCAACATCAAGTTCTATTTTACCTGTGCTTAACTCAAGACATCTGGTCAGCTTATTACTGGAGAGAGAGAGAGAGAGAGAGAGAGAGAGAGAGAGAGAGAGAGAGAGAAACACTGTGAATAAATCAAATACATTGAGAACTTCTATCTTCATGTTAACTATTCATTTCATCTGCCTTCTCTGTCCCTTAAGTTTTAGCAGATTATGTGGGAAGTTAAATTTTACTGATTTGAGTTTCATCTTTTTTTATTTCCTCTGCCCTGAATGTGAAGAGGCCAGTGAACCTTAAAATAACCAAATGGCAGAAAACCAAGGGAATAAGGACAAGCTTAAGTGCCTGGCCTAGATAATTAGTCTTTGAATAATCAAGAATGGGGTGCATTATAATCTTCATATGGGCACAGTAATTAGGCTTAGAGGCTTTAAACTATGATGTTACAATTTGTGTATGTAAGTGTGAAGTTGGCTAGTTTGAGGACAATTTGGTTTTATATTTAGCAACAAAAGAATTGATCATGCATTTTCTAAACGTATGAACATCTTAATCCTTGTTTCTAGAAGCTCTCAAAGGATGAAACAAAAGCTTGGAAAGATGGCTGGAGTGACCACAGGTGCTCTGTTGCTTCACTCAGGAAGTCCTTCACCCACATCATTTTGAATGCATATAGTGTCACCTCCAGAAGTAGCTTTCAGATTCTCCGTTTTGAGTCACAGTTGATTCCCAATTATAAAACTAAAAGCAATTATCTGGGTTCTCACTGTGCATTTAAGATTATATTTTTATGTTTATTTATATTTAAAGAAACACAAACCAGGCAAACAACTTACTTAAAATGCAGTGTGTGCTCGAACTGATTTAGAGCAGTAACAGCAGGCATATCCCTTGCGATTTTCTAAAATACTCCCTTTCTTCCTCTGCAATTTGAATCCAAATATTCAGTTTTGATTTTTGTCTTTTCTAAGTGTTCTACCTTTTTGGGCTCTTTGTATATTAGAGATAAAGGGAAAGAGAGAACTAAGAATCCCGAACTATGACATTTTAAAACTCAAGAGTTAATTTGGTTAGCAATTAAGATTTCTATTCTGTTTGAACAGAAGTTACAAGTTCAGTTGTTACTTAAAGCACCCATTCCCAAACAACATCTTTATTCATTTATTAGGTACAGAATGTGTTTGTGATTCTTTAGCTCCTACTATAAATTTCAGAGAAACCAGAGAAGGTAATAATTCAACTATCCTTAAAATAAAAGAAACCAGATGAAATACATTTGAAGAATAAAGATATTCGTTAATGAGTTGAAACTCTTTAATTAATTAGTTGAAACCCTTTTGGGGTGTGGATAAGGAAGAATATTTACAATATTTTTAAATGTCATACTATGCTTAGAATAATGCGCAAAATTAAAAATACCAAAAACATAACACAGTAACTGAAACTCTTGCCATTAGTGCCATCAACTCTACCCTGTATCACAGTGATTCTAGCTGAAAGGTAGAAATTTCCAAAGCCTTGGTGATTTTCCAACAACACTAAGTTCTTTTGAAATAAAGTCTAATGTTTACGCTTAGTATTTTGTATCCCTTAAACTCTCTGGACTTAGTAGACATCTTGGTACTGTTCTAATATTTAATTCTTACACTTAATTTGTGTATATTCTAAAACCTATCTTCCCAACTAGATTATAAGCTTCTTAAAAATAGGATCTATACAACTTAAAAAAAACTTATACAGCATCTAACAATACACCTTAGTACATTAGAAACCTAGCAGATAGACACTTCGTCACTGATTTCATTGCTAACATTGAAAACAATGTTGTATACTTGAAAAGTTTTATATTATTTAAAGGTATGAACTTAAGAAGTTTGCACTATTCTGAAATGTGATTGCATTACATTTAGGAACTCTATTCCTAGTTAAAAGCGTTCTATTAACTGAGAGACAGCCGTATAAATATGTCTTTCCTATCAGTAACACACGCAGAGGCAAAAGCAAATGCAATGGTGGAAATGATGGAGAATGGGGCAAGCCTGTCTCTTGCTTGCATTAATTAAAAAGGTTTCATTGAGAGGTGGATATCGATAACTGCGCAGGTAGCTAGCAACATAATCTTGTTTTTCGTGTCAGAGCATACATAAAAGAGTAAAAGAGCTGGCTGGGCATGGTGGCTTATACTTGTAATCTTAGCAATTTGGGAGGCTAAAGTGGGCAGATGGCTTGAGTTCAGGAGTTCAAGACTAGCCTGGGCAACATAGCAAGACCCAGTCTCTACAAAAAACACAAAAAGTAGCTTCTTGGGGTGGCACATGCCTGTAGTCACAGCTACTCGGGAGGCTGAGGTGGGAGAATCACTTGAGCCTAGTAGTTCAAGACCAGCCTGGGCAACACAGAGAGACCCTGTCTCTAGAGAAAAAATTAAAACATAAAAAATTAGCTAGGCATGGTGGTGAGTGCCTGTGGTCCCAGCTACATGGAAAGCTGAAGTGAGAGGATCACTTGAACCTGGAGTTTGAGGCTGCAGTGAACTGTGACTGAGCTGCTGCACTCCAGCCTAGGTAACAGAGTGAGATCTTGTCTCAAAAAAAAAAAAAAAAAAAAAAAAAAAAGAAAAAGAAAAGAAAAGAAAAGTGGTAAGAGGGCTTGCATCTTGAGCAGCAAAATCAAAACTCTGTTTTCTGGTTTCCTTGGCTTAGACATATGAAAATTTAGAGGGTTTGAAGATTTCATGCTCCCAAAGACATTTATCTCTCAAACCTTCCTACAGTATAATTGATTTCTCCCTTGAACTCTGATTATGAGAGTTAGGAAGAACTAATATTTTTACAAACAAAATTAATCTCCTACATAAATCCAATGTGTACCTTCTGGAGTGGTATGGGGAAGGGGAAGTCAGTGTTGTTGGTATTAATATAGTAAATGACTTCTCTAAGCTGACTTGGGAGGAGACAGGATGTCAACTACTTCATCCTGAGATTGTGGGGAATTTTTATTCACCTCATCTAAAGAGTATTTTAGGGCAGGGCTTTTGGGCCTTGCAGTAGTTGCAGGGTAAACCAAGTGCTCTGTAGGCATAGGCATGAGAAAAAATGGTGGATCTCACTGGGAAGCTGCATGAACTCTCCCTTCCACCTTCCTCCATTAGAAAAAAGTCAATTGTCTTAATATCCACTACTGTTAGCAGCCTTGGAGTGCAGCCCCATTCAAAAACTTCACATCTTCCTCTTGCCACTGTGACCTGCTAGTCACTATCAGCTGCTGGCTCTGGGCTTTAATGGAATTGTCAGTTAGTAAAATCACAATGATCATCGCTGTCCAGGTCAAGCTTTAAAACAAATGTGCTTAATAAAAATAGTCCATATATATATGATTTATTGATATAATAATATCCTTTAAATATGTTTAGGATGGTCCTGTAACACTTTATCTGCTTCTCTATTGCAGCTTTTTATTACTTTGTGCCCTGTGTTATAATGTCCAAGTCCCATCACATCTACCAGACAATAAGCCACTTGGGGTGAGTGTACATATTTTACCCTTCTTAATATTGCTACCAGTCATTAAGATGGCGCCTTGCATTTAGCTGGTTTGCAGTAAATATTAAATGCATGAACAAACTAGTATTCATTACTGATATTTAAGTCTCATTGTTGAGTGCAAAATACTATAGCGAGTCTGGTGGACAAACAGGAGTTGTGCGAAAGTGCCAGCAAGTTCTGCTTTCTGTTTCTTTGTGCATGGCCATAAAACCACATGGCATTTCGGGAGTGAGTGTGCCTTCATTTTGGTTAAGAGGGCTGAAGAATGGTGGTTTGCTTCCTCTTTTGCTTTTAGTGACTGTCACGATGAAACTCTAATTCTTCTGGCTTTAATAGAATAACAGGGACCACACCATAATTCCAGGTGTTGTTTTTGGGTTGTAACTGGTAGTTCATTTATAATGAGATGTAGACTGTTCTCTTCCAAATACACTTACATCACACCTGCCCTTCTCCTGTCTGCTCCTGCTCTGAATGGTGCATGCTGCCTTGGCATTAAACTATCCAGAAGCGCCTAGGGTTGACTGCATTAGAGATTTATTGCTTGCTTGTTCTTCCAGATCATTTATAAGTGTTGAATCATGTCAGTGCTCACATCCATCCTATATCGACTTCACTCTAATACTTATTCATCTCAAGAAGCCTTGATTTGTTCTGATTAAAGTTTCCCTTAGAGGTCAGGTTTAAAGAAGTAGAAAGTGCAGAAGTGTGTGTCTTGCATCCCATATTACACAAAGCTCTGTGCCTATGGTTCATGCTTGCTTTTCCTCTGTTAGAAAAAAAAAGACCTGCATTCTACAAAAATCCAGCCAGAGTAGGGTAAGTTGTCTGGGATTTTATGTAATCTAATAGAGCAAGTTTAATGACTCAAGAGAGGCCTGCTGTATATTGCAGCTGATGGCTCATGAAAAGATATAGTATGTTAATTTTCTGAACTGGGTCTCTGAGGCTGAATTACGTTATTTTTGAAATGTCTCTCCTGAATTAACTGCAGTTATTTGAGCATCCAACATTTTGAGTGCACAAAAGAAGGGAATCCCTGGATGTTAGTGACCAACAGAACCTTATACTCTATAGAGGAAATTAGCTAGTGGATGCAGTGTCTTCATGCTTTAGGGTAAAATAAATAGACTTTTTACGAGGGCAGCACACTTCTCCCCCACTCATAAATGTGGATCATAAGCCTCTCCTTTGAGAAGACTTCAGTGATCCTCATTTATTCAGGATGAACTCTAAGCCCCTTCACACAGAATAGAGGGCCTTTTGCCCTCTGGTACCTGCCTTCCACCTTCCACTCCAGCCTCATCACACCACTTCCTTCCACTCTTCATTTGGACTGATCACTTTCAGGATGCCAAATGGCCATATTCTTTGTCCCCTCTGGGCTTGTCTATGCACAGGCCTTCTGCCTGGAATATTACCTGTCTTCTCACATCTGTCTCACTGTCAGTAATGACAGTAATAGTGGTTATGCTCTGTGCTAAGGAGGGCTTGCATGGATTCTTTCATTGAATCTTTACAACAACCCATAAGCACTGAAATTATTCCCGTTTCACAAATAAGGAAACAGAGGCTTAGCGAGCTTAAGAGCCCTGCCCAGGCTCACACAGCTATTAAGTGTAGTACAGGGCGTTGAAGCTAAGTAGCCTGACTCCCGAGCCTGCTCTAGGCTGCAGTGCCTGCTGGGATTGAGGTACACATAGTCATGTGGCTAACTCTTACCCATTATTTAGACATCACTCACTCCAGAAAATTTTCCTGGCCAGGTAGGTGCCCCTTCTGTGCCTTTTGTTTCTCTCTTTACAGCATGTACAGTTTAACACCCCTGTTACTGCTTGTTTACTTGTCTGTATCCTCCAAAAGCCTCAGAGGTCCCTAGGGGAGGACATTGTCTGTCCCTCTTGCCATTTTATCCCCAATATCTACTGGGAAGCTTGGTATTCAGTAGGAGCTCAGTACATGTTTGGGGAATAGGTAATCCTTTGACTAAACTTAGATCCATGAAAATCCTGTGCAATTCTTTTGACAGGAAAAGGTTAATGCTAGTCTTACTGAATCCTGACTTTAGTGGAGGAAATAATTTGACAGCTTCTCCTTTTTAGAGGGACTACAGAATTATGTACTAGAACAAGGCTCTTTTGTGGTTAACAGGGCCTAGTCATATGAGTCAAGGTTATCACTCAGTCAGAATTTTACTCACTCCAGCTACCCCTCTTCCCCCTTAAACTCTTAAGATAAACCAAGAAGTGGCTTGTTGTTTCACAGAAAGATTCACCAAAGGATTATCATTTGTCATTTCACCTACTACCTAAAATTAGGTTGGTGCAAAATAATTGCAGTTTTTGCCATGAAAAGTAATTGCAAGGCTGGGTGTGGTGGCTCATGCCTATAATCCCAGCACTTTGGGAGGCCAAGGCAGGCATATCAGTTGAGGTCAGGAGTTTGAGACCAGCATGGCTAACATGGAGAAACTCTGTCTCTACTAAAAATACAAAAATTAGCCAGGCATGGTGGCAGACGCCTATAATCCCACCTACTCAGAAGGCTGAGGCAAGAGAATCACTTGAACCTGGGAGGTGGAGGTTGCATTGAGCTGAGAGATCAAGCCACTGCACTCCAGCCTGGGCGACAGAGTGAGAGTCCTCAAAAACAAAACAAAACAAAACAAAAACCAACAAACAAGAAAACAAACAAGAAAAGTAATTGCAAAACTGCGATTACTTTTGTACCAACCTAATACATATATTGAAGCTGGAAGAGACACTTGTCTGTTGCTCACCCAGTCCTTTTTAATTGAGAAAAAATTGAGGCTCATAGACTCAAATTCATCTACTACTTAGTGGCCAAGTCAGAGCTATAATTCACATCTTTCATTTAAATAATGAGCTTATTTGATGCACTTTCACAACATGATTACTTTACAAAACTTTTTTTAACCTTCACATTGATAGGAATAAATGTGTTGTTTCTAAAGCAACACATAACTGTGTATAATTCATCTGAGATCAGCAGTGCAGAAACGAGAAAAGATTTTTTTTAAAAAAACTTTTTGTTGACGTCTAACATTCAGAAAATTGTGTAGTGCTTGATGACTTTTTTTTTTTTTTTTTTTAAAGACAGGGTCTTACTCTGTCACCCAGGCTGGAGTGCACTGGTGTGATTGTAGCTCACAGCAGCCTTGACCTCCTGAGCTCAAGTGATTCTCCCACCTTAGCCTCCCAAGTAGCTGGGACTATAGGCCTGTTCTACCATGCCTGGCTAATTTTTTTGTTTGCTTTGTAGAGATGGGGTCTCACCATGTTGCCCACACTGATCTTGAACTCCTAGCCTCAAACAACCCTCCCACCTTAGCCTCCCAAAACTCTGGGACTACAAGTGTGAGCCACTGTGCCTGACCCTGATGAATTTTTATAAAGTGAATACACTCATGTAACTGGCACTCAAGTTAAGAAATAGGACATTGACCATGGGATATTTTTAGTATTGAATATATAATTATTTTGAATAATATATTCTCACCTAAATCTGCTCTATAAAACTTATTATAGGTTTATAAGAGTAGGAGGTCATTATTGGGGGTTGAAGAGAAGGAACTTTTGAGATGACAATTTCATTCCCATGTACAACTCTCACAACTTCATAAGACAGTGTTTGAGGCATAAATTCTTCAGATTTTGTGTAATAAAGATGCAGCTTACTATCTGTTTATTTGTTTGCAAAAATAACATGCCATCAGGCAGATATTGCAAAGTCATAAGCAGCAATACTTGTATGACTCTAACTCATATTCTATAGTGCTCAAAAATCTACTTACAGCATTTTTTTTGATAATTCACTACATGGGTTTTGTAGGCATAGGTGTGTATTTTACTAATTTTAAAGGAAGGTGATAGCTCAAATCTGTTATCAGTCATGTGTATGGAGTTTATTATGTATGGGTTTGCATGGAGCTTATTATGTATGTTTGCTTACTCTTTTTGGCAGACTTGAGTGTATTTCTGAGTGGACTGACTGGCATTAGGATGTCTGACCCTGCAACTGCCCTGTCTCTGTTCTAAGCCAGCTACCCCATGCATTTGACCCCACTCATTAGTACAGGCTTTTTAAATGTCCAAGTCAACATTTTCCAACAAAGATTTCTATTCCTGATATAGGTGTTGCTCAGAACTTTGGAAAAATTATTTAACCTGAAACATTTTCTTCATTTCAATCCTGCCGTAATAATAATAAACATTGGGGGAATGAAACTTCTGCCTAAAATTGGATCAGAACATTATACTTGTTTGAAAGGTACAAATATGTTCATTGTACAGTTCAACTAATAGAGCAGTCATTGGGCATTTCTCGAAAAGTTCTTATGAACTAAAAAAGTTTCTTAGCCCAACAGATTTTTAATAACATCTAACATCCAAAGAAAACTTCTTTTCCTATTCCCCATCTCTACTCAAGGATAAAATTTATCTAATTATTCCGAGGAATGGCTCAACCAACCTCAGTCCAGGAAAGAAAAAAAAGTTCTTACCTGTTTTAAACTTTGTTCCTGCTGTCTAGAATAGCCCCTCCAGCAAGCAACCTATTAGTCTGCTTAATTAACATGTATTGTGCCTTCCTCAAGGCCAAGCAGGGTCCAATTATGGGCTTCAGCTAATTTTACCTTTTTTTCTCTTTGTGTCTCATTCTGCTTTCCCTTAGCTCCCCTTAGCCTTATTGGCACACAACAAAAGCTCAACAGGACACTAGCAGCAGCATGATAAAATTAAATAGAATGCCACAAAATGGCCTGGGAATTTGAAAGGTGCCTCTTAACTTCAGCAGGGAAGCACAGTACCATGGCCGCTGTCTTTGGCTTGGAGAGGTTTGTATGGCACACGCACATGATGGCAGGTTGTTCTATTTGTTTGCTATTATGAAACACTATTTTTCTTTATATGAGAACCATATCTAAGTGGGGTCACTATTGAGGGTACACATTTCCCAGTAAAAGGAAGTGTTGTCATCCTGTTGACGCCACTGAAAGCTGTTAGGGCTATTAATTTTGTTGTTCATTTAGGCATGCATGGTTGCCACAGCAACAACAATCTCATAGTTCCTTCAAGCCCTCTGTGCAGTGAGCATCTGCTGAGAGTCCTACAAAGGTGTTATAGTTTCTCTCCATGTCACAGATTGAACCCCTTGCTTGCTCTCCTTAGGAGCTACATATTTACCAAGACTCCCTAGAGAGAAGAGATTCTTTGCTGGAGCCAGTCAAAGGAAAAATATAAATGAAAATGAAGGCTTTTGTTTCCTGTAGCTGTTTCAGAAGACCTCAGAATGAGTGGTTTAGAAGTCAGATGATTATTAAAGATCTTCTTGGTCAGCTGAAATGTGAATAAGTCCTTGGCAAAATTCACAGCCAATCTTTCATGCAGGGTGGCCAGGACACTGAGTATCCTGTGCAAAGCCAAAATTGTAAATTCTAGCCCAAACTCCCAGTGATATCCAGTAATAGGGTGCAATCTCTTGCCAACTATTTTTCATAATCCAAGACCTTTTCCTTAAGATTCACATAGAGTTCAGAATATATGTTTCTTAAATGGATGCATTTCCTCTTTCTGTCTGTCTCTTTCTTAATGAGCAGTTGATAGAGAAAGCTTATGTTTTCAAAAGCATTTGTTAGTACTGATAGACAATCGTCTTTGAAGACACTACTCAGTATGAGTCTTTGATCCTGTCTAAATTTATCTCTTTAGCAAGTTATAGTCAGAATTGGAGAGGAGTTACAATTTCTAGGTAAATTGCATACTAACCAAGTAAAAGGCACCGAGACTGGTCAGGCTGTCTTTATAGCTGTTGAGAGGAGGTATTTTGAGTCCCTGTAGAATCCTTATTTGAAATTTACATGTAAATGTTAGGGCACCTGACTGAGCAAGTTTATCAAAACATCATTACAGTTTCCTCCTCTTTCTGTCATTATTCTGATCAAGATGATCATGAACAGATTTCTGTGTTCATTTCTGCAGAGAAGCTTACTCATTCCTCTGCAAAATTCTTTTATCTAATGATACCTATTGTTCAATCATAAGTAATATTTAACTGAAAATCTTTTACTTGGAGTAAATTATCTTTGAGATGGATTCAACTAAAGATTCTCTGTTGATTAAGTAATTGTCATTTTTCCTGTTGTAGGTTTGGAGAAGAAACTTCTAGGTTCTATACTCTTTTTAGGCAAGAAGCCTTAGCCTGGGTTACCCTGGCTTTCATAAGACACTGAGTATGTCCTGAGGGCTTCTTTTTTGCAACTTTTTGTGGGGATTCTTGGGACCAATTTTTGTAAGACTCTCCCACCCAACCACCCTTTTTGGTATCTTTTTATTTTTTCTTTCAGAGTTCTTCTCTTCATTTTATTTATTAACTTCTCTAGGATAATAAGATCATAGTACTTTCGAGCTGGAAACACCTCCCACCTTCTCTTGTACATTTCTGTCCTCACAACTTGCAATGCTCAACTGTGCTCATGTTGTCTACTTTTAAAAACTTATATACATGGATATGGTAATAACTGAGCACAAACCAAACATTTTATTATATCCAATTTATTATGCCAATGTGGTTTTTAATGAAACAGCCTTAATACAAATGAGAAGTTTTTTTTCTATTTCTAACTTTGATTTTAATTCATACACGGACCCTGGACAAATCTGTCTAATTGTGCTTTGTCTCAGTTTCTTTATCTGAAGATCAGAATGGCCTTCTCTCATAACTTACTGAGTAAATGAGCTAATATATGTAAAGGTTCCTTGGAGTATGTGAGGTACTATGTGTGAGCTATAGGGATATTCATCCATAATATCTGTCTCTGGAATCCACATCAGCCTGGTGGCTTTAACTGTGACCTTAGCCAAGGTGACAAAATCCTATCAGAAATCTACTACAAAAATGTGCATTTTCTTTGACCAAACAATTTCATTACTAGAAATTTATACTACAGAAATATTCATATGTGTGCATACAGTACCAAATGTTAACGGAATCATTGCAATTGAAAAGCTGGAAACTTAATTAGGTAGAAACTTAATTTTCTATCAGTAGGAAGAAAGCTAAATAAATATCCATATAATATGCTGCCCTTATAAACAAATAAGGTTGATGTATTCTAAAATGGCATAAAAATATCTTCAAGACATATGTTATATGAAAAAGCAATTCATTAAATAGTACATAGTGTATGATCCCACTTACACTAAAGAAATGCGAACCCCACACAGAAAGGAAACAAAGCCACACTTATATATGTGAATACATTTGTATGTAGATTTGCAGTGTCCCTATGTCATTGAGCATCCCTCTCTTATTGTATTATGTAGTGTGGAGAGTAGAGGTTAAGACTGAGTTCCGGAGTTACACTGACTGGCTTCAAATCCTGGCATGACACCTACTACGTGTGTAACTGTGGATAAATCACAACCCTTCCATGCTTCATTTTCCCACCTCTAGAATGGGTTTGTCAATTTCAGCTAATTCGAAAAGTTAAATGCATAGAAAATAATCTAGAATACTTTTGATTACCCTAAGACACAGCAGGGTAGCTGGAAATGTGAAGTTCCTTTTAAAATACCCAGCTTTACACAATGCAAATAATACTGAATAAAGCTAATCTGCTTCTATAAGACAGCATAGGAAAGCTCAGAAAAAAATATAAATTTTGGTAAATGCAACCATGAACTGGAAGGATAGGGAGAAACAGCCAACATCCGGGTGTGTGAACATCAAGAATGTGACAGAGGCTTTTCTGGCAGAACTATGGGAAAATCCATTGTCTGAAGAGGAAGAGTCATGAAGGGGGCTTGTGTCTCCACCCTAGAGGGGTCCTGTGATCTTATATGTGGCTTTCCTCTCAGCTCTATGTATCCACTCCAGCTCATTTCCTCCTGTATTCTACTATCTCTACTGTGGAAATTCCACCTGAGAAGAAGGCAAACCTTCCCTCCAGGGAGGTCAAGGAGGATTGCACTGATTTGCTTCCTGCAAACAGCTTCCTGGGGAGGGAGCTTTTGCTCTCCCTGCTGTGTGGATAGATTGAGGAGCCCCCAAGGCTTGGCAGCAGGTCAGTGTGCAGCCAAATTTCCAGAACCAGAGAGAGGCATAGCTTTTTACCTGAACCTAATTTCTTTTCCAGAAGAGCATTCAGTCCTCTTGTTCTTACTTGAATGTAATCTCCATGGATCCCAATTTTGTTTGGTGGATCTATCTAGAAAAATCCACAATTGAAGGGCTTTTGGTCCTTGGCTGACTCACAGAGACCAATCCCTTCCATACAGATGAGGAACCAGGGCTTCAGAGAGTCTTGTGACCAGCCAAGGTCAAGAAGCCACTTTGTGAAATGCTGAACTAGAAACAGTCACCAGTTTTCATTCAGGAGTCTTTCCCTCATACTAACACATATTTATTAGCAAGAAAAATCTGCTCAAAAAGAATTCATTATCCTAGAAGAAAGATTTTAGATATTATAGGTCAAAGAAAGTATAGAGATCATGTCATATAGGCCTCTGAAAGAAGTTTTATTGTTCTTAAGTCCTCCCTCTCCTTATTTTACTTAAAATAATGTCTGTCTTGGCATAGTTGTGAATCCAAGTTGTATTCTACTGGGTGAGCCTGTGTGTGTACCTAGGGATGATGTCAGTGTGGCTCCCTAAAGATTTCAAAAGGATGACTCCTCTTGGGTTTTATTCTGTAGTAAAAATAATCTGTGGTGGTTTTCGTTTTCCTTGTCTTATAAGCTAGAGGAGTCAGCCAGGAGGCCACTGCCTCCTGATTTTCTATGTGGTCATTATCTATACTCCATTCAGACCACATTTAAGACCACTGGATCTCAAATGATCCCTCAGGGACTGTTCATGTGGTTATCTGTGGGGAGAAAAGTGGGGAGGTATGCAGGCAAGCAACACTAACCAAAATATTTCTTCAGAAAGCTGGCATACTTCCAATGTGAATTCACCTCTGGAAGACTGCCATATGTTCTGTTTTAAGGTTCCATGTCCTTTATGTCACTGAACTACTCCTTCTTATTCTACTGTGTGGTATAGAGAGTAGAAATGACGATAATGGGTTCTGGAATTGGACTGACTTTAAATCCTAGCTCTGCATTTACTAATTGTGTGCTTATGGATAAATGACTTAGTCTTTCTGTTTGCTTCCTATCTGTAAATTGATTTGAAAATTTTATCTCACACAAATGACTGATGTGAGAACTACCTAGATATAGTACAGACACACGTGAGAGAGCCCTTGGCATGTGGTAGCCACTCAATGAATGTTGCCTCTAATCCTTAACATCTGCTCATGCAGCCCAGCATTGTGGAAAGAACATTTAATTGATGGGTCAGGAAACACATGATCTGTTATAGGATCTTGCTTCCATGTAGCTACATGAACTTGAGACAGTCATTTGATCCCAACTCACAGAATTTAGACATGGATGCAAGTATTTGTTCCAACCTCCTCATTTAACAAATAAAATTAGGTCTTGGAGAAAGGAAGAGACTCATCCGAAGTCCCCAGGGAGTCAATGCCCAGGCCAGGATCAGCCAGCAGTACTTTCTTGACTTTTGTCCCATAGCTTTTCCCATTATTTCTCTGGAGACAGAAGTCCTTGCCAAGTGGTCCAAGCTTTGCTGAAGACCTAAGGACTCTGGGATTGATAGGCAAGTGGTTCCTAACATGCTGTCTTGGGGTTGCAGCCATCCCAGAAGCAGCAGCCAGTGCTTTCTACTATGTCATGGTTGTCGTAACTATAACTACAGAGCAGTACCTTTAAGATGCTACTGTGTGAGAGACACTGCATCTACAGACTACCCAGTAAACTCATTCCAGGCCAACAGGGCAAGGTTGGGTAAGCTCATAGAGCCCAGCAGCTTAATAATTGCCCATGTTTCTTCTTTCTCCTTCTTAGCTCCCGCTAGAGACACTTAGAGTGACATTATCTCTATCTTAGGCTACAGAAGTCTCCTTTTATTACAGGCCATTGTCACTCCTTTCCTCTTCTCCTCTCACTCCACACAGATTCTGAGATCACAGGCTGACCATATTACCCACTCTTGGGTACATGTCTTTGACCTGCAAGATCCCCTTTCTGTTCCACACTCTGACCACAGCAGACGCTCAGCAAAACCAGTCCTGTTCAGAGCTGCTGGGTAGGTACGTCTGAGTCTGCTGCAGGGAGCTCACAACCACCTCTTTTCTCAGGTGCTCTGTCCTGGGAAGGTGGGGCTTTATTTATAAGTTCCTGACATGCTGCTGCCTTTTTTCAGAGATGCCCTGCCCAGCAAGGAGGTAGTCTAGTCACAGTTTGCCAGCAGAGGCGTTGCCAAGCTGCTGTGTAAACTTCCTTATGGTTTTGTTTACAGAGGTACAGTTAGAACTGCCTTGGTAATGACCGTCTGCCTCAGTGATGGCGGATTGCATCGATAATTGTGGACTGCCTTGGTGGTGGTGGACTGCCTCGGTAATGGCAGATGCCCTTCCCCCCACCGAACTGGATCACTTAGGGTCCAGCTGGGCTTGCTGCAAAACCGCATTTCAGATTGCTGGTCTTTGTAGGGGTGGAACCCGCTGAGCCAGATCACTTGGCTCCCTGTTTCAGCCCCCTGTTTTTTAGTTGAATGGGCAGCTCTGTCTTCCAGGCATTCCAGGTGCCAGTTGAGGTGGCTGCCCAGATTTGTGTGAGTTTTTATGGGGAAACCCATGGTGCAGGCAGCTGTGCTAGAAACTTGTGGTGTGATTTTCGGCCCGGGAATCTCCTGGTCTGTGGGCAGTAAAAACTCGTTTGGAAATGCAGTGATCACTCACTCTGTTCTCGGTGAACAGCTCTGGGAACTGCACTCCAGAGCTATTCCTATTTGGCCACTTTTGATCTCCCTCCTCCTTAAGTAAGGTAAGTTGTCAGAATACGAGGTGTGGGTAATCTTGCTTAACCCAAATGTAGGGCTCTTATGTGAGGTGGTTTCTGAAATTTTCTAAACAATTTTAAACGGAACAGAAAGCAGTACCCTAAAACATGATTTATGCAGAATGGCTTTTATGTATAGATATATGAAGCAAGAATTAAAGTGTACATTATACTGTCTTTAAAAAATCAATCTATAAAAACAGTGGGGGCTCCTATGTTTTCTGCTGTATGATCATGCAATAATAAAACTGCAGAACAGTTAGTGGGGAAAAAAAAAAAACAAAAAAACAGTCCTGTACTCATCATTTTAAATATATACCAGGATTTTGTCTTGGGGATAGTACATATATTATGCTTCTCCATCGATTATTGCTCAGTCCTCACAGATTGACTATTATCATTTCTATAGAGCCCATAATGGTCCCCTCACTTAGAACTGGACTTCTGTTCCTTAGAACTTAGAACAAACACTTGCCACAGGTCTGTACTTCCTTCAGTGCACTTCTTAACAACCACATACTGAGCCTTTTTTGTTTTTGGAGAGAGGGTCTTGCTAGAGTGCAGTGGCACGCTTACAGCTCACTGCAACCTTGACCTTCTGGGCTCAAGTGATCCTTCCACTTCAGCCTCCCTACTAGCTCCTATAGGCATGTGCCAGCATGCTTGGCTAATTTTAGAGATGGGATTCTGCCATGTTGCCCAGGTTGGTCTTGAACTCCTGGAGTCAAGTGATCCGCCTGCCTCAGCCTCCAAAGTGCTGGGGTTACAGGTGTGAGCCACTATGCCTGGCCATACTGGACTTCTTTTTATCCCCCAAAGCATTTAGCAGAGTTCCTTGCCCAGTGCAGAAACTCAGTTGGACCTTCTTGAGCAATCGTTGGCTGGTTGGTGGAGCTGGAGTAAGGGGCTCCAGGCTTAATAAAAAGGTTATTTCTTCATAATCTAGAAATGTTTTATCCTCAAGTGTATTGTTAATCCTTGGTAAATCAGTCAGCCACACATCTTTCTCTAGTTACAGCCATTCTAAGGGTTCTTGAAGCATAGTTGTTGATGCCTAGTTGTTTTGAGAATGCAACTTTTTAGAAATCTGATGTGACACATTTTTGAAATTAAAGTCAATTAAAATTAATTTTACTCTTTTTTTTCTTTTCTTTTTTTTTTTTTTTTTTTAGTGGCAGAAACTGACAGTCCAAGATGAACAAGCAAAACAATTTACACCCTTTAAAAAAGTCAAATAATAGTTTAAGGATGTTAAAGAAAGGTAGGAAGAGTGAAGGAGTCTGGAGTTTTCACTCATTGACTCACTCATTCACTTACCCAATCAGCAAACATATCCGTGTAGCTTGATTTCCTGCATTTCAGGAGGAAACAGTTGTTATTTAGTTTGTGCAAAATTCTGTATAGCCCTCTGCTAGAGCCTATGCCTCTAAAATTCTGTTTGCTAAAATATTGTTCACAAGTAGCTTGTGTTCATAAACTAAAGTCAATGTTTCCCTAAGATCAAATTCTCTGCGACAAATTTTATCCCCAAATTCGGGAAAAAAATGAGAAGAATGCAAAGATTAATCCTTGGAAGCCCTTAAATAAGCCTTTCTTCCCCTATTTTCTGTTTGCTTTTTAAGTTTTGTATTCAGAGAATAATAGGTGAACCCTTCCATGGCTAAAACACATGTAAATTGAAACCGTGTTCAGGCCAGTAATTAAAGTGGGGTACTCGCTTGGTTATTTACTTTCTAGCTCCCAGATTGTGAGTTCAGTTCCTCTTTCAAGCTGCAGTTTTTTTCTTTCTTCCTTTTCTTTTCTTTCTTTCCTTCTTTTTTTTCTTTTTCTTTTTTTTTTTTTTTAGTCACAGAGATTAAAGCAAACTGAATTTACAATAGCATCTTGTGAAAGGAGAGAGGTAAGAGCCATAGTTGTTTTAGTAAATAATGCACTTTGATGTATCCAACTTGAAATTTGAGAGCCCTGATGCATCTAAATAGTATTTGGAATAAATTTTTAAGTCTCAAATCTGGTGCCATTTGCAGAAAATAATGCCTGTGACAGCGAATATTAACATTCCTCCCACATCTCTCCACTCTGTCTTACAATCGAGTGCGTCTATTCGTCTCTGTGAAGCTTGTATAGCATACGTGCCACATGACCATGGTGTGTCCACTCTTCTTTTGGCTGCTGGCCACCAAGTTATTTATAGCTGGTAACCTTGGCTTGAGGCTTTGGGCCATTCCCTTATTTTGGGTAAGAAAAAGGTAGGAGAAAAAGACTTCGTAGGAACACCTTGTTTTCTATAAAGCGATGGAGCCATTTCAAGAGCCCCTTCTTTTGACCATCAAAAAACACCTTGCTTTCTATAAAACAATGGAGCCATTTCAAGAGCCCCTCTTTTGACCACCAGAAAGTACAGTGAGGTCTAGGTGTAGTTAAGGATTTATGTCTGTAGGCTGGACTCTGTTGGTCCCTCCAGTTTACATTCAGGTTCATCTGCTGTGGTACCACTTTGGAAATTTCATGGACCTTTGACCATATTCACAAGTGGCTGGGCAGCAAGAAGCTTTGAAATCCAATAAACGTCAAAATCCAAGAATAGATTTCAAAAATTACTTTTCTGCTAAGATCTCAAGACAAAATTCCTTTTGTTCCTGCCGTGGAGGCCCTTAGGTCGTACAGGGCATTTGTATCCAACAAGGTCTCAGGAGCTCTTATTTCTCCTGCTATCACATTGTGTTTGTGATGTCATGAGTGGTTACCATGGAAGTAATTATCATGATGTGGGAGATGTGTGAATTCAGGTGTGGAGAAACTTAGCAGCAAGAGATGGGTTTTTGAGAAAAAAAGACAAATCTCCTTTCATTCCAACTTCCTTAGTAACAAAAGGGTGAAGCAGAAAAAAAGGGAAAGTAAATACAGTGACTGAAATTTAGCTTTTGAACAGCATGTCTTTTATGCTTTGCGTGACATATTGGAAAGTCTTTTATTTATTTGTTTTCTTTAAAAATTACATTTTGATCACATATCTTGGAGTATGGTGTTAAAAATAAATGTTATGTTCTTTCTTGGAGGAAAAAAATGGCTTGTATAGCAGAAGAGAATTCGGTATTATGAAGTCCAAGGAGAACAGGAAAATCTTTTGAGTGATACACCAGGAAGCTTAAAGGTGATATGTTTTTGCCCAGTTGGAAAAAATAAAAAGCTGCTGCAATCTGAAAAACACTACAAAAATAAGATGCAGCCAAGCTAACAATGCAGCCAGACTGGCTTGCTGCTGGCATTTGACAAGCTAGGGAAATGAGACTGCAAAAATCCACAGGGAATTCTTTTCCCCTTCATGTTAATGAAGTACTGTACATTTCTTTCTTGGGACTAGGGGCAGTGGGGGTGAGGACCCAGGTGCTGCTGAGCAAGTATTTTAAGGAAATGATCCAGAATCCCCTGCTTCTGGCTTGGAATAATCAATGTCCATTACTGCTCGTTTGGAAGCTTTGTCTTTTCTTGGAAAGGACCCAGGGCTGGCAAGCTCAAGTAGTCAGTGTGGTGACAGGTGATAGAGGGACCCTGCTCAGGCAAGTGCACGGGGCTGAGCGCCCTTGAGTGCCAGATTCTGAGTGATAGACCTGGGTTCAAGTCACAGCTTTGCCCCTGTGGATTTTTTTCTTTGACCTTCACCAAGGTCCTTAATTGCCCTGCTTTCTTAACCTGTTAATCAAAGGAGACTGTCATAACAATAAATACATTGGACATAAAACATATATTTTTATTCAGGCTACAAATGCAGGAGATTAGACCTTATTAGGGGTTCTGTGTCAGCACAGAGATATTTGGTTTTTGGTGTTTTTTTTGTCACATGGTATCTTTCATGACCTTCGGGGTGCAAGTTGGCACTTTGTTTGGTGAGAATTGATACTGGCAGCTAATGCTCCGTGGCACTACTTTGGTGAAAGGAGGATAATGGTCCTAGGCAGGGGTCAGTTCCTATAAGGTCAAGTGCAAACTCCTTAGCCTGGTGTTTGAGGCCTGCCCTAATTACTCCCCAACTAAGCTTCCCAATCTCATTTCCTTACTCCATCAAGTGTGCCCTTTGCCTTGGTCAAATCTGATTTGTCACTGGATATGCCTCTGGTCTTCCTTGCAGTTGTTTCTTCTGCTCTTACCCAATCAACTCTAGCTCGTCTCTGTGCAGCTAGTTTCTGCCCCATCCTATATTGATCCCTCCTTGTTATCAGCACCTCCTACTCCTAAATGTATGTGTTGTGCAGGTTGTGCACAGCACAAGGATGTCAGCTCAGTGTTGGGGGACATGAGCTTAAATCCAGAATCCAGCCAAGTCTTATATCCTGCAGACTGAGGTACTATGTCTGCCTAGAGGGAAGGCACCTTTTTGTAATTAGAAAAAAGGCACTGGAAAGGGTAGAGGTGGCTCTGTGTGTATTGATAGAGTTAACTTTTCATCTATGTTCTATATTTTCTTGAAATTATATGCTCCTTGAGGACTGAGGATTTGATTTTTCGTAGATATTGCACATGAAATACATGATTTTGTTTTGACTTATAACGAACACAGTGAGTTCTGAATAAGAGATGGTACTGGAAGCTACTTAAGGACTGAGTTTACCCATATCTCTACCTGTCAATCCATCCCCCATAAATACTCATGAGCTTACTTATCTGTAGCAACAGTGGGGAAACATCAGTACCATTCTCTTTTTAAAATTCTTCAGTGCCTATCTTGGTTTCTATGCAGTCCAAGTTGGAAGTGAGATAGTTTCCCCTCTGAGGACTCAGACTGGGTTTTAGATGAGGCTCTTGGGTCTGGGCTGGCATTTTCACTCTTCCTAGAGCAACATTGCACTGGGGCTTTGTGGTGGGTCAGAAAAGTGGGCCTGAAACTTACTGCTCACAGAAGGGTCAGGCTGTGCTCTGTGTGCTGAGAAGGTGGCTTTAAGTGGTGATATAAAGCAATCTGGTTCATGTCCACATCTTCCATTGCAGTCTGTGTACAGATGACTCCCAAAATGCGTGTCTCCATCCCAGACCCATCCATCACTGTTATTTCCACTTGGAAGCTTCAAAGGCTCTCAAGACCCATTCTGTCCCAAACAGATCTCAGGATCTTCTCACCCAAATCCAATCATCTTCCGGTGTTCCATCTTTCCAGATGGCACCACCCATCCATCTGCCTTGGTAAACTGGCTTGGTCAGTTCATTTACTCCGTTCTCAGCTCCCAGTCCAAGTTGGCATTTGTGTGTCTTGCCTGGAATGGAGGCAGTACCTGCCTCTCAATGGGCCCCCCACATCCACCCTGAGCCCTCCAGCCCCTCTCATTGCAGCTGGAATGACTGTTACGAAATGCAAATCTGCTCACGTCACATGCTCCCCAAACTACCTCCCTCCCCACGCTTAAAACCTCTTAATGCCTTCTAATTTCTCTTAGGATAAAGACTCAAATCCTCAGCAGGGCCTCTAAGGCCCCTGATGATCTGTCCTCTGGAGACCTTCCCAGTGCCCCCAGCTCTGTCCTGAGTGGCACCAGCCTGCTCACAGGCCCCCAGCCCAGGCAGCCTTCTCAGCCTGGAATGTTCTCTCCTGTTGCTGCCACCCTCCCCTCCCACCTGTTACCTAATTCATCCCTTCTCATTTTTTAGATTTCAGCTCAAATATCACTTCTTCAGGGAAATCTCCCTGGATCCTCCTGACTGCTTCAGCCCTTCTTCCTAGTATGTCTCAGAGCACATTTCCTTATCAAATACCTCGATTTGCAATCACACATTTATTTATGTGGTTATCTGATTGATGTCTGTTTTCCCCGGAAGGTTGGGAGCTCCAGGATCCTGGCTGGGTTTGCCTTTACTACACATCCAGTGCCCAGTGTGGTGCTTCATACACCTTAGAGTCTCAAGTAAACATGCACTGAATGAATAGGTGCATGAAGGTTGTTCAGGAAGAGAGAGCCACCCCTTGGGGCTGCCATGTCAGTTTTGTAAGAGGAAACAGCTAGAAGTGAGTTTGGGAACAAGCCTAGGGCTGAGATGATGCCCTCTAGGTACAGGGGCACTGTGCAACCTGCAACCTGAGGACGTGACTGGCCAAGAGCTATGTTTTAGAGAAGAAGCTCTGAGAGGAGTGTGGGTGGAGGTGTGGAGGGTAATGCATCTTGGGACCAGGGAGACACACTAGGAGGCATATGATGCAGATGATGGGAATCAGGGCAACAAATGAGAATGAAGAGATGGGGACAAATGGATTTAGTATTCTCCATTTCCATTTTCCTTCTCCTGGAAGGGCAGCAAGGGATCAAGGAGTCTTTACATGATTTCAACATTTTTAACCTGCCTGACCTGAGCCTCACCAAAGGACAGGGGGAAAGTGAGAGGGGATTTGGAGTCAGTGGAGTAGTGGGCAGTGGCAGAGTCACCAATCTGTGTTTTTTTTCCTTTCTTAGGCAAATGTGGCCTGTTGGAAGGTTGGGAGGTATGTGAGTCTATTTGGGCTGCTGTAACAAAGTGTCATGGACGGAGTGGCTTATTAATGACAGACACTTATTTCTCACAGTTCTGGAGGCTGGGAAGTCTGACAGCAGGGTACCAGCATGGTCAGGTTCCCATGAGGACTCCTCTGGGTTGTAAGCAGCTGACTCTCATTGCATCCTCACCTGACAGAAAGAGCGCAAGCTAGCTCTCTGACCTCTTCTAAGGGCATTAATTTCACTCACGAAGGCTTCACCTTCATGACCTAAATACCTCCCAAAGAGGCCCCACCTCCAAACACCGTCACACTGGGGGTTAGATTTCAGCATATGAATTTGGAGGGGACACAGACATTCAGTGCATAACAGTAGGAGAGGGTGCCTTCAGGACCTGCTGCCCTGAGCTGATGGTGAGTTGGTATGTGAGAGGTTGTGACATCCAGGGAAATTCCTTTTGGGTTGGACATTTCTGGTCCTCCTGTCCTGATCTGAGGTGTGCATCATGGTGGCTTGTCTTCACTGAGATCCCTCGAGTGTCTTATAATAAAGAATATTTTGAGAGGCTGTTAGTACCAAGGGCAACTTGGGCTTGGGACCAGGGATACACATAATATATAAGGAAAAGTATTTGCCTCACCCTGGGTTTGGAGCCACACCTCTTTTGCTATTCTTGTTAATGGTTCCTATAGTCTGAATGACAGAGATAACACTAGGGTAATGTATTGGTTGAATTGGATAGAATGCAAAACTTGATGCTACTAAATTTTAGGTTTTCAAGAATATGTGTTTTATAGATCTAGCACCCTCTTCTAGAATGTGACTGATATAAAAGTACTGTTGTGTTAATATAGTTCATGGCTAATGTAGCTTATATTGTTTGCCATTTTCACTACATTTTAACTGCAAATTATAAATTTTAACACTACATTTGGGCATGCAAGTTACACATTGCCTAGTTCTGGCCAGCTCAGTTCATGTAGGCTTCTGTAGGCATGGCATGCCTGGAGTTGTGCAAGGTGGCACCCCTGCCCATGGAGTATGCAAGGCGGGCATTAGCCTTATTTTGCTGGCTTAGAATGGTAAATGCCTTATTCAATGTCATGTGACGAGTAAATACCGGTACAGCTCTTAGGCCCCAGCTTTAGGATCTAAGTCTAGTTTTCTGTTTGTTTCTCTGTAGTTTTAGAGACAGCGTCTTTGTCACCCAGGCTGGAGTGCAGCGGCAGGATCACAGCTCACTGCAGCCTCAACCTCCTGGGCTCAAGCCATCTTCCAGCCTCAGCATTCTGGATAGCTGGGACTATGGGTACCCATCCCACACCTGGCTAATTTTCATTTATTTATTTTTTGTATGGACGAGGTCTTACTATGTTGCCCCAGCTGGTCTTGAACTTGTGACCTCAAGTGATCCTCCCACTTTGGCCTCCCATAGTGCTGGGATTTCAGGTGTGAGCCACCACACTTGGCCCTAAAAGTGGTATTAATTTTTCTGTACTTCATTGTCTCCTGGCAGATGCGTGAGTGAGTGAGTACGTGAGTGAGTAGGGTAAAGGTGAAGCCTCGTTTCAAGAGTCAGATACACACACATGATGTTATTTGTTTTGCAGGCTCCTGAGCTCCACTGGCAGAACCAGCTGCCCAAATCTGCAGCCCTTTCCCTGGACCTCACTCATTCTCATTGTGGGCCGGGGCCCATGGGGTGGGCCCAGATGACGTGACCTTGCGTGTCTCTACACTTTCCTCCCTGAATCCCTTGCATCTTCCGGTTACTCCTTCTTTGCCTCTCCTGTTCCTCGCTTCCAGCTCCTAACAGGCCTTCTTCTCCCGCAAAGTGTGCATTAATAAAGTAGAAAATTATAATTTCAATAGGGAGGTATAAAAGATAAAACAGCCTTTACAACACAAAGGAATTAGCCTGTAAGGGTGGAATTTTTGGCTGGGTTGGAGAGTCATGAATCTGTGGATCTTTATGTGGGAGAGCAGGAAAGAACCATACAAATCATGTAACGCAGATGAAAAAATAGAGGCCCCAGAGTTAGTGGGATTGCTGGTTGCCAGAATCCAGTTTTACCATTATATTAGGCTAGTGCAAAAGTAACTGTGGTTTTTGCCAGTACTTTTAATGGCAAAAACTACAGTTACTTTTGCACCAACCTAATATATTTTCTTGATTCATTTTAAGTTGGGGTCTTCCCTGACATCTTTTTCACCTTACCTGGCTGAGAGTGGCCCTGCATTTTGACCGTGTAGTCCCCATCATTGGGGGAGCAGGAGGGCAGTGTGAAGGGGGAGAGGCAGTTTGGCCAGCAGTGTGACTCTGGCGTGACCCAGGATCCGTGCTTTTAAATGCCATTATGAAATGCAGTTCAGTGGAGAGCTCAGCCTCTTCCCATCAGACTAATGCAGCCACAGTGGAGAGGCGGGGTAGTAGCTGGCTGCCTGGCAATCGCCTGGAGCTGGGCAGAGGGATTACGCCCGCTCAGGCAGCTTCATCACCGTAATAAAATGGGAGTTATGCTTATCGACTCATCAGGACTGCCCATTTAGACGATTACCCCATTTCCAATCCCATTTCTAGAGAAAAGAGGATTGCTGGATACTTCCTCCCACCCCCACCCCTGGCAGGACTGTGTTTAGTGATGGCTTCTGGAGGGGACATACTGGAGACAGGCACTCAGTGGACTGAGAGTTCTACTCTCTTTGTCTTTCAAGCTGACAAGCATAGCAGGACAGCCATCCCCTGAGAGATAGGAGAGGAGGAGAAACAGCCCAGCAGGGGCCTGGAGCAGCTGGCTGGTGTCAGTAATTCCCTGCAGGAGACTCTGCTGGCCGAGCACACGTCACCCTTCTGTTGCTCCTCTGTGTTCTCCCTTGTGCTACTAAAATAAGCTAGTGTGACTCCTGGGCTGTGCTAAGCTAAATGCAGTTATTTAACCTCATCTCTATGGAACCCAGGTCTAAAGCAGCAGCATCTATTTGGAACAAGATGGGGAGGAGGTAAGCCCCAAACATTCCTGAGCAGCAGGAATACAAATTACCAAATTTCACTTTCTACACAGAAGAGCCTTCTGGGTCCTTGCTGGAGACCACTGACTTTTACTTAACATGTAGGTCTAGCTTGGTGAACTGCTTTCTGACACCTGAACAGATCGGAAGCAGGAAATCGAAGGTGAGGAAAGACTGCCACAAGCACGAGCCAAGAGTTAAGAGCCAAACCAAGGCAGTGACATTCATGGGGACAACTGTGGATGGGAATCCTGCCCAAAGGGGGATGTTGGATGAATTGCTTCTAAGGCCCCTTCCAACTTTTCAATTCATGGCTCTGAGTGTCCCTGGTTTGACTGTGATGATGAAGACAGAGAAGAGGGAGAGGGAGACCTCTGTGGGGAGCTGGTGCCCAGCAGGAAGTGTGGCTCTGTGTTTGGAGAAGGCCCTGAGTTTTAGTGCTCAGGAGTACTTACCTGCTTTTGCTGGAGTCCTCTGGGCTCAATATGTGCTCTCGACCTCCACTTCTTTTTTTTTTTTTTGGCCAGCAAGAGTGAATTCGTGCTCTTCTTCATGAAGGTGGATGTTTCTGGAAGAAATTTTGTGATGTCCTTTGCAGAGACATGGATGGAGTTGGAAGCCCTTATCCTCAGCAAACTAATGCAGGAACAGAAAACCAAACACTGCATGTCCTTACTTATTAGTGGGAGCTGAATGATGAGAACACATGGACACTTGTGGGGAAATAACACACACTGGGGCCTATTGGATCTGTGGGGTTGTGGGGAGAGGGAGAGAATCAGGAAGAATGGCTAATGGATGCTGGGCTTAATATCTAGGCAATGGGATGATCTGTGCAGCAAACCACCATGGCACATGTTTACCTGTGTAACATACCTGGACATCATGCACATGCATCCTGGAACTTAAAATAAAAATTGAAGAAAAAAAAGAAAATGTTTTGTGAAGTCTGGAGGTGTAATGGACAGACACGGGCTTAGGGTGAGAACAGGCCCATATTTAGATCCTTGCTTTCTCAGTAAGCCAGTGGGGAGACTGGCAAAATCACTGAACCTGTTTCTCCACTTGGACATCTGCCATAGAAATGGCACATCATGTGTCGTCCTGGCTGTGACCTTCGGTAGCTCATCACTGCCCTTCTTGCTGTTCTCAGGGTAAACTCCTTTCCAGGCAGAATTGCCAAGACGCCTGGTAAAATTTGAATTTCAGATAAACACTGAATAATTTTTTAGTATAATGATGCTCCAAATATTGCATGGGATATACTTAACACTAAAAAAAAATCATTGTTTATCTGAAATTCAGATTTAAGTGGGCAACCTGCATTTTTAAATAAATCTTTAATTTTAGAATCATTTTAGATTTACAGAAAAAATTATAAAGATAGTACAGAGTTAACCACATACCCCACACCCGGTTTCCCCTATAACTAATATCTTACATCAAGCCGGGTGCAGTGGCACATGTTTGTAATCCCAGATTCTCAGGAGGCTGAGGTGGGAGGATCACTGGAGTCTAGGAGTTTGAGGCTGCAATGAGCCGTGATGGTGCCACTGCACTCCAGCCTGAGGGACAGAGTAAGATGCTGTCTCTTAAAAAGAAAAAAAAAAATCATATGTCAGTGTGATACATTTGTCACAATTAATGAACTAAGATTGATATATTATCATTAACTAAAGTCCATACTTCATTAGATTTTCTTAGTTTTTCCCTAATGTCATTTTCTATTCCAGGATCCTGTCCAGGACACTGTATCACATATAGTTGTCGAGTCTCCTTAGCTCCTCTTGGCTGTGACAGTGTCTTAGACTTCCTTTGTTTTTGATGACCTTGACTGTTTTGAGGTGCACTGGTCGAGGGTTTTGTAGAATTCTCCTCAGTTTGGCCTGTCGGATGTTTTCCTCATGATTAGGCTGGGATAATGTGTTTTTGGGAGGAAGACCACAGAGGACAAGAGCCATTCTCATCACATCTTATTAAGGATCTGTACTGTCCATATGACTTATTACTGTTGATGTTGACCTTGATCACCTGGCTAAAGTAGTGTTCATCAGGTTTCGCAACCTTTGTTTTCATTTGCTAAATCTGTACTCGATTCCAGCCCTGTCAATCTTTCATGACCAGACTCTTGCTTACTGCTGCAGACATTTTTCTGTTCCAACCATAGTGAACTGCTAACAATTCCCCTAATGAACTACACTCTGTCTCTCTTACTGCCAGGCCTTAGGGCTTGTTCTTTCCTTTGCCTGGAATGTTCGACTCCCCCACAACCTCCCGTCCACACCTCCCCTTCACCTGATTAACTTACTTTTCAGTAGGGCTTCAGTCTCACTCCCTCCAGGAAGATTTCTATTTAGTCTCACTCCTTCCAGGAAGATTTCTTGCACCCTACTCTGCCAAGACCAGGTTAGGTGTTGCTTCTCTGCCCTGGTCCTACTCTTGTGATATTTACCACCCTGTAGTTATGATCTGTTTGCTTGTCTCCCTGACCCCAGTGCATTTCTGACATCTCACACAGTGCCTGTTGGAACTCAATAAATAATTGCTGAATAAATGAATGGTTATACCAGGTACTTCAGGTAAAGCCTTTAACACACTATCAGCCTTGTAAACAGTGGCTGCTTAGTAAATGCTTGCTTTTCTCAATTTAGGAAAAATAATCTTCCCTAGATATGAGCAACTGTATTAAGTTTGTGCTTGCCTGACACCCGCAGCACATGCCCCTAGCTGGAGAAGAGATTCTGAAACAATGGTCTCCTAGGATTCCCTGAGAGCCACAGTTACCTGCATCAAAGTATCAAGGAGGCCACTTAATGACAGAGATGTTGGGCTAAGTAGGCTACTTTCATTCAGTTTGCAGATTAAAAAGGCATCTTTCTCCCAGTGGAGAAACTTTGAATTATGAACCCCTTGGCCCAGATTTCCATAGTTGGGCATCCTGACCCATTGTTTTTTAGTGGAAAGGACAGAGGGACCCATCCCCTTCTCTTTTTGCTGCCCATGTACTGCACACATGTAAATGACTTGTGTGCCTGTTGTTGCTTATCCTTGATGATGAGTACACTTATACGTTGATGTATTTATTAGTGTTTTTCTTTTCACAAATCCAGTGTAGTTGTGACCCCCACCCCTGAGACCCAAAGGAAGGAGACACCTCATAGGTGGTCTCAGGAATCTGTGATGAACTTTAGGAGTAATTATAATGTCTTTCATTTCTTACTACTTCATGCCAGATATTTTATCTACCTCACCTCTAATCCTCTCAATAACCTTGCATGTTAGGAATTATTCTCATATTACAAATGAGAAAGCTAAGGTTTGGGGTGCTTAAGAAATTTTCCCAAAGTTTTTTTTTTTTTTTTGGTGTTGGAGCCAGCTTGGAGCTAGGGTTATAGACTTCAGAGTCTCAGCTCCATCCTCTTCATGGATCAGAAAGTCCTACAAGAGACAGCTAGCATCTCCCAAGGGCTCGTGCTCATTGGAATGGTTCTTGGGCTCATTACTCCCTTTGAACCTCACTAGAGAAGACCTCCATCACTTGGTGTTTACCCACCTTCTAGAGCCTTCTTCCTGGACTCTTGCTCTCGGATTCCCCACCCATAGCACTCTTAGACTGCCATCGTCCAACTCAGGACTCCAAGAATGCCCATTTTCAGCCTTGGAAATCCTTTGCCTTGCTTCCAAGACCGTATAGTCTATTTCTTTCCCAAGCCTTCTCTCCATGCATCAGATTCCTCCTTCCCCATGAGACTTACACTGACTAGTCCCCCACCCACCTCCCTCTCCTTGTATATTCACGGCACCTAGGTATGCAAGGCATAAAGTGGTGTAGAATGTCATTCTGGCTTATGTGGAACCAGAGGGTGGTCCCCTGGGTTTCTAATATGGTTTCTCCATCTAGATTGACACCTCCTGAAAGACAAAAACCTCTTGTTAAAAAAGTTGACTTTATTGAGGTATAACATACATACACCAAAGTGCACCTGTTTTAAGTGTTCGGTTTGATAAGGTTTGACAAATGTATACACCCATGTAACCACCATCACAACCAAAATCCGGAACATTCTATCACCCCAGAAATATCTCTGAGCTCCTTTATACTCAACCCCTCAACCTTCAACCCAGGCAGCCACTTGCTGGATTTCCATTGCTGTAGATTAGTTTTGCTGTCTCTTAAACTACATAAAAATTCAGTCACAAAGAGTGTCATTTTTTGTGTCAGCCTCTTTTGGTTAGCACGATGTTTTAGAGATTCTTCCACAGTGTTTTGTTGTTGTTATTGCTGAGTTGTATTCTCTGGTAGAGCCTATACTACAACTTGATTGTCCATGTTGACTAAATTTCAGGCTGTTTCTCATTTTTGGCTATTATGAATATAGTGGCTATGAATGTTTACACACAAATCCTTTGTGAACGTGTTTCATTTCTCTTGTTTGCATACCTCAGAGTGAAACTTTTAGGTCATATAGCAAATATATGTTCAACTTTGACACTGCCAAACTGTTTTCCAAAGTGATGATTCCATGTCACACCCCTATTAGCAGTGTACAAAAGTTCTAGCTTTTCCACATGCTCAACTCTCAATGCTGTCGGTGTTTTAAATTTTAGTAGCTATGTAGTTGCATCTCATTATGATTTTACTTCGCATTTCCCTGATGATCAAAGAAGTTGAACATCTTTTAATGTGCTCATTGGCCACTCATATCTTTTCTTTTCGAGGTGTCTGCTGAAAAATTTACCTGTTTAAAATTTTCAATTTGTCTTTTTAATTATTGCATTATGGGTTCTTTTTATGTTTGTATGCACTTCCTACTAGATAAACGTACTGTGAGTATTTTCTTCTGGACTGTGGATTGTCTTTTCACTTGTCTTTTCAAGATAAGAAGTTTTAAATTTTGATGAAATCCAATTTATCAGCTTTAATCGTTTTTAAATTTATGGTTAGTGTATTTTCTGTAGTGTCTATGAAATCTTTGTCTGCCCCAAGATTGTGAAGATTTTCTCCTAAGAAACTTCATAAGTTTGTTTTTTACATTTAGTTCAGCATATGGCCTATTTGCTGAATGTTCCATGTACATTTGAAAAGAATAATAATCTATTGCACATTTTGAAATAGCTAAAAGAATAATTAGAATATTCTTAATGTAAGGAAAAGATAAACATTGAAGTTAGTGTATATTTCAATTATCCTGTTTGATCTTTATATATTATATAGATGTAACATATTACCACATATACCCTAAAATATGTAGATCTATTATATGTCAAGTTTTAAAAAGAATATGTATTTTGTACCTGGTGAGTGAATATCATTTAAGTCAGGTTGGTTGACAGTGATGTTCAAGCCACCTATATTTTTATTAATTTTCTGTCTACTTGTTCTATAAATTATTGCAAAAAGTGTTGAAAAACTTCAACTATAATTTAAATTTGTCTGTTTAATTTATGTTCATTTCTGTTTCATGTATTTTGAAGCTGTTATTAGACCAATACCTATTTCGGTTTGTTCTATCTTTTTGCCTTGACCTATTTATCACTATGAAATGTCTCCCTTTATCTCTGACAATATTCCTTGCCTTGAAGTCTATTTTGATATGAATATAGCTTTTCAAGCTATAGTGTGTGCATGGTGTATCATTCCCCCATACTTTTACTTTTAAACTATGTTTGTATATATAATGTTAGTTTTTTTAAGAATATAGCTGGGTCTTACTTTTTTGTCCAGTTTGACAATTTCTGCATTATAATTTCTTTGTTTAGTCCATTTACATGTAATGCAATTATTGAAATGGTTGGTTTTAAGTCTACTATCTTGCTATTTGTCTTATTTATTTTTTGTTCTGTTCCTGTTGTTTCTTGAATTATAATAATTGAATGTTTTTTATATTTTGTTTAATTTTGCTATTTTTCATTTATTATTAATATACTTATTGTTTATATTACTATTATTTCATTTTATTTTTTCTTTTTCTGTGTATGTGTTTGTTCTAGGGATTGCAATATGTGTCTTTAACTACCAAAGTATATCTCTAAAAACTATACTATTTTACATATAAGACCCTAAAAACAGTATACTTCCATTTCTCCTCCCGTGCTGTGTGCTATTATTGTTACATATTTAATTTCTACATATGTTATAAATTTCACAATACATTGTTATTATCTTTGCTTTAGACAATGATCACTAAAAGGAATTTTTTAAATGAGACACAAAACAGCATTGTGGCCTCCAGTTAGAGTAGGGGATTATGTGGGCTAGGTTAATTAATGGAGTTGCAGTGGGTCTAGTAGGTCCCTGAACCCATCCTCTAGGTATTTCCCCAGTTCCAGAATGGATAATTGGAATAGGAATAATTGGAATAGACATAGATGGCAGAATTTCCATGTTGGTTCCCTAACCTGTGGGCATGAAGGATATTACGGTGGGAAAAGCCAAATGGAAGTCATTAGAGCTGCCTCTACCTGGGAAAATAGCAAATCAAAAACAATATTACATCCTTGGAGGGATTACAGAGATTGGTGCCACCATCAAGGACTTGGAAGATGCAGGGGTGGTGATTCTCATCACATCCTTGTTCAAGTCTCCTATTTGGCCTATGCAGAAGACAGATGGATCTTGGAGAGTAACAGTGGATTATTGTAAGCTTAATAAAGCGGCAATTCCAATTGCAGCTGCTGTACCAGATGTAGTTTCCTTACTTAAGCAAATTAACACATCTCCTGGTACCTGGTATGCTGCTATTGATCTGGCAGGTGCGTTTTTTTCCATACCGTCCATAAGGTCCACCAGAAGCATTTTGTCCTCAGCTGGCAAGGTCGGCAATACACCTTCACTGTCCTACCTCATGAGTATATCAACTCTCCAGCTGTATGTGATAATCTAGCTCCCAGGAATCTTGATTGCTTTTCCCTTCCACAAGCTATCACACTGGTCCATTACATTGATGACATTAAGCCAACTGGACCTAGTGAATAAGAAGTAGCAACGACTGTGGACTTACTGGTAAAATATTTGCATCTCACAGGGTGGGAACTAAATCCAACTAAAATTCTGGTCCCTTCTACTTTGGTGAAATTCTGGGGGGTCTAGTGATGTGGGCCTGTCAAGATATCCCTTCTAAGGTGAAGGATGAGTTGTTGTATCTGGCCCCACCTACAAACAGGAAATAGGCACAACATCTAGTGGATCTATTTGGATGTGGAGGTAACACATTCCTCATTTGGATGAGCTACTCTGGCCCATTGATCAAGTGACCGAAAAGCTGCTAGTTTTGAGTGGAGCCCATTAGAGGGGAAGGCTCTGCAACAGATCCAGCCTGCTGCACAAGCTGCTCTGCTTCTTGGGCCACATGATCCAGCAGATTCCATGGTGCTTGAAGTGGCAGTGGCAGATAGGGGTGCTGTTTGGAACCTTGGCAGGCCCCTACAGGTGAATCACAAAGGAAGCCTTGAGGGTTTGAAGCCAGGTCTTGCCGTTGTCTGTAGATAACTACTCTCTTTTTGAGAGACAGATCTCGAGATCTTGGCCTGCTACTGGGCCTTAGTGTAATAGAAACTGAATGCTTGATCATGGGCCACCAAGTTTCCATGCAACCTGAGGAAGGTCCCTATCATGAAGGAGGTGTTATCTGACCCATCTAGCCATAAAGTCAGGCATGCACAGCAGCATTCCATCATCGAATGGTCAGGCATGCACAGCAGCATTCCATCATCGAATGGAAGTGGTATATATGTGATTGGGCTGAGCAGGCCCTGAAACCACAAGTAAGTTAGATGAAGAGCTAATCTACCTCCTTTCTCTTTCTCTCTCTTTCTGAGTGAGATGCCTTTTCTTTTCCTGCCCTTGGGCATCAGACTCCAGGTTTTTTGGCCTTTGGACTCTGGGACTTGCACCAGTCACTCCCTTGGGGTTCCCAGGCCCAGGGACCGCACTGCTGGCTTTCCTCATTTTGATGCTGCCAGAGTTGGACTGAGCCACGCAACTAGGTTTCCTCATTCTCCAGCTTGCCGGCAGCCTATCATGGGACTTTGCCTTTGTAATTATGTGAGCCAGCTCTCCCTAGTAAATTCCTACACACACACACACACACACACACACACAGGCACACATGCACCTCACATATATATATATATATGTATATATATATGTATATATATATGTATATATATATATATATATATATATATATATATACCATTGGTTCTGTCCTGCTGCAGAATCATGACTAAATATAGCCATGTTCTCTTAGTCTTTCTTCATTTAGTCAGCCTTTTTCCCTCTTGTGTGTCAGACTGAATAGTTTTTATTGCCCTGTCTTCAAGTTCACTGATCTTTTCTTCTGCAGTATCTAATCTGATCTTAGTCCTATTTAGTTACTTTTTTATTGCAGATATTTTATTTTGAGCTCTAGAAGTTCTATTTGGATATTTTAAATGTAGTTTCTATTTCTCTTCTCATTTGGTTCATGTTTTCCTTTAGCTCCTTGAAACTATTATAACCGTTTTCAATTCCTTGTCTGCTAATTCCAACATCTCTGTCATTTCTGATCTGCTTGCAAAGATTGACTTTTCTGTTATAGCTTACATTTTTTGGTTATTTTCATGTCTAATAATTTTTTAATTGAATGCAGAACACTGTGAATGTTAAGTTATTGGTCTTCCCACCCTAGCCTCTAAAGTCACTGGGATTACAGGCATGGGCCACCACGCCCTGGACCATGTGTAAATTCTCATAGTTGTTCAGTTTACCGCTCTGGCAATTGTTTTTTTTTCTGATACTTGTTCTCTGTGTGATCTTATGGAGCTCTATCCTACAAATATGTGGCTTAATATTTAGACAAATACTCTAGGGCACCCAATGAGGATCTCTGGAGCTCTTTCTCCTTGTAGCTACTTCTTTGGTACAGCGTCCCTCAAATATCGGCCACCTCAACCTCCCTTAACTTTGGTCCTTGTCTCTTCATCTCAGGAAATTTCCTATCTGATTAGGTTGCTACTCTGTCCTGGAGCCTGGTAAAAGTGTATAGGCAGAAATCCAGGGTGTCTCACCTTAATTGTTTATCTTCTCACAGGCATCACAAACCTGTCATGTGTGTTGACAATATCTGAAAGTATTAATAGTTGTTTCATACATTTTGTTTAGCATCATGAACATTTATAATAGCAGAACCAATTGATACCAGTTATTCCATCATGACCAGAAGCAGAATTCTAAGAGTCACTTTACAAACTTCTCTATTTGTGCCTTTTTAAAACTATGCACTGAGCACAAAACAGAATTAGAGAAATCTCAAGGATCTGCCCACCTCTGATGTTTTGCTGATGTTCTAAGACAGAACATAACATTGGGACAGGATTTTTTTGAAGAATCAAAGCCCTGGAGAGATTGGACCTCTTCCTTTGGAAATAGACAATCATATCCATAAGGTCTTTTCTGTCAGCTCCAAAACCAAAGACTTAATCATTGTGTCTAGGAACCATTATAATAGGTGCACACAGGGCCAAGTGTATGGTGACTCCAGTCACTGCCATGTGGTTGTCTGTCCTCAGGTGTGATTGGTGATTGTGTGGTCTCTGAATTTATTCTAACTACAGGTCATGAATGCCTCAGCTATCCATCAAAAAGCCCAGGGTCAGCTGGGCCTATATGCTAATAGTAGTGAAATATATTGGATATAGAAAGATGGGGCAAAGGATGTGGGAGATGATTAGCAAACCCAGGAAGACTTCATAGCTGAAAAGTTGAAGAGGGAGAAGGAAGGAAGGATGAGCATGTTGATTCATTCATTATGTAATTTGAATGCCTATAATGTACCAGGCACTGGCACTGACAATTTCTAGTGTCTTCAATGAAAGATAATGTTGACACACATATATTTCTGCGTGATTAGGAAAGGAATCAAACAGCCCATGCCTCCCCTTGTGGTTTCCATGGCTGCATCCTATTTATTCTGCATCTTTGCAAGTTTTATTTTCCCTTCTTCACTCTGGTTTCACCTCACTGTGGTCTGAATGATCGGAATGTTTGGACTTCCCAGTTGCTCCTCTAGAAACAGTGAGTATGTTCAGAGTTAGCTTAGGGAGAAGTTGGGTTGAATCAAGGAAGGAATCATAAGAGCTGGGTTAGACTATTTATATTTAACTCAGAGAAATTTCGTATTTCTTGAAATACTAGCTGGAGTCTTCTGGGAAGGACTTTTGAGGTTCAGTAACATTTTATGACATCACTGGAGAGGATTCTCCAGATGCAGGCATAACTGGATGTGGTACAGTAGAAAGCCCATGGGCTTGGAAGCCACATAGAAATTCCTGTTTTCAAATCCCCACGCCGCCATTTGTTAGCTGTATGATCTTGTACAAGTTATTTCATCTCCTCAGACCCCAGATTCCTCATCTGAAGCAAGGATGTTTTACTTCTTAGTGCTGTTAGAAAGGTCAAAAGAGGAATATAAAAAGGGCCAGCTGCAGGAAATGTACAAATTTACTGGCTTCTTCCTTTATGGTTGTGTTCCTTTCACTCCTAAACTACACAAGAAAGATGATTATTGGTGGGGGTGGTGGGTAACAGTTATACCTGTGCAGTCTCCACTTCCTCAGTGCCTCTCAGGTGGGACAGGTAAGTCAGGGAAAGCAGCATTCACAAGTAACTTGGATGTGTCCACTGGCAGACTTTTGGGGAAATTGAACCCAAGGATGCTTTGGTAACATTCTCCTCACTGTGTCTTTAGATCTCTGACCTTAAAAAGCACTGTCTTTTCTACTCTTTTGGGGCCTCTGTGGCAAGCAGATAGGTAATTGCCTCCTTTTGGGCAGATAAGGAGACTGATCCTGATGTCGTTTGTTCATGGTGACCAGGTCCTTCATCATAGAGCTGTCCCACACCTTCACCAGTGCTTGGTCAGCTGCCAGCCTGTTTCCAGGAAGCTGTGGGGTCCAGACATGGAGGGTCAGATGACTGTGGTCCATGCGGAATCCCCAAGTGCCGATCTCCTCATCTTCATCTTGTTTTGAGGAGCCGGGGTTCAGATGTTTAGGAGTCCCTTTGACGACTTCATCACTTTCACCTTCCTGTGATCCTGGATCCTGAATTCTAGCTGCTGTGTGGTGATCATTGGATCCAGTGGGGACATGTGTGAGCCAATTCCTTGGCAAGATAAACATCCAACTGAGGGCTGAGAGCAATGGCTATTTTCCACCAAGGGCCATCCCTCAGTGGGTGAGATTTGCTACTCCTGAGATGTTAACTCCCCAGCACTTCCAGTCTGCCACAGGCATGGGTCAGCCTGCTCCTATCACCTGGTACTTCCTCAGGCAGTAAGACACAGGTGTTGTGTTTGAAGTAGGAAGCTGTTATTGTGTGTGGGGATTGCTGATGATGGTCCAGGGAGGGTCACAACATTTGAAGTAACCTCTATCCTGGATATCAAGTTAATATGTAGTGTCTCTTTTTTCCTTCATTCCTTTATTTATTCTTTGATAAATTTTTATTGAGCATCTATTATATGCTAGCTGCTGTGCCTCAAGTACTGGTACTGGGGATCTAGCAGTTAATAGGACAAGCCAGCCCCAGTTCCCAAGGAATATAACATCACTATAGCTTATGTTCATTATGGTGTGTACAGATAATCACACAGCACCAATGACAAACACTAGAGCATTTTTGCCTATACCAAAAGCAGCCCAACAATCTTATGTTTCCCTCTCAGTGATTTCAAGTCATCTCCACACACCTACAATCCTCTACTGTACCCAGCAACCCTCTGAGTTCCATTCTCACCTGTCTACCTCACATCGCCACTTGGGTGTCCCCAGGCACCTAGGTCATGGCAAGTCCCCCAAGCACACTCTTCTTATGTTCCTGACTCGGGAAACGGCATCACCATCTGGCAGCTGCCCTGAAGTGCAGGTTTCATCCTTGTTTTCTCCCACTCCTTTCCCATGCTTCCCCATCCAAATGGCTACTGATGGTGACACACTTACTGAGCACTTCGTCTATTGCAGGTACCACCCTTAGCACTTTGCCTCTATTATCTCATTTAATCCTCACAACCCCAAAAGGTACAGACTCACCCTGTCTACATTTTACTGGTGAGGAAACTGAGACTAGGAGAGGGTAAGTAAGCCACGGTTACACAGCCAGTGTAACCAGAGCCAGATGGAACCAGGCAGCCCGTTTTTAGAGCCTGCTGTCTTAAGTCATTACCATAGTGCTTCTCAGTCCAGTGGGCGAGACAGGCATTAACCCAAGAATTCTACAAATAATTATTTAATTGCCATGGTGACAAGCGCCATAAAGAGAAAGGAAAGAGGTTCTGTTTAAGACAGCAGATAAATCACTTAAGGAAGGGAAATGTTTCCTTGAAAATGTACCCATTATTCTGAGCCTTGGGGGGATGGGGCTGCTCATCACATCAGCAAGAGGGGGACATGTTGGGGGACAGCAGATGCCCGTCACAGACCGAGAAAGACCAAGCCATTGCCACCCCCTTCACACCCCACAAATGGCCAGCCACCTGTGTTCCTTAATGCACAGCGTAGTCTAATTCTTTGAACTTAATTCTTTTCTGAAATGTGGACTGACAGGAAGTTGTTCTGGTTGTTCTTTTATGCCCTAGACCAAGGACTGGCAAACTTTTACTGTGCAGAGCCAGATGGTAAATATTTTAGGCTGTGCAGGCCAATGGTCTCTGTCCCAACTCTTAACTGTTGTAGTAGTGCAAAAGCAGCCATGCACAATATGGAAATGAATGAATGTGGCAGTGTTCCAATAAAACTTTATTTATGGACACTGAAATTCAAATTTGATATACGATTTACATGTCACCAAGTATTATTATTCTTTCAATTTTTTTAACCATTTAAAAATGTAAAAGACATTCTTAGCTGGTGGGCTGGCCATGCAAAAACAGGCGGCAGGCTGTTTTTGGCTTGTGGCTATGGTTTGCATATGCCACCCCAGACCTGTATTTCCAGCTACCCTGCAGACATCTCTCTACCCTTGCCTGCTCCACAAGCCCCCTGCAAAATGAACATCTCCACAAATCAAGCTTATCACTCCAACAAAATCAACTCTTCTTCCTCATACTCTGACCTCCATTAATGACCTGGAGTGTCTGTTCATCAGGGGATATTGGGGCAGGAAAAAAATACATGAGAACTTCTCTGTTCTAGACATGCTAGCCTGTTCTTACAGCTCAAATGTGCCTGGCACACTCCTGCCTTTGCTCAACATCTGCCCCACCTCTCTCCATCTCCTAAGATTTGCGTCTACTCCCTGTCAGCGTTTCATCACCTCCCACTCCTCACCGCCTCTGATCTGGCTTCCACCCCATCGCTCCACAAAAACAGCTCCCACAAAGGTCACTGATGACCTCAGTGTTGCTAAGCCCAAAGGACATTCTTCAGTTCTCATCTTACTTGCAATTGACACTGTTGATCACTCTCTCCCTCTTGAAACACTCCCTCTGACTTGGGCTGCTCTTTCCCTTTCTCTTCTTTGTGCTCTTTTGCTCCACTCCTGGACCTGACATGCTGGGATTCCTCAAGGCTGATTCCAGAACCTGTTGAGATTCTCCCTCTTTCTGTTCTCTTTGGCCCATCATGCATCTGTCCCTCCCATCCTGACTTCTCCCCTGAGCTGCAGCTCATATATCTAGCTTTTTACTTTGCATCTCCTCTTGGATGTCTTAAAACACCTCAAACTCTACATGTCCAAAACCAGAAACATTCATCCAACATTTAGTCACTTAACAAGCAGTTACTGAGCACTTGCTATTTGTCAGACATTGTATTACTTGCCGAGGTCACAATTTGAGGCAAAAGAAACAGGGTCCCTGTCTCTGCTCTCAAGGAACTTGTAGTCTACAGGGTGAGACAAAATATTAGCCAGATTTTCACTCATCTGACTCCACACAGTGCATTTCTCTCTACCATAATAACTCCTTTCCTTACCCAGGGATTGGCACCACTATCTGTGTGGTCCTGAATGCCAGGAGTATCCTTAACTCTTCCCTTTCCTTACCAAAGTCCCCAAATCTACCTTCTAGTCTGGTTGACCTACCCCAGATATCTTGGTATCGTGTTTCCCCATTCCCCTGGTACCCTCCTAGTCCTGACCACCACCCTATCTCTTACCGGATAGGTTCATCCACTCTGGCCTTCATCTAGTCTCCACACTTCAGGAAGACCGTCTTTCCAAGAGAAAACTCTCACCTTGCCACCTCCTATCTCCTTTCCACACAGTGACACCAATCAAAAGATTTCCAATACTATCCATTGTTCTTAGAATAAATGATGGTGACTCTCACCAAGACCCTCAAGACCCCACCTGCCCCTGTGGTCCTGTTTCTCATGTACCATTCCCACTTGCCACATGCCAGCCTCTGGGCCTGTTTCAGACCCTTCCTCTCATGCTTCTTTCTTGTCTTGAAGCATGTCGCTCCCCACGTGGAGAATGCTGCTGTCTCTTCTTTCTGCGTGGATGTTTTTGACTCACCCTTTGGATCTTGTTCTGCCATCCTCAGCAAGGGCCCACTTTGAATTTTCTGTTGGGCTAGATGTCCCTGTTAGAGCCTTGCATAGAACCTCAGAGTGCCCCTCATGGATAGGCTACATGCAAGTTACATCTGAAGGTTTGATGCTTTGGTTAACATCTGCCTCCCAGAAGCTCGCCAAGGGCAGGGACTTTGTCTCTTTTTACTGGAAATTCTGTTGTCAGCTATTAGCACAGTGTCTGACAGAAAGTAAATGCGCAGTAACTATTTGTTAATTGTATGGATACTTGGATGGATGAATACCATTTTCCTGCCTGAAACACTTTTCCACTTCCTTCCTTCCTTCCTTCCTTCCTTCCTTCCTTCCTTCCTTCCTTCCTTCCTTCCTTCTTTCCTTCTTTTCTTCGTTTCCTCCCTCCCTCCTTTCTTTTCTTTCTTTCTTTCTTTCTTTCTCTTTCTTTCTTTCTTTCTTTCTTTCTTTCTTTCTTTCTTTCTTTCTTTCCTTTCTTTCTCTTTCCTTCCTTCCTTCCTACCTATCCTTTCTTCTCTCTCTCTCTCTCTCTCTTTCTCTCTCTCAGATAGAGTCTCACTCTGTCACCTGGACTGGAGTGCAGTGGCACAATCTTGACTCACTGCAACCTCCACCTCCTGGGTTCAAGAGATTCTCCTGCCTCAGTCTCCTGAATATCTGGGATTGCAGGTTACCACCATGCCGCGTGGCTAATTTTTCGGATTTTTTAGCAGAGACAGGGTTTCACCATGTTGTCCAGCCTGATTTTGAACTCCTGACCTCGTGATTCACCCGCCTCAACCTCTCAAAGTGCTGGGATTACAGGCGTGTACCACCATGCCCAGCCTCCTATTCTTTTTCCTATCCCTTCAAGGTCAGCTCAAATGCTGCCTCCACAGGAAACCTTCCTGATACTCTCAGGGCAAATTCTGTCCCAGCACTGATGGATGTTTGCTTGGGTTACTGTGTTTATAGCTGTTGTCTTCATGGTCCTAATGTTTCCTGAGATCCAGAACCAGTCTTGATCATCTTTGTATTTCCCACTTGGCTAGTTGCCTTGGACATAGGAAGAGCATAAAGAACACTTGCAGAATTAATTCTTTTTCTTTTCTTTTTTTTTTTTTTTTTGAGATGGAGTCTTACTCTGTTGCCCAGGCTGGAGTGCAGTGGCATGATCCCTGCTCACTACAACCTCTGCCTCTCAAGTTCAAGCAATTCTCCTGCCTTGGCCTCCTGAGTAGCTGGGATTATAGGTGCCTGCCACCATGCCTGGTTAATTTTTATATTTTTGGTAGAGATGGGGTTTTGCCCTGTTGGCCAGGATCTTCTTGAACTCCTAACCTCAAAGGATCTGCCTGCCTCAGCCTCCCAAAGTGCTAGGATTAGAGGTGTGAGCCACCATGCCCAGCCTTGATTCTTTTTATAGTCCTAGTCATTCTAATTCTGGCCATAATCCATCTTCTTAACATGATATCCAACCACTGAGGAGGGTCGAGCAAGGGACACTCCCTGCACTGCCACCTTTGTCATCTCACTGTGCCTCTTTACCTGGAAGCGACCAAGCTACTCAAAAGGCCTCCCTGTCCCAAGCCCCCTATAAGACTTAATGCAAAATTTCCTGTTAATACAATTACTTTCATGATTCAGCAAGTTTCTTTCTTTCTTTTTTTTTTTTTTTTTTAACAAGTTTCTTTGCTGCCTAGGGATCCATTTCACTCCACCTGCTGATTTGCCACACATAATTTTTCTAAAAATTCCCTTGCCTGTGTTTTTATCAACAGCTGTTTCCAAGGCCTTAATGACTTTCTTAGTTGTATATGTCTACCCCTCCCCCTTCGTTTTTCTTACTAAAGTCTGATGACTAAAATAAGCATGTAGCAATTCAGCTTCCTTTCCTCCCCCTTGCTTTGGAATAGCTCCTATGGGATACCTGCTCCCAAAGTAATAATTTCTTTTAAAAAATTTATCATATGATTTTATTTTAGCACTCTTGGTGTTTTATAATCCTGATTAAATCCACTAATTACAGAACCCTACTTTGTTTCTACTCCTTCTATACTTTCATCTGTACTGTGAGCCCAGCCTACTAGGCATGTTGGGAGTGTAGGGTGTTCTGATTAATTGAATATTCTGATTAGCTGAGTTACCAATTCAGTTAATCGGAATTAATCAATTAATTGGCATGGACTCCCAATTTTCATAAAATTAAAATTTTATTTTTATTTTATTTTATTTTAATTAAAATTTGGACAGTACACATTCCTTCACTATATTGCTAAGCTAATTGCTTAAACACTATTGATGCTTTCTACATGCTACGCACTGTCTCAAGGTCTTAACATGCTTCCTCCTTCAGTCCTGACAGATGTCCTACAAACCGGTTTAGGTCCATACACCACAGGCCCAGAGAAGCTAAGTAACCTGCATAAGGCCACAGGGCTGGTACATGGTCGAGTCGGGATTTTTTACTCTAAAACCTTCAACTGTCATAATGAAATTTCTAGTTTGCTTTTTTCTTATAATCTAGAGCACCTCTCAGGCTTTCTTAGTTCCTCCAGGCAGCTATGAGGACACCACTTATCACTGTGCCATGGTCCAGATAATGTAAAGGCTTTTACTAGATTACCTATCCTTTCCTTTTGCTCTCTGGTTTCCAGAGGGGCTTTGAAACTCATGCATTATAAATAGGTTCTAAGATTCCGGGCTCAAGGATTATGAGAATTGAGAGGTTGGTGCATAAAGAGTTGGTTTTAAATCTTACTTTAAACTGGTCATGGTGGCTCATACCTGTAATCTCAGCATTTTAGGAGGCCCAGGCAGGCATATCATGAGGTCAAGAGATCGAGACCATCCTCGCCAACATGGTGAAACCCCCTCTCTACCAAAAATACAAAAGTTAGCTGTGCGTGGTGGAGTGTGCCTGGAATTCCAGCTACTCGGGAGGCTGAGGCAGGAGAGTCACTTGAACCCAGGAGGTAGAGGTTGCAGTGAGCTGAGATTGTGCCACTGCACTCCAACCTGGTGACAGAGCAAGATTCCATCTCAAAACAAACAAAGAAACAAACAAACAAACTCTTACTTTAGGCCAGGCGAGGTGGCTCATGCCTGTAATCCCAGCATTGTGGGAGGCCGAGGTAGGTGGATCATTTGAGGTCAGGAGTTCAAGATCAGCCTGGCAAATATGGCAAAAACCCGTCTCTACTGAAAGTACAAAAATTATCCAGGTGTGGTGGCAGGTGCCTGTAATCCCAGCTACTCAGAAGGCTGAGGCAGCAGGAGAATCGCTTCAACCCAGGAGGCGGAGGTTGCAGTGAGCTGAGATTGCGCCACTGTACTCCAGCCTGGGTGACAAGAGCGAGACTCTGTCTCCAAAACAAAACAAAACAAAACAAAAACAAAAAAAACAAAATCCCAACTTACTTTAAATTCCCTGAAAAATATCTGAGAAACTCAGACTACACCTGATATGGAAGACCTGGATCAATCAGTCCATCAACAAATCTTTATTAAATGCCACTAAATGCAAGGCACCATGCTCAGTGCTGTGGGCAGCCAGCTATCTGAGTAGCTCTGGTTTTTACAGTAGAATTGTGTTTTGCAGCTTCTGATGAAAAGGACTATTTATGGCATGCCAGAGCTTATGAAGCTTATGGCTGTTAAGTCTGTTTAAGCCTGAAACTGAGATTGAGGCACTTTCTTGGGGGAAAAGGAAAACAAAACTGAGCACCCATCCCTCTGTTTGGAAGTGTGTAAGTTGAGCTCTGTGTTATGAAACAGTGGGAACTGAACTGAAATTGGCTTCCCTGGGAAAAACAATACATAGGAGGCTGCTTGAGTTCACTATGTCTACAGGGAAGGTAAGGATGAGGTTTAAGAAGAAAGAAAGAGAGAGGGAGAGAGAGAAAAAGAAAAAGAAAGCAAGCCCAACATTTTCATGGTATGTTTCACGTACGTGTATTTTTCTTTTAAATGAGTCTGAACTTATCTTGCCATTTGGAAATGTTAACTTTGGAAAGGGCAACTAGCATAGGGATGCGTGGACTGGTTAAGAATGTGAGGGAGAGAGTGGCAGTGGACTGTCAAAACTTGAAGGGCTGCCTGGAAGCATTGTATCAAATGAGCACACCAAATTTCACAGATCAGTAGGTGGGAGTGAAGGGTGTGGAGGGGGCACTACACAGAGAAAACTGGGACATCTCAGAAGGACATTTCACTTGAAAGTCATCCCAAGGTGTGCTAACATGGCTAGCAGCAGAGTGTCACCATAGCAGGTGGTGGGGGGAACCCAGTGAGGTTCAGAACTTTTTTTTGAGACCCTATACTATAGATTGAATGTTTATGTCCCTCCAGAATTTATATGAAGTCCTAATGTTCGATATGATGGTATTTGGAGGTCAGACCTTTGGAAGGTGATTAGATCATGAGAGCAGAGTCCTCGTGAATGAAGTTAGTGCCCGTAGAAAAGAGGCTTGAGAGAGCTCCCTTCTTCCTTCCACCATGTAAGGATGCAGTGAAAAGATGCTGTCTATGAACCAGGAAGTGGACCCTCACAAGCCACCAAATCTTCTGGCCCCTTGAACTTGGATTTTGCAATCTCCAGAACTGTGAAAAATAAATCTGTGTTGTTTATAAGCCACCCAGTTTATGATATTTTGTTATGGTTGCCCAAACATACTGTGATATAAATTGGTACTGGGAGTGGGGTGCTTATGTAACCAACACATAAAGATTGTGGAATTGGATCTGGAACTAGATAAAGGGTACAGGGTGGAAGAGTTTTAAGATGTATGCTACAAAAAGATTACATTGCCATGAATAGACCATTAAGGGAAATTCTGGTGAAAACTTAGAAAAGAAAAAGGAGAGCTTTAGGCAATATCTCAATCTTCTTGGAGAATATGTCAGTAGAAATATTATGAGCATAATATTGGTAGAAATAGAGGCAGTAAGGACCATTCTCATGAGATCTCAGATGGAAATGAGGAACATGTTATTGGATAATGGGGAGAAGACCAATCTTGTTATAAAGTGGCAAAGAGCTTGACTTAATTGTTTTGTGTCCTAGTGTTTTGTGGAAGGTAGAACTTGTGAGCAATGAAATGGAATATTTGGCTGAAGAAATTCCTAAGCAAAGCGTCGAAAGCATGGCCTGGCTTCTTTTGACTGCTATAGTAAAAGGCAAGAAGCAAAAACTGATTTTAAAATGGAATAATTAATGAAAAGGGAATCAGAACTTGAAGATGTGGAAAATTCTCAGCCTATCTATATTGTTTAAAATGAAAAAGTGTAGTCAGATAAGAACTCTAAGGGTGTGGCCAAAACACAATTCTACTGGTAAGGATGGATTAGCCATCCTTAGTATGGATTAGTCCTTCCAATAGAATTCATGAGCTATTGTTCAAGGCAATGGTAGAAGGAACTCAAAAGCAATGCAAAAATCATCAGCTGCCACCCTTCCCCACACCTCCCATCATAGGTGTAAAGTGTAAGGGAACCAGGGGCAGAACAGTTTCAAAGGGGAAGCCACCAGTACCTGACAGACCTTGGCACACCCTACCTGGCACTGCTTCACATCATGGGCTTCACTCCCCCAACTCTGGTGCCATGCTCCTTGGCCACCCCAGATATGACTCTGACAGGCTCCAGTGTGGTGTGAGTGTGCCAAGCAGAGCCTATGGCTTGGGACTTCAGCCCTGGGGGCCACAAGGCCCAGGCAGAGAACCACTATGGTGGTAGGGCCCATGCACAGAGCCACCCTGGGGGTGACACTTCCCAGAGACTTGGGGGTCCAACCCTTGCATGGAAAATCTTTGGGGGCAGGAACACAACCCCAGTGGGTCCCAAGGGTGAGACCTCCACCCTAGAGGGCCTGGAAAACAGAGCATCAAGCCAAACAGGATTATTCTTTAGTGTTAATGTATAATGGAATTTGCTCTACTGTTTTGGCTTGCTCAGAACCTGTCACTCCTATCTTCTTTCCTATTTCTCTCTTTTGCAATGGAACTGTCTATCCTATCTCTTCCCGCCGTTGTATTTTGGAAGCAAGTAACTTCTTTGGTTTTACATCTTATAGCTGGAGGGGAATTTGCCTTCAGATGAATCATACTTTGGGTCTCATATATGATTTAGATGATATTAAGATAAGATGTTGGACTTTGGACTTTTGAGTTGATGCTGGAATAAATTAAAATTTTGGGGGCTACTGGGATAGAATGTGTGTGAGAAGCACATGAATTTTGGGGAGTCAAGGGTGGAATGCTATAGACTGAATGCCTGCGACCTTTCAAAATTTTTATGTTCAAACCCAAGTCCCAACGTAATGGTATTTGGAGGTAGAACCCTTGGGGGGTAATGAAGATATGAAGGTAGAGCCTTCATGAGTGAAATTAGTGCATTTATAAAACAGGCCTGAGAAAGCTCCCTTGCCCCTTCTGCCAAGTGAGGACAAAGTGAGAAGAGATCATCTATCATCCAAGAAGTGGCCTCTTACAGACATCGAATCTGCTAGCACCTCGATCCTGGGCTTCCCAGCCTCCAGAACTGGAACTCTGGTTAAAAAAAAATTCTGTCACGTTTTAAACTACCCAGTCTGTATTTTATTATAGCAGCCCAAATGGAAGAACACAGCCTATGTCTTTATAGAGTTATCTGTGGATAAACTGTGAAGAGCTGTTCATTGCTTTCCTCCAGTTTAGCTGAGCTGTAGCTATTCATATGGTCTTATGGTGTAGCAGAGTGTTGGAGCTCCGCCTGTGTGCTCTGGAGCTAGACTATTTAGGTCCAAATCCGTACCAGCTGTGGAACCTGAGGCAAGTGACTCAAATCTCTTGTGGTTTAGTTTTTCCACCTGTAAAATGGGGTATTAGTCATACCTACTTCAGAGGGATTTCAGGAGGATTAAATGAATATGCAGAGCAGAGCTTGTACACAGTAAATACTTAAACAAATGAACTGTTTATATTTATTTATTTATTTGAGATGACGTTTCCCTCTTGTTGGCCAGGCTGGAGTGCAGTGGCGTGATCTCAGCTCACTGCAACCTCTGCCTCCTGGGTTTAAGCGACTCTCCTGCCTCGCCTTCCGAGTAGCTGGGATTACAGGCATGTACCACCACACCCAGCTAATGTTGTATTTTTAGTAGATATAGGGTTTTTCCATGTTGGTCAGGCTAGTCTCAAACTCGTGACCTCAGGTGATCCATCCACCTTGGCCTCTCAAAGTGCTGGGATTATAGGTGTGAGCCACTGCACCTGCCCCATTTATTATTAATTGTTTAGAAGTAGTCCACAGTATGGCTATGAGGGGCAAATTTCCGGGACCAGGGCTGGGCAGATTTTGGCACTTTTAGCTACCTGAGAGAGGTACTCAGAGATTAGTTAAGACTGACCTGACCAAAATAGTACAAAGACTTGCTGTGATTGTGAATAGATTATTATTATTACTTTCATTCTCACTTGTCTTTTGGTGAAGTATCACCATTATCTTTGATCATAAAAGACAAGTATATATTTATACATAGGGAGGGAAAAAAAGAGATTTCAGCTTCCAGCAGAGTGATCCAAATATGTAGGTAACTTCAAGTACTCATTTCAAACTGCTTTTATCTTCACAAAAACAAAGATGGGGCAAGAAAATGGAATACCACAGGTAGCATGGTGTGAGAATGATTACAGCCAAAAAAAGGAGAGATTGGAATCTGAAAGGCTTTGATCAGAATATCCCATTTTAGTGCCTTTAAGGCTTGGTTCTTCTGTATAATGCACTGTCATTGTAAATGTGTATTTTCATGGTCATTATATCATGTATGCATGAAGCCTACTGGGGCTGTGAGCATTTCGTGTTCATAAAGCCCCTCCGTGCTCCGGGGAGAGGTTTGGGAAACCGTGTGGATGGTCTGTTATTGTGTGAAGAACAGGGTGTAATTCTTTGAGGACAAGTTCCCTATGGTTTTGGTGACAAGGTCTGGACAGATACCAGGAGGAACAAGATTAGTCCATGTATTAAACTATGGAGCCAGAAATAGTGGCTAACCTCAAACAATGAGATGAGTAGGGAGGAACTCTGAGGAGACTCCAGGTTCTTCTTCAGTGTCTTCAGAGCCCAAGCATGGTCAGCTGCACTTTTGTGTAAGTGGTACCAGGGAGGGAACCAGCTCAGAGAAGCCAGAGAGCTGTGTTGCACTTAGAAGAGAAAGCCGTGCTCTTCCAGTTGTGGCGGTGGGGCGGGGGTGGTTAGAATATATCCTAGGCTAGATGCAGTGGCTCACACCTGTAATCCTAGCACTTTGGGAGGCCAAGGCAGGCAGATCACTTGAGCTCTGGAGTTTGAGGCAAGGCTGGGCAATATAGTAAAATCCCATCTTTACAAAAATACAAAACAAAAAAAAAAATAGCCTGGCGTGGTGGCACGTGCCTGTAATCCCAGCTACTTAGGAGGCTGAGGTGGGAGGATAGCTTGAACCTGAGAAGTGGAGGTTGCAGTGAGCTGAGATCATGCCACTGCACTCCAACCTGGGTGACAGAGCAAGACTCTATCTCAAAAAAAATAATGTATCCTAGTTAGATGAGGAAGGAAGCATCCAAATTCTGACCAGGTTGTCCCCAGAGAAGGGTATAGGGGAAGCTGCAGTCCTTGAGAAAAAGTAGAAACAGGCCTGCTAGGAGAAACCCTGCAGTAACCACAGTACTTATTCCCTACTTCTGGCAAAAATAACTTGGTCTAGAATGATGGTTAATCGGAGACCCAGAGGGTGGAGCCTCAGGCTATCATGAGTGTGTTGCCTGGTTGTTCACTGTGAAAGCTTTATCTGGTGCCTTGTGACCATAGCATCTGGAAATGGGAAAGCCCTGGGACGTTCCACGTATGGCCACAGCCTGAGATGTGAGGATGCTCTGGAGCTGCCCGTTGCACAAGAGACACATCTTTACACGGCAGCTCTTGTCCTGTGGGAACTTCTTCCTACATTTTGGGTAGAAGTTTGATAAAGCTACATATGGGAAAGAGAAATATAATACCCTTTTTTTTTTTTCTCCTTCTTCTGCTTTTGATTCACGTCAATGAGAGGTAACCAAGTATTTGTGTAATTTGTATTTAGAGTGAATTTCTTGGAGGAAAGGAATTTTGTAATAATTTAGCCTATAATTGATCTCTCAAGTAAGACGCTTTGCCCTCTGAATTGGTCCATTTTGCATTGCTATAAAGGAAGAATACCTGTATATTTGGCTCACAAATCTGCAGTCTGTACAAGAAGCATTGTGCTGGTGTCTGCTGCTGGTGAGGGCCTCAGGAAGCTTTCAATAATGATGAAAGGGAAATGGGGAGCAGGTGCCATCACATGACAAGAGAGGGAGCAAGAGAGATGCCAGGCTCTTTTAAACAACTCGCTCTTGTGTCAACTAATAGAGTGAGAACTCACTCGTTACCACGGGGAAGGGCAGTAAGCCATTCCTGAGGGATCCACCCTCATGACCTAAATACCTCTCATTAGGCCACACCTCCAAGATTGGGGGAGTCACATTTCAACATGAGATTCGGAGGGGGCACACGTCCCAAAAGTATCACCCCTATAAGAATTTCCATCTCTGATCACTGCTCTGTCCATGATGCTCACTGACCTTCTGTGATTTTTAATACTTGGGCCTCTCTGTTTTAGGACAAAGCATTCTCAGAATGGTCCCGATGCACCGGCGTGTAGCCAAGTAATTAACTTGGTCATTCTCCATGGCAGTATGGCCAGTTCTGCTGAATTTTGCTCACATAGTGTAGTGGGAGGCCTGTGGCTCAGATTAGATTTGGCTAGTGCTGGACTTTCTCATCAGTAGAGTAGGGAGCTATAGTCAGGACATTTTCATTTTTCAATCTTGGACCTTGGGCTATTATTTATAAAAGTGCTCTTGAACCCAAACCTCACATCTGATTTTTCATCAGATCCCAGAAAATGTAATAATGCCTATTTAAAGAGATCCTATCCAATGAGAGCCCTGGCAAATTAGATACATTGTTTTCTTCTCTCTTCACGGGAACTGTGTCTAGGCTCAGTCTCTCTCACCTTACTTCATTCAGTCCATCTTTTATTTCTTAAATTCCAACACTGGGTGGGAACTGAGAGGGATTGTAGGAGCACGTGTTGGGGCCAGTCATTTGAAGCTACTCAGCAACTCACTGATGGGGCCTGCTTGCCATGGGGCTTTGGAAGAAATCTTCCCCCACTCCTAGACCCAGCATCTGAAGTGTACTCAGCTGCAGTTTATCCAGGGATCTGTGTTTTCATGTCTTTAAATAACAGCTCAGCTGCCATGGGCTTGCTGCACAGGGCCAAAGTATTCATATCTTATGCCTTTGTCTTCTTTTATGAAATTGTGAAATTAAGAAAAAATAAATAAAGAGCTTTGATGCCCGAGAAGAAAAGTGCTACAGAAACACAAGTTTTTCTCTGACTTTCAGGAAACATACACATTTACCTGAGACTCACATTACTTCAGATGCTTGTATATGTACATTTTTTTAAACAAAGAAGTCTGTCAGTTTTCTGTCTTTCTTAACTTAATTGGATCTCCTCATTAAAACACCATCTCTGCCCATTTTTCTTTTCCACTAGTGCTGTAAAAGGCATGCTGTGCGGGGCCACACTGCAGGAGTTTGTGCTTGAATAAAGGCAGTTTAGATAGCTACTCAGAAGACACACAACAACCCTAAAAGGATACATTGTCAACAAAATAACAACCACAGAACCTATGCATAAAAAGAAGGCAGGAAATCTTTCTGTCATATTGAAGTATAGGGCAGTATTTTTGGGAATAATCATGAGGAGGATATTAAGCGGAATGTCAGATGTGTTAAAAGGCTCAGGCAGGGAAGGGGATTTATACCTCTGTTTCCTTAGCTTGGTCATCTGCCTGAAGGAGTGGACATTCCCAACTCCATCTGAAAATGGCCATGTTGGATATTGGATACTTCTTGTTTTATCATATTGTAATTCAGTTCCTGTAGTTTCAGTTAAATTATTGTTGGGTGCTGACACTTTGGGTCCCCTGGCTGGCAACCAAGATTCAAGAGCGTTGCTGTCTTGCTGTCAAATCAGGTTGCACCAACATCAAGTTGGATATAAAAGTCCCCACAAGTATCAATAAAAGACTTATGGCGCCTTTTATTTTTCTTTGGGTTAAAGTGAGAAACCGAAAGCTAAAAGACATGCACTAAACATGACAGGCCGAGTATGCCCTGTAGTCTCAGCTCCTTCCCCAAACCCCACTAACATGATGGCAAAGAAAAGGTATAAACTTAAGTAACAAAGAAAAATGGACAGAAAAAGATATCAGACGAGAAAGATTAGCAGAACTCTGGAACATGAAAAGTGGAAGGCTGAGTGCTGTCTTGACAGAGGGGAAAGCTGAGAAGCAGCAAGCCAGCTCACATCCAAGAACCTCGGAGGGGCTAAGGAATTGAAGGCACCAACCACTGCTCAAAGCTGGGAGTGGGTAGGGTGGAACACTGGAGGATGAGTCAAAGATCTATCTCAGGGGATACCTTTCCCCAGTCCAAACAACCACCAGCTGTTTTTCCCTTGCTCTGGCAGGAAACAGGAGATTTAATCCCTGGATAATTGAACAAGAGAGAATTCAGATTGAGGGAATAGCCAGGAACAGTTGTGAACAGCACTTAGCTGAATGAAAAACAAGGGATAAGGTCCAAACCTCTCTTGTTGTGTGATTTCCAGGATGCTAACTAGTACATCCCCACTCCCTCCAAGAAGGGAATTAGGAGATTTCTCCCTGAAGACATGGACTTCCCCAAGAGAAAAGATCCACAGATTCTGCCATGTGGAAGTCCTGCAATAAAATGCCTAGTGATGGATGAATCACCCCACAGGGAAGCCACCAGCCAGCAAGCCCCCCATTTAGATACAGAACACCCAATCACTTTGTAGTGCCTTTTCCATAAGCAAACAGTCTAAAATCAGCAGAAGTAAATCACACCCCAGACTTGATGGCCTAAGTGAGATAAGAAGACAGAACAGCTATGGAATAAGCCCAGGATGTTATCAAAGGGAATGCAGCAGCAATAAAATAGTCATGGATGGGGTTGGAAAATCAAACTGAGGAAATTATGCAGAAAGTAGAACAAAAGTACCAAAATACAGAATATGATTTCATAATGAGAGGATCAAACCAGGAGGTCCAGCACCTGACATTCAACTAAAACAAGGATTCAAAGTATTTTTTATGCTATAGACCCACAATCAGATGAGGTCTGTGGATTCCTTCTCAGAATAATGTTGTTTCAAAAAATTATTTTATTAATAGACTTTACTTTTAGAGCAGTTTAAAGTTTGTAGAAAATTGGGGGGGAGGAGGAAGAGAGGAATGGAGACAGCATAATATTTTAAAGTACATAAAATGCATAGGCGTACAAAAGAAACCAATCACATTGAAATATAGTTGTCAAAATATCAGAAAACAAAATAGGGATATAGTAATATGTGCTTTTTAATGAGCACATTAAATAACAACAGGGGCAGAATGACTATAATTTTGAAGAAGTGATGAGCATGAATGCTATTTTAAGATGCATCAGTGTGATACAAGATGAACGTATCTGGTTTTTGGTTCTGTTTGTTTTTGAGACAGGATCTTGTCTGTTGCCAGGCTGGTGTGCAGTGGCACTGTCATACAAACCTCACTGCAGCTCCCAAAGTCCAGGCTCAAGCCATCCTCCTGCCTCAGCTTCCTAGAGTGGCTGGGACTGTGGGTGTGCAATAGCACACCTTGCTAAATATCTAGGATTTCTATAGGTAACCAGAAGACTACTGTTTTAATCACATATTTGTCGAGCTAAGTGCCTTTGAAAACTATGTGTGTATATCACTTTTATAAAGGACCATAATTAATTTAAAAATAGTTAGAAAGCATTATTTTATTTATTTTTTGGGGGTCAAGCTGTTTATTTCAGGGGGAAGGCAGGAACGGGGGGGCTCAGTCTTTCTTGCAGCGGCTTTCCTCATGGCGGCCAGGATGTTGCTCAGTTCTTCCCTCTTCCTCTTGTAACGGATGTGTGTCCCCGCCCTTTTCTTGATGAATTTGAGGGCCTGTTTGTCCTTGGAGACCTTCAGTAACTCCATAGCATGCCACTCGTACTGAGCGAAGCCACACACCTCCCCAGTCATGTCCTACATAAACGTGGTATGTTTGGTCAGACGCCCACGGCTGTGCCTGCACTTGCTCACGTTCTTGGTTACCTTGTGGCCCTTGTTGAGGCCCATAGCCATAGTGTGGCAAAAAGCCATGGCTGTTACTCTCCAATGGTGGCCGTGGCGGAAGGGCTTAATTTTATTTTTATTCAGGCACAAGAGGCAAATGAAAGAAAGTTTTTGTTGTTGTTGTTGAGAGAGAGTCTCACTCCGTGCCCAGGCTGGAGTGCCGTGGCACAATCTCAGCTCACTGCAGCCTCTGCCACCCCAGGTTCAAATGACTCTCCTGCTTCAGCCTCCCGAGTAGCTGGGATTACAGGTGCCTGTCACCGTGCCTGACTATTGTATTTTTAGTAGAGACAAGGTATCACCATCTTGGCCCGGCTGCTCTTGAACTCCTGATCTCACAATCTACCTGCCTTTGCCTCCCAAAGTGCTGGAATTATAGGCGTGAACCACCGCACCCAGCCCTCAAGAAAGTTTAGTGAGAGTGATATGGAGCCTCAAGTGTGAGGTGAGGTGAACAACTTTTACATAGCAAGTTCTTAAATTTGTGTAGTACTTTACAGTTTGCATTGTGCCCTTTCGCACATTCCATTGTGTGATTTTCACAACTTCTAAGAGAAGACAGTACAAATATTATCCTACATTCAGTTTATAAATAAGAAATGGAGCCAAGGCTCAAAATCGGGTGCTTAATTCCTAATCCAGTGAGGCTTGCTAGGTGAGAAAGGTTGGAGGTTCCCATGCGTCACAGCAAGGTTCAGAGACCCATTGACACAAGGCTGATTGTCACAAGAAGCAGTTAGTTACAGGCTGGGCATGGTGGCTCACATCTGTAATCCCAGCATTTTGGGAGGCCAAGGTGGGAGAATTGCTTGAGCCCAGGAGTTTGATACCAGCCTGGGCAACGAAGTGAGACCCCATCTGTACAAAACATTTTTAAAAAGTTAACCAGGCGTGGTGGTGCATGCCTGTGGTCCCAGCTATGTGGGAGGCTGAGGCAGGACGATTGCTTGATCCCAGGAGGTCAAGGCTACAGTGAGCCATGTTTGTGCCACTGCACTCCAAGCCTGGGTGACAGAGTGAAATCCTGTCTCAAAAAAAAAAAAAAACAACAAATAAAAATAATTTTAAAAAAACCCAAAACAACAAACAAACAATGCATCCCCCCTCCAAACAACTGGAGTTGCTGTTTGAGGTTCAACACTCAGGCTAGAGGTAGGGTTCAAAGAAGCTGCTGGGTTGAGATCTTTTTAAACAGGGTGTCCCTAAGAGACAAAAGCCCAGAGTTTAAGAGGGCCTCTCTTTTGCTGCCTGGAAAAACATCCCTGGTCTTGATACCCGCCTAAAGTTATTTCTAAGTCCACCCCATTATCCCTTCCAAGAGCTCTGTCCCAGAGCCCTTGTCTGCTAGTGTAGCGAGCCTCTGACATTCTTGTTTTACGCTTCCATGTGGCCCTAGTGGGGCTGTCAATCATGGTGCCTGGCCTCCTTCTTCATACAGTTGGGCCAAGAATGGTGTCACATCCCTGGACACAGTGACTCGTCCAAGGGGTGGACGCACAGAATCCAGGCCAGTTGGGGGCCTCCCATGGAATCTTCTGATTGGATGTGGAAAGCTAATTTTTCTTAGTTTTAAATCATTAAGGGTTTATATCTGGAGTTGCTAGGAGCTATTTTCTCTGGCATGTGGAGAGAACTTTTCTGATGTAAAAGAGAGTGCTATTAAAATAGAGACACAGTGAAAATGAGATGGAAAGAGAGAAAGAGAAGGAAGAGAGGGAGAGAAATGAGGGGAGAAGGGAGAAGGAATGGGGCAGGGGACAGAGAAGAAGGAAAAAGGGAGATGGAAGAGACGAGAGGAAGGTCCTTAGTGGGTTTCACTTCCTATCCTGGGTTTGGTTCCTGGAATTCTTCCTTCCATTCTGTGAGCCATTTCAGTATCCTTCCCATTCAAGAAAGCCGAGAATACCATTCTTGCTGATGCTGATTAGAACTAGCTCTTGTCTCTTGCAACTCAAAAGGTCCTGACTGCCCATCAGGGACCCCCAGGCATTATCAAATGTCAGGATTTGTCTTATGAAACCCCTCCTTCTTCCTGCTAAGGCCTTTGCTACCCCCAAAACACACAGCATCCTGAGGCACACTCCAAGCTCCCCAGCAACTTTCCTGGGCCTCCTCAGGCACACTCACCACAAATCTATGCCCGGACCACCTTCTCTGATTCCAGACTGTCGTCTGTTCATTTATTCAGCAAGCATTTATAAGCGTAATAGAAACACAGCAACCAATAAAGTGGAAATAAAGACATGCCTAACTGAGTTAGTGTAAAAAGTCATTCACTTATTAAAATAAATGAAAAGCTATGAAAGGTCAGAGGAAAGAGTGACCATTACAGGTGGGGTCTGGAAAGGCTCCATGGGAGCTGTAGATGGGCAGAGAGGTGGGATTTGGACAATGGAGTGGAAGGAAAGTGTGTGAGGTTGGTGGTGGCTCTGGTAGCTCCAGTAAGGAGAGGTCTGGAGAATCGCAGTGGCATCCTAGACCTGCAAATTGCTTTGGGGAGCACTGAACATGGTGCTGGAGCAGCCCTTCCTTTCATAGCCATGCTGTCCAGCTGGGCCATCTGGAGAGTTCACTCTCAGCTCCAGTGCTAGTGCCTGGCTGGAGGAGGGCTTTACACATTGGTATCTTAATGGTATGAGGACCTTTCCATCCTTAACCCAAGGGACTGACTATAGGAGTAGTTTCAGGCCTGGGGAAATGGGTGGATTTGTTGACTTGGGGACTCAGGAGACTTGTCACCACCTCCATGCACAGGGCTCATGGCACAGTACTACATCCACGCCAAGGCAGGAATTGCCTCTGTGGCTGTGATTGGCGGGGTCCAGGTGGGGGCAGAGCAGCTCTGCTTGCTGAAGGAGGTGGTTGGCAGGGTGCCTACCTTCCTGGGAGCCTGTGTGTCACCTCCTGCAGGAACCTACTCTCTGCCCCACCCCTTCCACCAACTGTAATTTTCCATGGGAAGATAGAAGCATGGCTTTTCCGCATTGGTACCACTTCTTGGTACCAATCCAATGGGCTGAGATGGGTCAGATTCTCATGAGATAAAGAAGAGAACTATTTTTAGCTGGTTCTGGAGAGGAAAGATCCAGCCTGTGTGTCTCCCTGAAAAGCTTTTCTCTATAGAATAATTTGATACAGGTAGATCACTTTACCAACATCTTTCCAAACTAAACCATCCTGAATGAACAGAGATTTGAGGTTCTTTGTCATTCTTTCTTTCCTTCTTTTTTTTTTTTTAAAAACTCTGATACTCCTAGAGTTTCAATAAGATGATAAAATCAATTTTAAAATAACTTGAATAATAAATTGCTCTTACTTTAGTTCAGACTGAAAAAATGGCAGCAAATATGAACCCATTGAATATCCTCTGCTCTGTCTAGATTGCTGTGTCCTGAAAATTGGTTACTGCATGCCCTTAACTGTAAAGAATTGAGTACTCACAGGTGTTATAAGTAAAAGGAGAGCCTCTGAGACCCAGCAGGAGGGTCATCTCATCCAGAAAGCCTCTTGGCCATGACACTCTTTCCTTCCTTACCTCTTGTTGAGAGCCAAGTACAGTGATGATGAAGATAAATACAACTGACAGCCTTTTATGTTCCACATCTGCATGTATTATCTTGTTGGAATCCCCAGAAGGGCCCCATGTTACAGGAGTAATAATGATGATGATGATGATAAAACCAGGGAGAGATTTATCACAAAACTAAGAAAGCTTAGGTTATAAATTTCAGGGTTCCTCCTTTACATAATCCCCATTCAAGGACCTGAAAAGATCTTTTTCTCTCTTCCCTTTTTTTTTTTTTTGGAGACAGGGTCTCACTCTGGTGCCCAGGCTAGAGTGCTTTGGTGTGATCATAGCTCACTGCACCCTCCAACTCCTGACTAAAGTGATCCTCCTGCCTCAGCTTCTTGAGTAGCTGGGACCACAAGTGAGCACCACCATGGCCAACTAGAAAAATCCTTTCATTGCAATCAGTTAAGACTGCTGTATTTTTTCATGCCAGCTTCCCCTCTGCCATCATCCCCTTGTATTATATGGCTTTGTACCAGCTATGGGACTCTTTAGGGAATCCCTAAGGGGAAGTTGAATTGGGGATGTTGGGTTCAGTGGGTACGCATCTGCATCATTCAGTCACTTCATGATCTAGTTAAGTGGTGGCATTTAGGGATACTCCCAGTGTCCTATAGACCAAGTCACCCAGTATAGAGAAACAAGGACATCGACACCAAGTGATCAGTGGCTGCTGTCCTTTCAAAGTGTATTTTTAAGGTTCGTTGCCTCATGAGAAAGCCTGAAATGCCCTTGAGTCTTAGCTCATATAGAGAAAACACTTAGAAGTTTTTTCCATATTTGACCACAGTCCTAAAAATGGGCATCTCACTATAAATAATGAGTTGTAAAGCCAAAATAAATGTTTCTGAACTATGAAAAATAAAAAAGCAAATTTGGTGAACTATGTTGAAGAAAATGCTGAATTATCTTTCTAGTCTCTTGATAGGAGATATCACAGGATTATTGTATGAAGGGATAATTGAAAAGTGTGAAAAATGTAGGAAAAGGATTAACACAAAAGCATTACATTCTAGATTTTGTAAGTTTTTGGTATCTCCTGGCTTTTAACAATTTCCTAATGTGTTGTAATCTCTTTTCTCATTCTGAATGAATAAACATTTTTATACTTAAGTTGATGTTCCTAATTCTGCATTCTTTTTCTTAAGGAGGGCTCCTAGGATTGTATCAGGCACCACATAGCCTGGATCCAGACTTAAAGGAAACTCAGGGAGGTCTCAGGATATAGGATTTCTCTCTCTTGTCTTTAGTCAGGCATCTGGAAAAATAACAGATACTCTTTGTTAGGCAAATGTATTTCATCTCATATCAGTAATGAAAAAGTAGGTATTAAGGCTTCCTGGCCGTTAAATGTTTATTGCTGTCAATGGCAAAGCTATTTTAAATTAATTTTTTTTTTCAGAGACAGGATCTCACTCTGTCGCCCAGGCTGGAGTGCAATAGTGTGATCATAGCTCACTACAGCCTCCAGTTCCTGGGCTTAAGTGATCCTCCCGCCTCGGTCTCCAGAGTAGCTGGAACTACAGCACACGCTATCACATCTGGCTAATTTTTTTATTTTTTTTGTAGGTCTTGCTGTGCTGCCCAGGCTGGTCTTGAACTCCTGGTCTCAAGGGATTCTCCTGCCTCAGCCTCCCACAATGCTGGAATTACAGACATAGGCTATATTACCTGGCCTTAAATTTCATTAGTTCTGGAAAAATCTTTTGATGGGGACAGAAGGGATTATACTCTGCGGGCTTCGGTTTCCCACAAGTTGCTTTCTCCCTGGGATTAAGAATATGCTGTCCTGCAAGGGACCAATTCCACCACTTTCCCTGGCTGGCCTTGGGGATTCAGTAGGAGAAAAGCATCTCCCTTCAGGGGTCTTTAACCAGGAAAGTACTTTGGGCTTTTTGGGAAGGAAGATAAGCATCCACACGTTTCCATGGATTTGTTTGCTGATGTAAGCAGGACTAGTCTTACAAATAACAGAAGTCCCTTCACATAAAGCATACATTAAAAAGGAAACAAGGAAAATAAGCTCACCAAAATGTTCTCTTATTGCTAGAAACTGAAAATCCTTATATTGCAATGTTTCTTGATTTTCAAGTAAGCTCTCCGAAGACATGACTCCCTCTAGGAAGGGTCTGCCCTGACTATCAGATGAAACAATTCTCTTCAAGTTTTGCCAAGGTGTCCCTCAGCTAAATGGTCTTCTTCCACCAGTTCAGAGAAAAGATGAAGTTTTCAGGTAGACATTTAGCTTTCCTCTGATAGATTTCTCTAGCAACTTTAGCAGCAGCAGATGGTCAAACATTAAGGGAGAAAATAGGAACTGGGAATTTTTGCCTACTTTCCCCTTCACCTCTTTGTGACACTAACCAAATGGAATCAAAGCAAATATGAGAAAAATGAGGTTCCTCATCAGTCCAATCCCCCTCCACGTCCAGGTCTGTGTCACTAGTCAGGACAATGCCCTTTTCATATTTTTATGATTCAAGCCATGAATATGTAGTCAAGCTGAATTGCCTGGAATTATAAGCACACATTAAATAAATATTCAGAACACCCAGATGGGCAAATTTAAGATGGGCAGACTCCCACCATTAAACGTTTTCATAATCAACCAGGCCTACTTGGGTGACAGGTGTGTGATACAGGATTTTCAAGTGTGTGAAGTCTTTTTTTTCCCTCCACAGAAGATATTATAAAGTGGTTAAGGGCGTGGATTTAACTAGATAACAAGTCATTGCACTTGCTAATGTTTGTCTTTGGAAAATAATCTTTCTTTTTTTTTTTTTTTTCTTTTTCTTTTTTTTTTTTAGACGGAGTTTCACTCTTGTTACCCAGGCTGGAGTGCAATGGCGCAATCTCGGCTCACCGCAACCTCCGCCTCCTGAGTTCAGGCAATTCTCCTGCCTCAGCCTCCTGAGTAGCTGGGATTACAGGCACGCGCCACCATGCCCAGCTAATTTTTTGTATTTTTAGTAGAGACAGGGTTTCACCATGTTGACCAGGATGGTCTCGATCTCATGACCTCGTGATCCACCCGCCTCGGCCTCCCAAAGTGCTGGGATTACAGGCGGGAGCCACCGCATCTGGCCAGAAAATAATCTTTCTGTGCCTCAGTTTTCTTATTCATAAAATGGGTAGAGTAATACTCCACAAACCAACTGCTTGTTGCTCTCAGGTTCCTCTCTGTACTTCCTCTGCTCTTCTCTGTATCACAGGGGAACTCATTTCCCAGAATCCTTTGACTTCTGGCCCCAGATTCAAGCCAACAGGAGAACTTGACAGAAGGTCTGAGGGCAGGAGACAGAGAGAAGTCAGGCATTCCTCCCCCTTTCTCTCTTTGCTTCCTGTGATGTCCTGGTAGTAGTCTTACAGGTTTAGTGCCCACCAGATAGTTCTTGCCCCTCAGAAGGAGGCTCCAGGTCACAGCGCCAGTGTCCTCTTAACCAATGACCCATGCCCTGGGCTTGGTGACCATGACACAGGGTTGTGTAAACAGAGGTTAGTGTTCCACTGTTGTCAGATTACCTTACCCTCCAGAAAGGGCTTTGATACTGCACTATGCAGTGAGCATGTTTCTCTTTTCCTGAAATAGGGAAAGAAAACTTGGTGTCAGCTTTCTCAGCCTCTACCAGTATAGCTGTAAAAACAAGCTTAACTGGAAACTTGGTCTCAGCTCCTACATGTAATCCTCATGATAGTTCTAGTTCATGCCATTCCATCTCGACTTTTGGGCACAGGAAACATGACCTCTTCCCTCTACTCTCTCCTGCCCCAGGGTTTAGAGTAGCTTCCTATTTTTGTTACTCTCTGAGCTGCCTCACAGCCCCTTGTTTGGCCTCTCAGCTTTTTCATTGCATTCATAACTAATTCCTTGTATTCAATTCCTTTTATCTGAGAGACCTAGAGTGGTTTCTGTTTTCCTGGCTGGACCTTGATTATTACAGATGCCAAACCAATGGGGCTTCTGGGAAGATTAAGTGAGCTAAGATATATAATTGCTTAGAATATGTCCCGGAACACATCAAGTGCTCAGCAAATGGTAGCTATCAACATAGACTTTCTCAGCAGTAATTACATGAGCACAACAAATGGATTAGTATTACTTTTTCTTTTAATCTTCGTGGTTAAAGCATGACATCTCTTAAATCAGAGAAATCTGAAATGGACACATCTGCCAGGAAAGACTACTGAGTGTCTCTAGCTCATGTGCAATCTCCAGTTTCCATAGAAACCAAGCAAAGAAAATTTGCTAAAGGAAGCCTAAAAAATAAGTAGATTCAGGTCTGTATTATTGTGTCTCAAACCCTTTTAGCATAGAAGCAGACTATTATTACTATTATCTTATTGTCTCTCTAATATCTTTTTTCTTATAAGATGCAAGAGACCCCGATTCTTTTTCTATGCAGAGGATGACACAAAGTATAGGATTGCTCTGCCACAACACAGTCCCTATCACATTCCCAATAGCAGTGATTCGAAGGCTACTGTTATTGTGTTTATCTGCCAAATTGCTGGATAAACCCAGCTCTTGTCATTCTGTGGCTATTCAGAGGTTGTTTGCTGCCTGCTGTTAAGATACAGGAACAAAGAACCAAAAATATTAGTTTAAGCAAAAGCCCAGAGTGAGAGGGACCAACTGAAATCCCAATTAACATCCCGCAATAGACCTCAGCTGGAATGGAAATATTAAATTCCACTAAATGGAGGTGGGATGGGGATGGAGGGATTCCTGGATCATTTGGTTCAGCCCAACTCCTTAGGATTCCTCTTTAGCCATTGGAATTGGTGACAGTAGCAAGTGAGACAGCTTTGAGTCAGGCCTGCCAGAATTTGAATCAATAACCAGGCAATCTTGCTTCAATTTCCAAGCAATTTTAAATATTTTTCTTGAAAATACTTTTGAGATAGGAGGAATAGAGAGGATGGGGGGAAATGAAGACATCTCGAATACCAGGGTAAACTTCACTACTTTTCTGTGCAAAAGAAGGGTTGCAGATGTCCTGTAGAGGTATCCTTGGGGCAGTGGGGAGGCTGGGCTGCTCCTAGCACCGTCAGTAGAAACCCCTGCACAATGGCCTCCCTTGATGACTGACTGTTGCTGAGTGGGCACTTAGCTGGTTAGAGCACAGAGAAAATAAAAACAAGCATGGGCTGGAAGTCCCTTCCGCTTGAGGGCTTGTGATTGGATTGCAGCATGGTTATGGAGGACAGGAGAGCAGAATAGAAGAAGCTCTAGGTTTGGTGTCAAAAGCTCGGGGATACCTTTGTTCTGTCATTTTTAAGCTGCATGACCTTGAGCAAATCACTTCTTCATTCATTTATTTTTTCACAAGGGGCTTGGGATGAAAAGCATGTGGTTCAGTGCAAAGCAAAGGGAAAATTGGAAAATCTTGCTTGTGAGTAAGCACATAATGTACACACAAACACCAGAACATCGACCAGTCAGCATTTATTAAACACCTACCCTGAAACCAGTATTACTGTAATAATGACATTATGAAAACAACTCAGAGAACTCTTTCCACATGGACTGGCTACAGGAGCAGGTGAGAGAGAGCTAATGTTTCCCAAATGGCAGTAAAGAGAACTCCAGATCAGAACCACAAAATCAATGCCTTCTATATGGCCTCTCTTGAGCCCCTACTTGGCAAAGCCCCTTTGGCCATCTTTGGTTATTCTAAGCATGACTCTTCCACCCATGACTTCTGTGGCCACAGATAAGAATATTGCATCTAGTTGGAGTTCTTAAAAGCATCCTACATTTTTGCCATGCCCCTGTTTCTTTTAGGAGCCAAAAATCAAGTGCTTTTTGCTGCACTCTTGTTTTATGAAGAAAGGCAAGTCTTCACCTTATGGTTGAGTTAAAGGATACAGAAGAAGTGCACAGGAAGCACAGGGATGAAGGATTCCATCAGGCAGGCCTTGGTTGCTATGGCATCCAGATGACTACTTAAATCACTCTAGGGAGAGGCATCCCAAAGGGGATAAGGTGAGTCTCAAATGTGCTATCATTTGTGCTCCTTCATTGCAAAGTTTCTTACAATTGCCAGTGAGCTAATTCTTCCAACAGCCCTGATGAAGTGAATTAATACTAATATCCCCTTTAGAGCTCAATACTACTATCTACTTTAAGGCTCATTATCTTATCATCCAATTATTCCATCTTTAAAGTCTCATCAATATCCGTCATAGCAATACCCCATTTTGTGATTGTAAGTCTGTGATATCTGTGAAACACTGGACCTGTTCTCACAAGAGAGGCAAGAACTAGGGTAGGTGGTACATGAGACACTGTGGGGTTAAATATCATCAGCATGCAGAGTTGATCAAGTGTGAAGACTGTAAGGAAAGGAACTGGGCAGCTATCCAGAGACTGCTACTCACTGGGTGACCTTGAGAAAGTCACTTCTTTCTGGGATCCTGTTTGTGCATCTGTAGAATGGGAATCGCTATAGTTTAGATCTCTCTTTCTTATCTTTTGTCTTTTATGAAGTTGTTAGGATAAAATGAAACTATATTCACAGCTTGTGAATATCCTTTGGAAGGAGATGCAGTAGAGAAATGCAAGAGGCAATAATGATGGTGTACATCAAAGCAGTGATATAAACCAGCTTTGTTCTTTACAAATATCGACCCTGGAGTACAAACCAACAGACGCAATAGCGTGTTTAGCTGCTTGGTTTTAATAAGATGACAGGCTGCCATATCATACATGAAGAAATTAAGACTTGCTCGAAGTCACCCAGCGAGACAACTGGCAAGATCTGGAAGGCAGAATTGAAGGTCTCTTGTAGGGTGACCAACTTGTTCCAGTTTTCCTGGGGCTTTCTTGGAAAACGAGTTGGCTGGTCACCCGTCTCTGAAGCTGTGCTCCATATCTGCACCCTCCCTGGACCGAGCAAGCTCAGGCAAACTGTGGATAGTTTCTCAGGCCTCGTTCACCAGTGGGTTCACCAGGAGATTCTTGGTTAATATGTTAATATTTAGTGGATGATGTATGAATGTTGGAATCCTTGGTGGTCCCTGAGCCTAACTTCCCATCACTGAGACCATTCTGGGAGCTTTTCCTTTTCAGAAAGGCCCAGAGAAGGAGAACTTTGTAGACTTTGTGAGGAGATTACCTGAAGAATGAGGGGATTGGGAAGTTAACCTTCAACAGCAACCTACCTTCCTCAGGCTGTCAGTGTCTGCTTTCAGATATCTCCTTCAGGGCCCTGGCTCCATCCCACACATGTGGGCCCCACACACATAGTTACGTGGTCATGTTCTCTTGCTGGGAAAGTTCAGGTACCATTTCATGAAAAACATAAATATTGAAGATCTTAACCATAGTCCCAATGGTGTAGAACCCAGTCATGTCTTCCATATTTATTCTAGAGGTTTCCCTGTGTATTTGGCTTAGTCAAAATTCATGTAGCCTTTTCAGGATAGTGCCTTAAACTCTCCCAAATTCCCAAGTGGATATTTTAGATTCAAAGCCTGTGTTGGATCAAGGACCTGTAGATGCTGAGACTTTAGGGCAGTAAATGTGGTCTCTCCATACAAAGTCCAATGTGGTGCTTCCTGTATGAAGCAACATGAGCTCCCCCATCTTTCTTGGGTGCGCAGGAAAAATGGAGTTAACTTAGTAAAGATGACATTCTGGCAGGAAACAAGAGTGGGAAAGGGCAAGAGGGTCCTCTTGGGCTATTAGTCCCCGGCCCCTGGCATTGACATCCCTCCCCAGCCTGCATCCTGAAACTGAACCTCTAAGGTCTCTAATAGAGTCCTTGGGACTTGACATTGAAGGCTGGCTGGGTAAGGGTGGCTGGGCAGCTCAAGATGCAGGCCCCGTAGGTGTGGCAAAGGCACTGCTGGTCAGGCAATACTGGGGAAAGAAAGAAGTGCTGCCGAGGATTCAAGTGTCAAGTGCTAACAGGGGGCTAGGAAAGCAATACAAACTCCCTGTTTGTCTGGGACCTCTCCGTTCCCAGTGAGTTGATGGGATAGAGGGAGGTGGCTCCAACCCTCTGCACAAGAGAGCTGGCCAGAGCTGGGTGGGAAATCCGGACTTTGCTGGATGGGTCCTCTTTCTCCTGGAACTAGGACTTTTACCCTTTTTGTGTTGTAAATTTTCTGACAGTTTGATGAAGCCCATAGATCCCTTTTCAAAATAATGTTTTAAAATGCCTAAATCAGAATACATAAGATCACAATTATAATGAAATATAGCTATCAAAAAAATTTTAAATCCCACAATTATGTGACATGGTAATATATGTGTTTCTTTTAAAATGCTTTAAAATGACAAGATAAAATAGTGGGCCTAATAATTGCTCTAATTCTGAAATTATGATGAGTGTATATGATATTTCAAAGTAGGTAACAATGCAATGTTATGAAAATATCTGTGAATTCTATTGGTAACAATGTCACAGATACTGTGAATACCACTCTGGTTATTGCCTTTATTGCTAATTGAAGAAAACGATAACATTCAGTTATAGCAGAGGTCAGCAAACTTTTCTGTAAAGGGCCAGATAGTAAATATTTTAGGCTTTGTGAGCCATATGGTCTCTGTCGGCAACTATTCAACTCTGCTGATAAAGCTTGAAAGCAGCCACAGATAATATGTAAATGAATGAGCATGGCTCTGTTCCCATAAAACTATATTTATGGACAGTGAAAGTTGAATTTCATATAAGTTTTATAAGTCATGAAATATTATTTCTCTTTTGATTTTGTTTTCCAACCATTTGAAAATGTAAAAGACACTCATAGCTCACAGGCTAAGAAAACACAGGTGGTGAGCCAACCAGATTTGGCTTATGGGCTATGATGTGCCAACCCATGAGTTAGAGGGTAGGAGAATAAAAACGCAGCCCTTGTTTACCATCCAGGTTTGTAGGTCCCAGATTGAGAACTGCCATCTTAGAGGAGACTGGGGAAATTGGCAAACCCCAGAGAGGGAAGCTCAACAGAAGTTCAGGCTCCTGAACAGCCTGATTTAGAGAACTGGTGGGGGCGAGACGATGTGCAGTGCTGGAGGATCCCTGGAACCTCAGATCTGCCCTGTAAGGGCTGGCTCCAGGGAATCTGGTTGAATAACACAGATGCTAAGTTCCCACTGAACAATTGGTGATGGCTATTGAAACACCTATTGCTGTGGCCAAGACCAGTGCTTCAGAAACCAGCTTATCTCCAGTGCATAACATAACATCTGCCACACAGTAGGTGCTCACACACTGTGTGTTAAATGAATGACTGAAGCCAGCCAAGGTCTGCAGGTGGGATCAGTAGGCGATGAAGCTTCAGGAGATAAGGAAGACAAAGGCCAAGAAGAGGTTGCTGCTGATGGCCAGTACCTTTTCCTTGACCAGGGCTATGGCCTGGAAATCAGGATTCTCCCATTCTAGAATCCAGCCAGATGCCCTGTATATCTGTATGGAGAAGACAGTGGGATGCTTTCATCGACCCCTTTACTTTCCCCCAGACACACAACAGGTATTTAGGTAAAATTGTGTGACTAAACTCTGAATGTAGGTGGAAATAATGTAGAATACTTCCAAGTTTTCCCCTTACAACATCTTGTAATTTTCCGTCCTCCCTCTTTCCATCCTCTACAAGGCTGGAAGAGAAGGGCTTCAAGATACTAGAGCCACACATGGACCTGGCAGAGATCCCTGAGTGGCCACTGGAAGGAGAGCTGCCTGAGAAGAGTTACCAAATCTTCTTTGACTGGAGAAATAAACATTGTGTTAAGTCACTGAAGTTATTTTTGTTACAGTAATATAAGCTAGCCTATTCTGATAATGCACTTTGTTTTCCAGGCCAGAGAGAATGCACTTTACCTATCTATCTATGTATGTACTTATTTATTTAGAGATGAGGTCTTATTCTTTTGTCCAGCCTGGAGTGCAGTGGTGCAATCATGGCTCACTGTAATCTCTCACTCCTGGGCTCAAGCGATCTTCCTGTCTCAGCTTCCTGGGTAGCTGGGACTACAGTTGTGCACCACCACACCTGACTAGCTTTTGAATTTTTTTTTTAGAGATGGGGTCTTGCTATGTTTCCCAGGCTGGTCTTGAACTTCTCAAGCAATCCTCCTGCCTTAGTCTCCCAAAGTGGTCAGATTACAGGTGTGAGACACTATGCCCAGCCAAGAATGCATATCTCTTCTGAAGCTTTCTTAGTTTGGGTTCCCTAGAAACAGATCTCAAGACAAGGAATAATCAAGTACAAGTAGTTGTTTGGGAGGTGTAGGAAACACCAGCAGGAGAGAGAGAGTGAGATGGAAAAGGAAATGAGCCAGTACAGGGTGTTTATAAGAACAGCTGCCTCTGTGAAGGAGGAGCTTGATCGTGCAAGGAAACTGAACCAGTGTAGAAACGCCTCCTAGTTCTCCCATTGAGGGGCAAGGGGACTGGGGTATATATACGCCACCTTCTGGAAGTCATTGTTTGAGGGCTGTTGGGAGTGGGAGTTTACTTCCCCAGCACTTGGGACTGATGGTGCCTTGGAGTAAGGCAGCTGGAGAAAGGTACAGGTCCTGGCAACTGGACGTAGGCTGGTGCATCCTGAAGGGTATTGGGAGGGTGGGGAACTAACAGCATTTGCCACATAGTGGCCTTCCTTTATAAGTTTTTTTGGTTTTGTATTTGTGTCAGATTTGTGGATCACCTGAAACCACTCAAGATCCCACAGTTTTGCCTTTATTCATTTGGGTCCTTGGCTGCTGATAAGGGAATTGTCTGCCGAAATAGGAGAGAAACAGTTTGGGTGCAGTCATAGAAATGACACCATAGAGAAATGATATATTTTTCTTATGTTTCCACAGCTTTTCCTGTGCTGTTGGGCCTCTCATTCTTTCTTTTTGTACCTCAATTTCACCATTTTGTACCTAAATTTCAGAGAGCTCGATTGATGACCTCTAAGTACTCTCCCAACTCTGAATTGCAACTCTAAAATGTTCCAACTGTAACGTTGCACCCAATGCACCTGTTAGTGAAGGCACCCTTGGTCGCGGGGTGGGAAGGAAGCACATGATTAGAGAAGAGGGGATGCACACGGGAGAGGCTCTCTTGGGCCTGGAGGGCGGGCGATTATAATCACCTCCACTGGGATTCAGCCAAAGCATTAGCTGAATTTTTTCAGTCCAGCAGACTAGGATTATAACCTTGAGGGACTCTTTAAATATGTCGCGAACCTCAGGGCATAATATTGATGAAGACTACAGATACAGCATATATCTGTATATAGAAATATTGTATTGATTTTAATTCCTATTCAAGGGGCTTGATGTCTATTTTGCCTGTTGGATGAAAGATACTCTAGGCTAATACTGTGGTTTCAAGGTGAGATGAAAACCCTGGGACTAGGAGTCTGAGATCCAGCTGGTGGGTCCATGTGCTTGACCTTGAACTACTTTTTAATACCATCAAGCCCCAGCTATCTAACCTGCAAATGATAGGCTGAGACTAAATGATCTCTAAGTTTCTAATTTTTCTTTAATTAAACCCTCTAAGATATGCAATGGATGGAAAGCTCAATGGAACCTCAGGTGACATCACTTTAGTCAATTCCTCTTCTGCTAACCTGGTCAAAACCTGTTTCCTCTGGTTGTGTGATGGGATATCTACAAAGAGAGTGTATGAGACTTCCTCTCCTCCTCCTCCTCCTCCTCCTCCCCTCCTCCTCCTCCTCCTCTTCCTCCTCTTCTTTTTCCTCTTCCTCTTTCTTCTTCTTTCTTTTTTCTTCCTTCTTCTTCTTCCTCTTCCTCTTCCTCCTCCTCCTCCTCCTCCTCCTCCTCCTCTTCCTCTTCCTCTTCTTCTTCTTCTTCTTCTTCTTGACAGAGTCTTCCTCTGTCACCAGGCTGACAATGTGCAATGGCATGATCTTGGCTCACTACAACCTCTACCTCCCTGGTTCAAGCGATTCTTCTGCCTCAGCCTTCCAAGTAGCTGGGACTACAGGCATGTGCCACCACACTCAGCTAACTTTTGTATTTTTAGTAGGGATGGGGTTTCACCATGTTGGCCAGGATGGTCTTGATCTCTTGATCTCATGATCCACCCACCTCAGCTTCCCCCCATAGCCTCTTTCGTGAACACTGCCCTTCATCCCCATCACTCAAAGGATTAGACCTTGTGCAGCCTTGTGTGCCTGACTAGTGGATTGGACTAAGCTGGGCCAACTGGATACTTTCTCCTGCAGATGTTGGTTTGGGACAGAGTCATGCCTAATTGGTCTCTTGAAAGGATAACATGTACATGTAGAAGCCATAGCAAAGACGGGTATATGTCTTTGAGGGGCAAAGAAAACCAGTCTGCAGAGAGCAAATAAGTCAACTGTGTAGACAGGGAGCTTGACTACACAGTCCTGGGGAGAATAACGTAGGCCCTATGTCACTGTCATTTGTGAGCCTGTCTGGCATTTTGCATGCCCTTGAGTTTAGTGAGATAGATCTCCTGTACACTTCTAAGCTGTCATATTTTTCTTAATCCTAGACTGAGAGAATTCATCTTCTATGCAGACAAAGAACTCTGATTGAGAAAGAGAAGTTGGAGGATTAGGACTAATGAAGGTTTAAAGAAGATAAGATTCACTGGGGACCCAGGGACTTTATCTTAAAAAGTGACATGCTGGACCTATTCTCAATTGGGGAGAAACAGATTTTTGTTTTTGTTGGCTGGTTATTTAACTCAGCAGCTGATTGTTAAGTTAATCATACTCTTCAGTTTATGATGAGCAAAGATCAAAGATCCTCTTCTTTTTTCTTTTAGCATTTTCACCCTTTTGTTTCCAATTCACATTCCTGTACTTCCTCGTCCTTTTTTCTTGCCAGACAACCACTGTAATGTGTTTTTATATATGACCTGGAATACACTTGTGTCCTTGAAAACACACTGTTGTTTTGTTTATGTATGTACTTATATTTCCACAAATGGCCTCGTGTTAATCTCATTCTGTATCGACTATGTTTCACTCAACATTATGGTTTTGACATCTGTGTTGCTGTATACACATCCAGGTCATGGCTTCATTCTGAAGCATCTGATTCCACCATACGCATCTATTACTTTTTGCTACCTGCTCCCCTTGTGATGGACACTGAGGTAGCCTCTAACAGCCTGTTATCACAGTGCTTCAAAAGAACATGCTTGCATATCTCTACTTGTGGTCTTTTGTGCATGTTTCCAGGGCATATATGCAAGAATGAAATTACTGGGTCGTAGAGTGTAAATCGACTTAATCACATTTTGTACTGTCAGATTGTTTGCTAGAGAAATTACATTACTTAACACTGGCCGATGGTACCCATCTTAGTCAAAACTTGGTATTGAATGGTTTTCTAAATTTTGCAGCCTTAATGGGTAGAAAGTGACATCTCATTGTTATTTTATTTTGCATTTATTTAATTATATTACTACTAATAAGGCTAAGCATCTCTTTATCTCTCTTCCATTAGCTATTACAGTTTCCTTTTCTATCCAGTGGCTACAGGCCTTGGTTTGCTTGGTACAGTCCAGGTTTTTGGCTGTTGCCCTGGCAAAGTTATTTAAAGTGCCCCTTTTTGCTGTTAAGGTGTCCCGGTTAAGTTAATAAATGATATGGCCACCCTACCCCTCTATCGCTTGTTTATTTATAGTCTTTGTTGTTTTTTATTGCACTTTCCATTTTCTTCTTTGTTTATGGTGTAGATAGCCATATCTTTTCTAAACGATAAAAAATCTTCCAATCTGCCACATATTTATCAACTTTGTGGGGTTGTTAGTCAAGTATAATTTCATTGATATAGTAGAATGCATCAAATTTGAACATGTTTTATGATTTGGGAATCTTGTTGAAAAAATCCTTTTCCACCTCAAAGTCACAAAAATATTCCCTACATTTATTTGTATTATTTTAACAGTCTTACTTTTCGCATTTAGGTCCTTAACATGTCTGAGACTATTTTTATGTATGGTCTGAAGCAGGGACCTCACTTGATTTTTCTTCATGGAATCAGTCAGTTTTCTCAACAACATTGAACAAACATCCCATCCTTTCTCACTGGTTTGTGATGCTTCCCTATTTTATATGATTTTTTTTCAGAGCTCTTTATTCTGTTCTATTGATCTCTTTCTTTGCAACTGTGTCACTAGCACTCTTTATAAAAACATATTTTGACTTGCAGTGTATCTTACTATCATATAGAGCAGATACCTTCTCTTTGCTCTCAGAATAGATTTTGCTATTTGTGTACCATTATTCTTTCATATGAATGTTACAGCCAAGTCTTCAAGTTCCTCAGAATATTCTGCTGGAATGTTTATTGGAATTGCATTGAATTTATAGATCAATTTAGTGAGAAATGACATTTCTACACTAAGTTGCTCCATCTAATAATGTGGAGTAGCTCTTTACTTTTTTCGTGTCTTCTTTAACACCTTTAATTGTTTAAATTTTTGGAATACATGAAAACTTTGTGTATTCTATATATTCTTTGTAGGATTAGTTTAGAGATATTTATAGTTTCGCTGCTATATTGTCCATTGTATGTTCTACTATATTTTCCAGCTGGCAGTTCCTGGTATAAACTATTTATTTTTGTACTAGAAGCAGTAGGCAATCTGTCATATTCTCTCATCCTGCCCCGTTGGTGACCAAAGACATGTGTTTATGACACAAGCAGATGGGGCTCAGGGTGTGATCTGGACAAAACTGAAACGAAACTACCAGGTTATATGGAACCCTCAAATGTAGATATTTAAGGAAAGTTTCTAACCAATGGAACTGTCTGGCTAGGGATAAGTATAAATCCAGCTTAAGAATACAGCGCTCCAGAACTGGAGTGGTGTCAAGCCTCATCTAGTTCATCTGCTGGATGATTTTGTCTTCCGTATGGCATATTAGCTTGGTGACTGGCCAGTTGATGTTTGAACACCTCAGGGACAGGAAATCCACTGCTTTATGAAGCAGCCCAACCCACATCTGTACAGTCTCTAGCTTCTTTCCCCTTCTGCTTGAACAATAGCATTCTAGCATTGTTCTTTATTATTTTTTAATAATAATATTTTTAAAATAAATAATTTTTAATATTAATAAAATTTTTAATAATATTTAAAAAACAAAGAACAATGCTAGATAATAATAATGTTCTAGCATTGCTCTTTATTATTATTTTTATTAATTTTGAGACAGAGTCTGGCTCTGTTGCCCAGGCTGTAGTGCAGTGGTGCAATCTTGGCCCACTGCAACCTCTGTCTCCCTGGTTCAAGCGATTCTCCTGCCTCAGCCTCCTGAGTAGCTGGGACTACAGGCACGTGCCACCATGCCCAGCTAATTTTTTGTATTTTTAGTAGAGATGGGTTTCATCATGTTGGCCAGGATGGGCTCGATCTCCTGACCTTGTGATCCGCCTGCCTCAGCCTCCCAAAGTGCTGGGATTATAGGTGTGAGCCACCGCGCCTGGCCTAGCATGTCCCTTTATTATGCCTTCTATGTACCATGCTTATCGTTTTATATTGCCATAATTTGCTCATGTCTCTGTGGCATCTACTGAGCTGGGCACGCCTTTGGGGAAGTGGCTGTGACTTAGTGAGATTTGTTAATTTATTTTGTCATCTCAGGATCTAGCAAGTTCCTGGTACATAGTAAGCACCAAAAGATATTAAACAGAGGAGTCTGTATAGAATGTCTCTTTTGTACCTCTTCAGATCGCTTAGTGCCCTAGTCTCCGGACCCTCAGCTGCTTGTCCATCTCAGCCACCACTGTGTCTGCCCTTCTCTGAGAGACCACTCATAGTAGAGGCCACTCTGAGAATGACTGCTACAGCTGCTGAGTCAGCATGGTGCATATGGTTTCATATCCTGGGGCCCACCAGTCGCTTGTCCAGGAAGCGGCCCCATCTCCTTTTGCTGTTGCTTTGTAGCCTGACCAACCACTTACACATCTAGAGTTTTGGCTACTCTACCCCTTCCAGTCTTAGATGAAATGCTCTACCATAAGGTGTGGGATCTGACATCCCAAATACCTGCTGAGGGGCTGCATGATGCAACCTGGACATGCAGGGGACTTAATTCCCCGTATGGTCAAATTTTGACCGATGCAAACAGATGATAGGATGGTAAATATCCTTCCGTTGCCTCCTCTCACAGACTGTTTCAAGGCACACTTTTGCCATCATCTGTTTGAAAAGATCTGGCTGGGCATGGTGGCTCACGCCTCTAATCCCAGCACTTTGGGAGGCTGAGGGGGGCAAATCAGGAGGTGAGGAGTTCAAGACCAGCCTGGCCAACATGGTGAAACCCTGTCTCTACTATGAACACAAAACAGTAGCTGGGCGTGGTGGCAGGTGCCTGTAATTCCAGCTATTCAGGAGGCTGAGGCAAGTGAATCTCTTGAACCCGGGAGATAGAGGTTGCAGTGAGCCAAGATTGCACCACTGCAACACAAGAGATAGTGTGAGATTCCATCTCAAAAATAGAAAAGAAAAGAAAAGAAAAGATTCTGTGTGATGAAGCATGAGGATTGAACAAGTGATCAGCTGTATCTCTCTATGGCTCATGATATGTGGTAACACACAGCATGTTAACATTTCAGACAGCAATCATTTCCTCTTTCCTCCTCTCTCATTGCCCTGGGGTTGCACCTCTCAAATAGAATCTCAACCCTTAAGCCTTACCTCAGGCTCTCTGTTTCCTAGGAGACTTGAGGTAAGATAAGGGCCTATAGAAAAAAAAAATGACCCTTCTGGTTCATAGTGGTCCTTTCAGAAACTGACCTTAGCTATCATTGTACCTCTATCTGCAAAATAATGTTTTTTTTCCCTAGTTTCCTCTGCTCTTTCAATGCACTCATCTATGCCATCTTGAACCCTTTCCTCTAAATTGGTTCTCTATCAATATCCCTCTCATATGCTGTGGTGTTGGGAATGGAAAGCCATATAAAATATAAACTTCTGCTTTTGAAAGAAGCATAACCTGAAATCATATTTTTCTTGCTTTAGAAACAACAAGAAATATGAGTACATTGAAGTGAGACTAGATTGGATTCAACTTGTTGAGAAGACCTTTTTTGATGATGATCGTTATGATTGAGATTTAAGGGGTAAGGAATTAGGATATAGGGAAATGCCATAGGCTTTCTGGAAAACGTTTATAATGTTACTGTGCATAGTACTATTTACAAATTATTTGCATCACATCATCTTATTTGACTCCAGCAGCCACTGTGTAGTGCAAATTTTCATTATCCTCGTTTTACACACACACAAATAGTTCAATAATATTAAGTGACGTCAGTATCTTATTGCTAGTAAGTGGCCTGGTAAGGATTGGAACCCATCTCCAAACCTTCTGTTAAATTGATCCCAACCCACTTAGAAAGGTGTAAAATCAGTTATAGGGAGTGGACCTACTAATTTTAGTGTCTCCCTCATCACCAAACTGAAGAGTAGTTAATAAATTAAACAGCAGGTCTCAGAAACACCAAGGCAGGCTGATGAACATGGTTTTCCCGGGGATCATGGGGGCAGCCTATTGCTGTTTCTCCAAGACATTCTGGCCACTGAATCTAATTCCTAACAGGTGCTCCATAGGTGGGAGAAATTAGTAAATAACACTCAACCATATGATACAGTCAGGGTCACTGCAGCTGCAGATGATAATCAAGGCAAGAAATATTTACTGTACTTACACTCTGTGTCTAACAAGAGAAGCAGGCATCTGTGTAATGGAGGAAGCTAAGATACTTGATGAGACAAGGTTTGCCCACAGACAATGAGAAAATGAGGAAGAAAATAATCAACATCAAGAGTATGGTTGAGACTGACACCTGTCAGTAAAAGTGATGAAGGAAGAATCAAAGGAATTAAGGTATACTCTCTGACCTCAGCAGGAGCTCTGGCATAATATTTGCTGCATGGTCACCTGCAGGTGCCACCTTTTCTCTTAGACTTTTCTAGCAAATAATCATCCTGCCAGGCAGGCGTGGTGGCTCATAACTATAATCCCAGCACTTTGGGAGGCTTAGGCCAGAGGATCATGAGGTCAGGAAATCAAGACCATCTTGGCTAACACAGTGAAACCCTGTCTCTATTAAAAATACAAAAATATTAGCAGGGCATGGTGGCATACACCTGGAGTCCCAGCTACTTGGGAGGCTGAGGCAGGAGAATTGCTTGAACTGGGAGGCGGAGGTTGCAGTGAGCTGAGATGGCGATATTGCACTCCAGCCTGGGTGACAGAACAAGACTCTGTCTCAAAAAAAAAAAAAAAAAAAAAGTATAATCCTGCCTAGTTTCAAAGATAAAAGATAAATAGTCATGTCTTATAAATGGAGAAAGAAATGTTAGGAATTGATAGCTAAACACAGCTCAGTTGGTATCACCAAGCAGTGTTCATTGATGGGTTTTCATCTAGTTCTTTCTCAAAATCAAAACTCTCCGAAAGAATAAGCAGTTAAGACATCTCCAGTCTGTTCTCTCCTCCACTAAGTCCTACTGCTGTAGTTCGTGCTCTTGTCATCTCCTGAATTAATTATAACTATAATCCAAGCTAGTTTCTCTACCTGTATTTTCTTCTTCCTCCCAGTCACTTCTTACATGACTGCCTGAGTTATGTTTTAAGACACATCTTTTTAAAGACACACTTAGAAGATTGCATTAATGTCCCCATTTTTTCACCTCTCCCTGAACCTACACCCTTTGCCTCAGCCTTTGCAGTTTCTACCGAAAAGAGAGAGGAGAATATTACTCACCGCTTGATTTTGGGACTGGCCATGTGACTTGTTTTAGCTATTGGAATGGGGTGAAAGTGATGATGTGCTAGTTCCCAGCCTAGGCTTTAAGAAGGGGCATTCCCTTCTTGTTTACATGTGCTTCTGCTATTGTTCCTCTAGGAGAGGAACATGCCTTGGCTAGCCCATGGGTTCTAGGAAAAAGATGAGAGACACATGGAGCACAACCCTAACATACCCTAACTAAGCCTGGCCTAGCCAGTCAACCAGCAGATGCATGAGCGAGCCCAGCTGAGACTAGATCAGCAAATGTAGCCTTCAGCAGTGTCCCAGCTGATTTGCAAACTCAAGTATAGTATATTATTTTTGCTTTAAGCTACTGAGCTTTTGGAGTAATTTGTTAGGCAGCAATAGCTAACTGATATATTTACTGTCCCATTAGTTTACTTAAAAAAATCTTCTATGACTCTCTATTTTATGCAGGATAAAATTAAAACTCCTCAGCGTGGCATTGCATACCTTTCAAATTCCTCTCCACCCTCATGTGCCACAGCCCCCATCACCTCTTTTCTTCCTATATTGGCCATTCACCAAATCTGTCAAGCACTTCCCCACCTCACTGCTCCTGGCTCCAAATGCAGGGGGCATCCTCTTCTCTAACCTGGTGAAAGCTTGATCATTCTTCATGTCTAGCTCAAGTCTACTTTCCATGGTGAAAAAAAGTCTCTGTGAACCATATTAGGTGCTCCCATCCACTGCTGTATGATCATTAATCTCTCCTTTTTTTATGCTTCCACATCACTTGATTCATATTTTGGGTACAGCCCCCCACCAAACTGTATTAGAGTTGGTTGTTCTGGCACGCTGATTAGTTGTCCATCTAAATCTGTGTTCTTCTTGTCTCTCTTCATGCTACAAATCCTGATTTTCTTCAGAGTGGCTATGTTTGCAACTAGCCCTGATTATCTCTCCCTGTTTTTCATGATTGTGTTGCATACAGAAGAATAAAATTCTGATGGATGTAGTTGTTTTCACTTTACCTCCTCCAAAAGGCATGACCTCCCTAAGGTCCAGGAAATAAATCCTAACCATGTTTGTGTCAACATCCAGCAGAGTGGGGGGCACACAGCAGGTCCCAATAATTCCTTGTTGAATTGAGTTGAAATATTCTCATGACCTGAGAGCTAAAGCTTTAGGGGTCCTATATTTAGGTTTCATCCTTTCAGCAGAGATCATAGGACACCTACCTTCCTGTCTGCCCTCTAGCTCACCTCTCTTCTCTGCCTCTGAGACCATGCCTTCATGTCTCCTAGAGAGAATTGGAAAAGATGGACATTGCTAACAAATGGGACAGAAGGCCTAAGGATAGTATTTTACTATCTACAAAAACTCAAAGCCAAGGCTGACAAGCTTCTCCACCTGTTAATGATTTGACACCTTATTAGTACTGGAATGGGGCCCGAAATGGTTGGAGGGATAATTCTTACCTCCCCTACTTCTATTGCCAGCTAAAAAGTGTTTCTAAATAAACCCTGCAAACTTTAGGGAAATGTCAAAGTAACCCAGCAGGATGCAGCCTTCTACTGTCACCAGCGGACCAATGAAGAAGGGAGGGGTGGCCTCAGGGCTGACCCTGGAGCTGTGTTCTCAGCTACTTTCCTATTCCTGAGAACAGTGTGCCAGACCAAAGACGTTTTTACAAGTTGCAATTCACGAGTATCACCTCGTTCTCCAGGATTTCTGATTTTGCCCTTTCTTCCTCTTTTTCTCTCAAGTATGATCAAATTTCTCTTTTGAACAAAACCAAACTCTACCCCCTGACCTTTTCTGACCAGTCACTCTTTCTAATGACCATTTCTTCTTATTTTTCTCCTCTTCTCTCTTGCTGTGCCTCCAATTCTTACCCATCCATTGTCTCCTGATTTGCTGGAGCCTGGCTTCAGTCCTGCTGTTCTACTGTAACTACGCTGGGTAAGGTTTCGGGTGAGCAGCCTCTTGCCAAGCTTCCTGGCCTGTCTTAGCCTTCATCCTTTTCTGCCCATCCCCATCCCTACTGGCAGTTTGAAAAAGTGGGTGACCCATGTAGGGCCTCCTTCTCTTAGTGAGGCTTCCCTGACCACAGCTGACACTGAACTCCTTTTCCCAGTGGAAAGCACTGAGTGGTATATCCACTGCCTTGTACACATATATGTTTCTTTTCCTAATACATTAAAGGCTTCTTGAGACAGAGACCATGTGTTTGGGAATTTGATCTCCCTACAGATGGAAGAACTTAGCACAAATATGAGCTCATAAATGATGCTTAATGAGACTAATTGATTATTTTTATTCTTTTTATTGATCATTGTAGTGCTCGTCTTTCTCTCTTCCTGTTCAAATTCTATCCATGTTTAAGTTGATCCTAAGTCTGTTATCCTCAAGCCATCTTTCCTAGCCAAAATTGATTTATCCCCACTGTCCCCCCACCCCCAACCCTGCACAACCATTGGTGCTTTTGAGGACTGTGGTAAGCTGAATTGTGGCATCCCAAAATATCCAAGTCCTAATCTTCCAAACCTGCAAATGTTACCTTATATAGCAAAAGGGACATTGCAAATGTGATTAAATTAAGAATCTTGAGATGATGAGATTATCTTGGATTATCTGAGTGGTGCTATATGTAATCGTGAATGTCCTTAGAAGAGGTAGGCGGAGAGAGCTGTGACTGCAGAAGAGGAGAAGGCAGTGTGACTAGGGAAGCAGAGATTGGAATGATGCCTCCATAAACCAGGGAAGGCTGGCAGCTATGAGAAGCTGGAAGAGGCAAGGAACAGATTCTCTCCCCAAAGCGTATAGAAAGAACCAGCCTTGCCAATTCCCTGACTTTAGCCTTATAAAACATATTTTATACTCCTAGCCTCCAGAACTGTAAGAGAATACATTTGTGTTGTTTTAAGCAACCGAGTTTGTGGTAATTTGTTACAACAGCCATAGGAAACTAATACAGGGACTCTACTTGCCGTCTGGTGTTTGACTTAAACACTGCCTCGAATTGTCTTCTGATTGACTAAAACATGAGAAGTTGATTTCTCCAACCAGATTCAAAGCTCCAACACAGCAGGTATCTACCTACAATTTCTAGCCCAAGTCTGGACACAAATGATTTGTTGGATTTAATTTAGTTGAGTCTCTCAGGTGGGTCTGCTGGGATCTACCTCCTAAGTAGAAAAAATGGTGCTTAAGTTGATCAGAACACCAAGTCCACGGATTTGACTCTGAATTATTTGTCATCATAGTTATGGAGAAGATTTAAGTACCAATAAGGACTTCTGTTATACTATCTAGATCAGCACTTCTCAACCTTTTTGGCACCAGGGACTGGTTTTGTGGAAGACAATTTTTCTATGGATGGTGCAGGGGTGGGGGATGGTTTTGGGACGATTCAAATGCATTACATTTATCATGCACTTTATTTCTATTACTATTACACACTCACCACAATGTAGAATCAGTGGGAGCCCTGAGCTTGTTTTCCTGCAACTAGATGGTTCCTACCTGGGGGTGATGGGAGACAGTGACAGATCATCAGGCATTAGATTCTCAAAAGGAGCGTGCAACCTAGATCCCTAGCACGTACAGTTCACAATAGGGTTTGTGCTCCTATGAAAACCTAATGCAACTGCTCATCTGACTGGAGGTGGAACCTGGCTTTGCTTGCTTGCCTGCCGCTCATATCCTACTATGTGGCCTGGTTCCTAACAGGTCACAAACTGGTACCAATCCATGGCCCAGGGCTTGGGGACCCCTGATTCAGATGCTTTCTAAGTTCCTCTTGATTTTAATATTCTTTGATTCTAAGAGGCTATGGTTTTCTGAATACTGATGGGTCTTCCCCACATTGCAGTAGCATGGCCTCCATGTAACCACAGATATCCTCAGATCTGAGAGTTAATGTCCTATGGCTAGTACTAGCATTGTTTCAAAGATGGGGCTTAGTTAGAACCGATTTTTACATGTTAAGAGTATATTATATTATAGTCTTCAAAGCATTTCCCATCATTATTTTACTTAATTTTCAGGCCAAACCTCAGAGGTGGCATGACAGGAAGTAATTTCCTGTTAAGAAGTTGAGCACTGCCAAAGTCAAACAACCTGCCCAGAGTCACACAGCCAAGACTCTATAGCACCAATGGCACCAAATGGCCCTGCAGTCTGAAAGCAATCCTTCCAGGGAATATAGGAGTCACAATGAAGGCAGAACCTGAGGGTCTTCCAGGTCCCAGGCATTGTCCATTTCAGTAGCTCTGGGAGTCCAGCTGAACCCTTTGTCCCTGCCTCAGGGAAGTGTGACTAGAAGAGAAGAATTTTGAATATTTAGGACACTTTCTCTGCCTCTTGGCAGGCAATTATATAACAATACAGGACCAAAGATTGTCTCCTGTTTTCTATTGTTCATTAAGGGTGAGATTTCTATAGCTGATTGTATTTTTATTTTATCACATCATGTCAAAACAAAAACAAAAACAAACACAAACCTTTTTGGTATATTCCAATTTCCATCATTCTTGTTTTTGGCTAAAGCATTATCCTTTTCTAGGACCGCTGTAGCTCTAAAAACACCCGATTTACATCTGCTTGAGACTGGAATGTGAGGTGAAAGGCATTAGGCAATTATTTCCCACTTTCGTGAGAACATCTCTCTGCAGTAAGAAAAGGAGGAAGGAGATCATCAAAACTTTCACTTCCACTTTCTCTAGGGCTGTGTAAGACTGTAGTCCACTTAAATACCTCCTGAGCTTTATGATATTGCATTATAAAGCATATTTAAGGAATATATTCATTTTAAAACAGCTTTATTGAAATATGATTCATACACCATACAATTCACCCATTTAAAGTATGTGATTTAATGTTTTTTAGTATATTCACAGGGTTGTGCAACCACTATCACAATCTAATTTTAGAACATCTTTCTCTCGTTTAAAAGAAACCCCATATGCACTAGCAGTTAGTCACTCCCCCATACCGTCACCCCAAACCTAAGCAACCACAAATCTACTTTCTGTCTCTGTGGATTTGCCTATTTGGGGCATTTCATGCAAACGGAATCATGCAATATGTGGTCTTTTGGGACTGGCTTTTTTCACTCAGCATAATGTTTTCAAGGTTCATCTATGTTGTAGCATGTATCAGTAATTCCTTTCTTTTTATGGCTGAATAATATTCCATTGTATGGAATTACTACATTTTGTTATTTCTGCATCCATCAATGGTCATTTGGGTCATTTTCCCTCTTTGGCTATTTTAATAGATGAATGCTGCTATGAATCCTTGAGCACAAGTTTTTGTATGGACATGTGTTTTCCATTTTGGGGGGTATATACACCTGGGAAAGGAATTGCTGAGCCATATGGTAATACTATGCTTACCTTTTAGAGCACAGCATTTTAAAATGTATTCATTTTAAAGAAATTTGTGGTAGCTTTATGAGAGAGAGAGGAAACAAAAAGAAACAGAGAGGGGAAGAGAGGGAGGTTCATATTGTTGGTGCTACTGGGAGCTGTAAAGTATACTCAGTCAAAAGCATCAGGTCCCAGGCTGATTGCCATCATGGGAACAGATCCAAATTAATCTGCAGAAGTGCAGCACATCATCAACGGTGTTGGTTGTGCTTTGCCAAGCTCAAAGAGTGGCCTAGAATCAGATTGTTTGATTGAGATAAAGATGGAACAGGAGGTTCATTTTTGACCTTGGAGCAAGATGGAGAGACCAACACATTTTGTTTGTTAGCCAAGGCCATTGCTGTAAACCAGGGACTCATTGCCAAGGCTCTTCTCGTACCAGCCTGCCCCACTCAATGGCAGGCCTGGCTACCTTTATCCTTTCATCTGCTTAAGCTAGTTACTCTGTCACTTTGAACTCTGTGGTTCTGCTCTCTCTGGCTCCGATTCCTCTGGAAAGGCTGCTGTCCAGATGTTTAGGTATTTAGCAAATGCACTGTTCTGATGCCTTGGCAGGGTTGCTTTCAGATGGGGATGAATATTTGATGCTGTTGGTTGTTGGAAACATGTACACTGAAATGGCCAGCAAAGTTCCTGTCTCAAACTCCCTGTGTCTCTAATTCCCTTTATAGTGACAGCTGATACATCATTTAAAGGGAAACTCACTAGGGAGCAGAGGAAAAGCTATTCTTGTTTTTTTTTTTTTTTCACTTTGCCCTCTCTCAGTTATGCACAAGCTTCCTAGATTATAGAGCAGGAGGCTTTGGGTGGTTCCTTCTCCGCCTCCTCCGCCCCCATTCCCCAGATTATACAGCAGGACAGAATGGATATTTCCATCTTTTTTCAGGGGCTTGCTTGTTCTCTTTAAACCACTCCTTCTCCACACATACAGAAACTCCTATCCACTGTGTTTCTCAGCCTAGTCGACTACTTTATGTTTTTGATCCTTTTTGATCTAAGGATGTCTTAGAGAATATTTAGGTCATCCTTACATTTTACAGACAGGGGAACAGCCTACAGAGGGGAAAAGCCACTGGTGGATCAGTGGGAGATCTACCTCCCACAACCCTCCCACTGCCTTCCTGGCCTCAAACTTAACCTTTCACCATCCTAGCACTCTACACTGTCACCCACCGTTGTATCCCCAAATGTCTAGCTCAGTGCCTGGCATATGTTCCTGGAGCCAGGCTGTCTAGGTTTGAGTCCTGACTCTTACAGGTACTTCTTATGTGTTCCTGTAGAAGTGACTTAGCCATCTGTGTCTCAGTTTCTTTACCTACTAAATGTAGCGAATCGTGGCACCTATCTTAAAGAATCTGACCGGGTGTGGTGGCTCATGCCTGTAATCTCAGCACTTGGGGAGGCCAAGGTGGGGCAGATCACAAGGTCAGGAGGTTGAGACCATCCTGGCCAACATGGTGAAACCCCGTCTCTACTAAAAATGCAAAAATTAGCTGGGTTTGGTGGCACATGCTTGTAATCCTGGCTACTTAGGAGGCTGAGGTAGGAGAATCACTTAAACCTGGGAGGCGGAGGTTGCAGTGAGCCAATATTATGCCACTGCACTCCAGCCTAGTGATAGATTGAGTCTCCACCTCAAAAAAAAAAAAAAAAGAGAAAAAGAATCTTGGTGAATCCTAGCACTTTGAGAGGTCAAGGTGTGAGGATCATTTGAGGCCAGGAGTTTGAGACCAGCTTCAGCAACAAAGTGAGACCCCTCCATTTCTACAAATATAAATGTTTAAAAAAATTATCAGGCCGGGTGCGGTGGCTCAAGCCTGTAATCCCAGCACTTTGGGAGGCCGAGGCAGATGGATCACGAGGTCAAGAGATCGAGACCATCTCGGTCAACATGGTGAAACCCCGTCTCTACTAAAAATACAAAAAAATTAGCTGGGCATGGTGGCGCGTGCCTGTAATCCCAGCTACTCAGGAGGCTAAGGCAGGAGAATTGCTTGAACCCAGGAGGCGGAGGTTGCGGTGAGCCGAGATCGTGCCATTGCACTCCAGCCTGGGTAACAAGAGCAAAACTCCGTCTTGAAAAAAAAAAATTATCCAGGCATAGTTGTACACACCTGTAGTCGCAGCCACTCAGGAGGCTGAGGTGGGAGGATCCTCGGAGCCCAGGAGTTTGAGGCTGCAGTGAGCTATTGTCCTGCCACTGCACTCCAGACCTGGTGACAGAGAGAGACCTTGTCTATTTTAAAAAATAAATAAAAAGTAAAAAAGTGATTAGAATAGTGTCTTTTATACAATAAGAGCTCAATAAATATTGACTATTACCATTATTATTGACTAAATGCATGAATGAATGAATGAATGCATGAATTTAACACTTATCCTCTCAGGGGCTAGCTCAGTGTCCTCCAATCTGTTACTCCCTTTTAAAAACAACTGTGTCTTAAATCTGGGCTGGGAGGCTGGGCTAAGGAAGGGCAGACATGCAGGGCTGATGCTTTAGATTGGAGGCTTTTGGATATAGTAATTCCTCTTGGATTCCCACCCTGGCGATTTTCATGAGCATTTCATGGAGATTTGGAGGCACAAGCACAGTCTTCATGTTCTGGATGCATTTCTTTGCTGTCATTTATCACTAGTCTATTTTATAGTAGATCTTGTCTCAACCATTTCATTCATGCAAAAGCCTTTGGACGCTTAATATTATTTTGTGAAGGTTTCCTACTCCTTTGGGCTTTGCTTAGGAACATAGCAAACATAGTTCTCAGCATCTCAAAGGGAGGCTTAAGCTGATAAAAATGTGAATTGTAGACAGCTGGAACTGTGCTGAACATTTCACTTCTGGGTATGCAGAGCAATGGTGTAACATAAATGCTCTCATGGGGAGGTCACCTCTATCCTTGATGGCCAGTGTATTGTGCTAGGGGACCTGTGGATCGGCTAAAGAAGGTTTGTGGATAGTCTATGTCATGGCTGCCATTCCTGAAAAGCAGCTCAAATATGTGGCATATCCAGAGCCAGGCAGGGCAAGAGAGTAGGCGGAGAAACCTATGTTTCTGGCACTTTTCTACCTCTTTCTGCATTACCTGTTCATCCTTTCTTCAATTCAAATTCATTCAGATGAAATGAACTGGATGAAGTTATTGGACTCCTGGACAGAGACATTCCAATGGAGGATGCTATATGGAAATGAAGAACTCTTAGATGTTGATATTTCAGATGTGACCCTTTTGTCAGAAAAAAAGCATAGAGGAGCAGTGAACCTTCCTGAGACCCCTCAACTTAACATGTAGCAGCTACCTGTGATTTCTAAATACTGGTCTAAGGCCTGACTGCAATCAACTTATTTGGAAACCTGATGAACATGGAGATTCCTTGGGCCCTAGAGTTTCTGACTTAGTAAGTCTAGAATAGAGCCTAGAAATCTGAATTTTTATAAAATTCCCTCAAGTTATTCTATTATACATTCAGGCCTGTGAACATCTCAGTCAGTGGTTCTTTGTTTATGAGACAGAGTATCTCTCTGTCACCCAGGCTGGAGTACAGTGGCGTGATCTCAGCTCACTGCAACCTCCACCTCCCAGGTTCTAGCGATTCTCCTGCCCCAGCCTCCCAAGTAGTAGCTGGTAATACAGGCGCACACCACTGCAACTGTCTAATTTTTGCATTTTTAGTAGAGATGGGGTTTCACCATGTTGGCCAGCCTTGTCTTAAACTCCTGACCTCAGGTGATCCGCCCACCTTGGCTTCCCAAAGTACTGGGCTTACCGGCGTGAGCCACGACGCCCAGCTGTCAGTGGTTCTTATGCCTAGCTGCACATTTGTATGACTACCTGGAGAGATTTTAGCGAAGTGCCCATTCCTGGACTGCCATCTTAGGGACTCCTATTCCATTTATTTGGGTGAGGGGCGCTGGGGATTCAATATCATTTTAAAGGCTGCTATGTGAATCTAGGTGCAGCCATAGTTGAGAACCAGTAAAAAATAGAAAAACTGACAACTACTTTTCTTAGTAAGGGCAGTGTTGGACTTCCCACCAACGAATGTGGCAATCAGACACAGTGAGAATTCCAGCCAGAGGGAGCTTAGAGACCATCCAACCTGGTGTTTTCAATCTTTTCAATTTCATAGACCTGTATAATTCTAAAGAAATTTTGAGGAGTGACAAGGAATTGCTTTTTTTTTTGACAACTTTTAATTTTGCCAAGTTAAAACATTAAAAACAAAACAAAACTGAGCTCTTATTTATTTGCACCATTATTTAAATTTTTAAAGTGAAGTTTTAACATTATCGGTAAGCAAGATCTGTGGTCAAGATAAAGGACAGTCCTTAAAACTGAATATATGTGGCTTTAAGAGGAACTTACTAGGCAGGCCCCATCTTTCCTCATTTCAGGGAAAACTTTATTATGTTTCAGAATTGGTTTAAGAGCAGCCTGCTTTCAAGCCTAAGTCATAATTTTACAGATGAGGAAATAGAGACCTGGAGAGGGAGGTATTTGGCTCTGCTCCCAGAGCTTGACTGGCAGAAAGCTTGCTAGGAGTAGAACCTGCTCTCCTGATGTCTGGTCATGTCCTCTTTATGAGGCTTAGGTGAGAATCCTGATGCCCCAGGCTCTTCCTATTTAACATGCATGGGACAGAGCCACTGGGTGTGACTGCCTAGTCCTCCCTGACACACTCAGCCATTTTAGAGCAGTCACCGTGGTAACGATCAAGGACAGGAGCCCTGTTAGAAGGGCACTGTTCTAAAATCTCCAGCAATGATGGATTATGATTATGTGGGTCTTTTGGGTGACACAGGGTATCTTCAGTTGTCCCAGTTGCAAAAGAGAGGAGCATATGATTGCTCTGTCACATTAGACTACTGTGCTTCAAAAATTCAGAATCTGTGAAGAATTAATTTTCTGATTTTTCTCCTGCAGAGTCCAAGCCATCTCTTCCTTTGTAATACTGTTATTTTTAATAAGTCAACAAATTGGCTAATTCTCTTGGAAATGTTTTGATTTGAGGAAATGGACATTTTATACAATTCCCTTAGGGCAGAGAGAAAACAGATTTCCAAGTACATTATCAATAAACAGGGCATTTGAACTCTGATCAGAAATGGAGAAGACATGGTGAGCTCTTGGGTTCAGATGTTCCATATCTGAAGGAGATGGTAGAGAATGAGCATTGGCAGGACACTTGCTTCCTCTTGATGACTGAGGATGGTTGCAGGGCAGGCCTCAAGCCAACTTGGATCTCAAGTCCACCTGAAAGAGTCATGTTCACAGCCCTGAACTGGTAGGGAACGGAGGCAGAAAGGAACATAGTTGAATGCCACCCATGGAGTCCCTTGAGGGCAGGGTCTTGCCCTACTTCTCTCCTAGCATAGGTCTGGCCCCCTCATAGATAGAATTACCTATTTTGTTGAAGTGAAGTGGTTTTTCAGGACCCAAATCCACTTTCTTACATTGAAATCAGGCGACATCTAGAGATCTAGACTTAACCAGGGCAGTTTTCCGGGAGTGGGAAGAGTGAGCCTGGGAGCGGTCAGGAGGGAGTTGTGTCTGTCACGAAGCCATTGGATGGCTGTCTCGAAAATGGGTCATGAAGGTGCCCTCAATGGGAGGGAGGAACACAGAACAGAAATGGTTCTCTAGCCCATCCTTCTAAAACCTATTTTCTAGAGCAAAAAGCTACAGGCTTAATACCCCAGCTCCAAATCTCCCCAGAAGCTCAGGTTCCTGTGGGATCTCACCTACCCGAGACAAAAGACAGAATGAACTCAGTTCCCTTTAAAATAGTCATCTGACTTCATTTTTGACCTCTTTCCTGATTTCTAATTTAGTCAAATAAAACTCATATACCTTAAAATAATGCCCTACACGCCGTCGGTGCCTAAATTAATTTTGAGTACCATTGGAAGGGAGGAAGGGAGCTTCTCCAACACAGCTGGTTTCCAGCCCTCTGTTTCTCAGGGATTGGGCAATAGAGCAGAGACAGGACACTTCCTCTGTCTGTCATTAGGAAGATGAAGAAAGCAGGGGAGAACAGAGCCATGGAGATTAAAGTGTGCATGGAATGTTAAGACCAACATCCTTATTTCCTGTCAGAGACAACTGGAGCACAGGAAGATAGTACCTGGCCTTAGATCACATCAGCCAGTGGTACAGTTGGTCTGGGGTAGATAAGGTTCTTTATCTCTAGTCTGCAGCACGCTGGTCACTTGATCGCACCAACTCCTGGATGTCTGGTGGAATGGACTCACTTCTTCCCTTAGTTAAAAGAAATTCCAGGCTTTCTGACCTTAGGCAATTGTCCTGTTGTTGTTGTTGCTGTTGTTCAATATGGATGTTAAATGGCTTAAGCTATAGTAGTTTGTAGGGATTCACTTGAAAACTCCCTGCTGCGTGTATCTACATGTGTGTTTGTGTGTATATGCATGTATGCATGTGATTGTGTATATATGTGTATGTGTATGCCTGCATGTCTCTATGCCTACATGTGAGTGTGTATTTTGGCTGGGAGAGGGCTGGGTGTGGTCATTGGGGTGGAGGAGGAGGATGGGAGTGCTTATTCCACGTATCAGAGGGCCTGACCTATGCTCCTGACCTGCACACATGCACAGGAGGACTCACCCCTCCAGACTGGGCCTGGGTATGGACTGAGATGAAGGCACCACTGCCCTCTGCTGTACTGAGAGGTGAATGCTGCTGACATGCCAGCCTCACCTTGTCCCAGGTCAGGGCAGGGACACTGAGATGAAATAAAAGGCTTTGCCCAATTGTGGGGCTCAGTTGGTCCACCTCTCTTGGGATCAATCCACCCTATGTCTGAATTTCTTAGCTACAGGTAGTGAGGCAAAAGCAGCTGGTATATGATTATGGATCAGGTCAGTCATTGCCCCAAGACCTCCCCAGGCAGAGTCTGCAGGTATTGGAATAGCTCTAGCAAAGATTGCATTGCATGTTTTATCTTTCTGGCCTTGTTGGGCATCAGCATTCAGAATTCTTTCAGTATCACTCAGATTGAACACTATTTAAAACCCTTGTTGGCCTTGGGCCAATCCTCCTGCAAACCCAGCACCCTGGGGCAAGAAGCCCAAATACTACTTCCAAATAAGAACACCCTACATTTGCACAGTGCATTATAATTTGTCAACTGTGTTCCCTTTAGTTGTCTCAGATGATCTTTACAAACCTGTGAGTTAAACAGAACAGCAATTATTATTCCCATTTAATAAGTGAGGAAACTGAGGCCAAAAAGGTTTGGTGCTCTTTGATTGACTTGGAGGTAATTAGCTAAGACATAAAATGTACCTCTTCTGGAATGAAATCCATCAGGCTTTAGATTAAAATTAAAAACGATTAGATCTAGCTTCAAACAAACATTCAGTAAACAACTGGGTACTATGAGGGCAAAATTCATAGCAGTGTTGTCCAGACACTTTCTAACAACTCTGGAGCCTCAGCTTACAACTAAGCTCCTCAGTTCTATACTGTGTCCATTTAACAGGCCCACCAGAGAGTCTCATAGTTGGTTACTATTTAACTAATACCTTTCTTTTTAATAATAAAAATGTTTATAGCTTTTCAATCTTAAATGTAAAAATAATTTATCTTGTTTTATACTCCTAATGTGTTTGTAATGCAAGGGCAGTTGTTACTATTGCCCCCATTTTGCTGATGCAGAAACTAAGGTCTGAAGAACTTTGATATCCTTATCAATCAATGGTGTTTACTCTGTGCCAGTCACTCTGCTTCTCCAGAGAATACAGTAGTGGACAAAGATGGCCATGGTCCTGGCTCTTATGGAACTCACAGCCAAATAGGGGAGATAGAAAAACAGATACGTATCTACCCCACTTGATGATAAATGTACATTGTGACGAATGCTATGGACTTGAATGGGGCTATGAGTACAAATGGCCAGGGAAGTTTGCTGGTTAAATGAAGTTGGCCCAGCATGGAGGGTTGAAACTTGGGGTGCAGAGGGATCCAGGCAGAGGCCTAGGCAATGTGAAGATCTTAAAGAAGGAAGTTTCTTGGGACATCCAAGGAACTGAGAGAGAGAGAGAGAGAGAGAGAGAGAGAGAGAGAGAGAGACAGACAGAAAATTGTACATGATGACCATGTGAGGTTTATTCTAGGGTTGAAAGGCTGGTTTGATATTTGAAAGTCAACCAATACAATCCACTGTATCAACTGGCTAAAGAAGAAAAATTACAAAATTATGTCAATGGATGCCCAAAAAACATTTGTCAAAATTCCACTTCTGTTCACTTCAAAAACTCTTCGAAAACTAGGAGTAGGGAGTAACTTCCTGAACTTGATAAAGAGCATATAGAAAAAGGCTACAGCTAAAATTATACTTAATGATAAAAGACCAAATTATTGCTCCCTAAGACTGGTAATGAAACAATGATTTCTACTTTTATCACAGTCAATATAATGCAAATATATTAATACAGAAAAAGGAAATAAAAGAAATAAGAAAAAGGAAGAAATGAAAGCATTCTTGGTGGCAGATAACCTGATTGTCTATGTGGAAAATCCTAAGAAATATACAAAAACAGAACAAAACAAACAGAACTCCTAGACCTAAGAAGTTAGTTCAGGGAGGTCACAAGATAAATGTTTGTTAGAAAATTAACTGTATAAAAAATTAACTATATTTTTATATTCTAGCAATGAACACATGGACACTGGAATTAAAAAATACTATTTACAATCACTCAAAAATAAAATACTTGCATGTAAATTGAAGAAACCATGTACAAAACTTGTATTCTAAACATTACTGATGTTCAAAACACTGATGAAGGAAATCAAAAGCCTAACTAAATGGAGAAGGATACAAACTTATAAATTGGAAAACCCAACATAGTAAAGTTGTCATTTCTTTCTAAATTGATATATAGATTTGCTATGACTAGAATTTGTCCCCATCAAAGCACATGTTGGAATTTGATCCTCAATGTGGTGATCTTGATAGGTGGTGCCTAGTAGGAGGTGTTTGGATCATAGAAGCAGATCCCTCATGAATGGCTTGGTGCCATTCTCACAGTAGAGTGAGTTCTAGCTTGGAAGAGATTGGATTTGTTCTCTTGGGAATGGCTTAGTTCCTGTGAGAATCGGTTGTTATAAAAGACAGGATTCCCGTGGGGTTTTCCTCTCTTTATATGTGCCCACTTCCCCTTCAACCTTTCACCATTTTGTGATTCCACAGGAAAGCATGCACCAGAAGCTGAGAAGTTGCTGGTGCCATGTCCTTATGCTTCCCAGCCTACAGAATCATGAGCTAAATAAACCTCTTTTCTTTATAAATCACCCAGCCTGAAGTATTCTGTTACGCAACACAAAATGGACTAGGACGAGGTTTAACAAAATCCCTATTGATATCTCTGCAGGATATTGTTTTTGTAGATTTAGATGAGAGTATTCAAAAATGTACATAAAAAGGCAAAAGAACTATAGTAGTTAAAACCACTTTGAAAGAGAAGAATAATATAGGAGGAACCAGTCTACTCAATTTCGAAACTTATCATATAGCTACAGTAATTAAGATTGCATCTTAATTATGTTAACAGATGGATAAACACATAGATCAATAGAACATAATAAAGATCACAGAAATAGAATCACATAAGTATGCCCAGCTGATTTTTGGCAAAGGTGCAAAAATGCTACTCAATGGATAAAAAAGATAGCCTTTCAACAAATGGTGCCGGAGCAATTGGATATCAATAGGGAAAACAAAAATGAAAAACTTTGATCTAGGTCTCACATATTATATAAAAATTAACCTAAAATGATTCACAAACTTAAATGTAAAATATTAAACTATAAAACTTAGAAAAAGAGGTTGGAAAAAATCTTCAGGATCTAAGATTAGGTAAATAGTCTTTAAACAGAAGAATAATCTATGTAAAGAAACATTAGTACATTGGACTTCATTAAAATTAAAAAATGTTTGTTCTGTGAGATTCTGTTATAAAGATAAGTAGGCAAGCTACATACTGGGAGAAAATAATTGCAACCATATATCTAACACAGAACTAGGATTAATATATAGAATATATAAAGACCTCTTGGCTGGGCATGGTGGCTCATGCCTGTAATCCTAGTACTTTGGGAGGCCGAAGCGGGTGGATCACTTGTGGTCAGGAGTTTGAGACTGGCCTGGGCAACATGGTGAAACCCTACCTCTACAAAAAATACAAAACTTTACCCGAAATAATGTCAATCACCTGTAGTCTCAGCTACTTGGGAGGGGATGAAGTAGGAAGATTGCTTGAACGTGGGAGATTGAGGCTGCAATAGGCTGAGATTGTGCCACTGCACTCTAGCCTGAGTTACAAAGTGAGACCCTGTCTCAAAACAAAACAAAACAAAGAATATATAAATAGCTTTCAAATATCAACATCAAAAAGTCAACCTAATTAGAAAATGCACAAAAGATACAAACAGACATTTTACTGAAAAGGACATATATTAATAGTTGGCAAATAAGCACAGGCAAAGATTTCAACATCATTAGTCATTAGACATGTGCAAAATTAAAGCCACAATGAGATATCACTACACACCTATTCGAATGGCTAAAAATAAAAGTAGTGACATTACTCAACACTGTTCAGAATGTAGATAAAGTGAATCATTCATTCAGTCCAAGTGGGAATGTAAAATGTTATAACACTTTGGAAAACGGTTTGGCAATTTGTTAAAATACTAAACATGCAATTACCATACAACCCAGCAATTGCACTCCTGGGCATTTATCCCAGAGAAATGAAGCTTGTGTTTACACAAAAACCTGTATATAAATGTTTATAGCAGTTTTATTCATAATAGCCCAAAACTGGAAGCAACCTAGATGTTCTTCAAAGGATGAATGATTAAACAAACTATAATACATCCATACCATGGTATACTATTCGTCAATAAAAAGGAGGTAACTGTTGATACATGCACCAATGTGGATGAATTTCCTGAGAATTATGCTTAATGACAAAAGCTAATCTCATTGTTTCACACTGTAGGATTTCACTGATACAAAATCTTGAAATGACAAAATTACAGAAATGGAGAACAGATTAGTGGTTGCTAGAGGTTAAAGATGGGATGGAGACAGAAAAATTGTTGTGGCCATAATAGGGAGCATGAGGGATTTCATGTTGTGATGATGGAAGTGTCAGCTCTTTTGACTGTATAGATTCTCATATCCTGGCCTGGATATGACTTGGCCTGGATAGTTTTTGATTTATCAAATTTGAGGTTAGCTCATCTTTTTGAATTTGTAGACTTAGTTTTTCATCAAATTTTGGAAGTTTTAAAAAATCCAGTATTTCTTTAATATGTCCATCAGCTCCACTCTTTCTCTTTGCATCTGAGTCTCCAATAATCTGAATGTTATATTCCACAGGTCTTGTGGGCTCTGTTTTTTTTTTTTCCTGTTTAAAAGGAAAAAAAATTTAAGTAATTTTTAAAAACTATTTTCTGTCTGTTGTTTAGAATGGGTGAATTTTATTGATCTGTCCTCAAGGTCACTTAACTCTATTTTCTGTCATCTCTATTCTACTATTGAACACATCCAGCATGTTTTTAATTTCTGTTACTGTGTTTTTCAGTTACATAATTTCCACTTGGTTCTTTTTTATAGTTCACACGTCTTTATAGAGATACTCTGTTTTTTCCATTTGCTTCCAAATAATTTATAATTTCTTATTAAAACATTTTTATGATGGCTGCTCTAAAGTACTTGATGGATAATCTCAACATCTGATTTATCTTGGTGTTGGCACCAGTTGATTGTTTTTTCTCATTAAAGTTGTGATTTTTCTGTTTCTTGGTATGACCAGTGTGATTTCTGATTGTATCCTGGACATTTTGGTTATTATATTAGGACTTTGGTAACTTAGTACTGTTTTTAGTTTTAGCAGGCAGTCATTTTAAGTTTAGCACACAGTTCTGGCCTACTGTTATTGGCTGTGGTTCTGATCAAAGTTTAATTTTTAGAGCTTTGCAGTGTTATTTTAGTCTGTTTGGTTTATTGGATGCTGATAGCCCTTCCATTGGTCCCTGCTGGTACTGCCTGAGACAGCAGAAGAGATTTTCCCACACTGGGCCACCAAGTATATCTGTGGGATAGGAGAACCTCAGGCCCATGGGAATGAAGAGGCTTCCTAGGCTGGGCCGCTTGTTTTGGCAGAATCCACTTTGCTGGTGTACCTTGGACACCTGGTGTCTCTCAGTGAGGGAGAGGAATCTCAATCCCAGTGGGGAAGGAGGCTATTTTTCCTGGTCACTTATTTATTGTCAGTGAGCTTCTTTTTGATTCCATTTGTGGTGCCATCAGGCATACGAGGTGTTGACAATGGGGCTCCCATTCAACCTAGGGGAGAAATGAGCTACCTGAGTGCTTTCTGTTTATAGATTGGGGGTTGAGAACATCAGACCCAAATTGCTTTTTTCTGCTGGATGGGAGGTCAGAAGATTTCCTGCTGCTATACTTCTCTCTGGTTCTGAGGTCCCTAACAAGTCCCCCTTCCTCTTCACAACACTCAGAATTCTTTGACTGCCTCTTGAATTTTATATGGGTTTACGGGTATACTTAGAAGGGAAGATTAGGTAGAAAGAAGTCTATGTAATCTTGTCCAGACTGAATGTTCTTTTTTTATTCATTTTCAAATTTTAGAATTTTAAATTCCCATGATTCTATTACCTAATCAAGTCAATATTTTTATCCATGTTAACTATTAGATCTTTCCCATTTACAAATGATACCTAGGTTTTTATATGATACATTTTCAGTTTACATTTTATCAAACAGATATTTTTATATTGTTCCAGTTTTTTTTTCTTTTTAGTTCATTTAATCACAAAATATTTTTTAAATGATTTGAGAAATTTGTGAACAGTTATGTTTGGGGAAACTGAAACAGTCTGAAATTATTATTATTATTATTATTATTGAGACAGAGTTTCACTCTTGCTACCCAGGCTAAAGTGCAATGGCGCGATCTCAGCTCACTGCAACCTCCGCCTTCTGGGTTTAGGCAATTCTCCTGCCTCAGCCTCCTGAGTAGCTGGGATTACAGGCACGTGCCACCATGCCCAGCTAATTTTTTTGTATTTTTAGTAGAGACAGGGTTTCACCATGTTGACCAGGATGGTCTCGATCTCTTGACCTTGTGATCCACCCGCCTCGGCCTCCAAAAATGCTGGGATTACAGGCTTGAGCCACCGCGGCCGGCCCTGAAATTATTTTATAAAGTTTGCCTCTTCATGTGTCTTTATTTGGTTCCCTTATTTGTAAAACAAGGTAGTTAGGACAGATAAGCTATCTGAGCCAGTTGAACTTTAAAAATATACTGTGGCTGGAAAATAGGGATGACCCTGGCCAGTCTGAAAGAATAGGTGGACATTTTGGAGGCCATACTAAGCAGCAGGAGAGAAGCTGCTAATACTTCCATCCCCAGGCCAAAAAGAGGGGATGAGGGCTGGCTGAGATGTTGGAGTGATTAGGTGCTCTGTTCTAATTCTGGCAGTGAATTGAGGAGGAAATCACAGTGGCATAAGTGCTCTCTCCGAGCAGGTGTTCACAGCACAAACACCAGGAAAGATTTAAGCAGCTCAGACTGATCCTCTTAGAAGTGATACTAAAAAGAAGCTCATGAGAAAAAATTCACTTGGTAAGGTTCAAGGAAACATCTAGAAAGCTGAAAACACAGCTTTATAATAAAAAATTGAGGAAAGTAAGGTTAGATCATGTTAAATAAATGGTTTGGTGGGTGGAAGTATTTAATGATCGTCTTCAAGGTTACCTTGAGAAATTTTCTATTTTAGGAAGTAATCATAAAAAAAGTCTTCCCCTGGTATAAGTGTAATTTTTTTCTACATCACTTAAAAAGCAGTAATTTTCTTCTGGTGAAATACCTGACAGCTAAGAGGAGCACAGAGCAATGGAGTGATTTGCCTCAGGTACTGCAGGCAGGGATAGAGCGAAGACTAGACATCATCTACTCACCTTTAACCCACGGTGCTTTCAATTGCCAAGGGCGTCGGAGGACAGAATCAATAGAAACAAGCTTAACATGCAGCAAAATGGGCTTAAATTAGACAAGAAGATGTTTCCTATAAGCAACAGTTGAAAGAGAAGGAGACTGCTTGGAGCACTTCCCTAAATCTTTAAGATTGGGATTCTGGGCCTCCAAGACTGGATGTGATATTTTGCGTGGTGGGAGGAAGAGGAGATGGCCTTTGGGAGAAAGGACTTTTCACTTTTGATGTGATTGCAAGATAATTTTCAGAGATGGTGAGTGTTGAAATAAGTTGTGCTGATGTCTGCTATTTGCCTTGCCAGGGGCATCATCCATCATTTTTCCACTCAGAACAGTTATCTGTTCAGATTAATCCAAGAACTTGTTTCTCTTCTGGCCCATGGGAAGCCCTGGTGGGAAATGTTGAGAGAAGGAGAAAAGCAAAGCCAGGGTGTTTATTCCTGCATCTCTGTCCCTGTGGTTTCTCCATAAACTGGTTGCTGCCTTCCACTGAAAAGCAGGTCCTGTCAGATGGTTCTCTCCCAGGATGCTTCTCTGCTTTTGGAATCCATGACTGGTCCTCCACCCACTCCTGCAGCCCTGCTGTTACTGGTCCTGTGATACAGCACTATCTCTTGTGCTTTCTCCACACCTTGCTCACAACTTCATAAATAGTCCCTTTATTAAACTATCTCCAACTTATCATAATGTGTGTGTGTGTGTGTGTGTGTGTGTGTGTGTGTGTGTGTGCATGCACCCCATCTATTTCCCCCCGTACTCTGACTGATGCACCTGTCGTACTAGGTGAAGATGCCCGGTGACCATGTCGAAAGGCTGGAACATGCAGCAAGGGGGTCACCAACTGCAAAGAAGTCTCATGCGCTTCTCTTTCTGCAGCTGAGAACTTCTGGAGAAGACACTCCAAGAAGGCAGTGTCATGTTCTAAAACAAAAACTGGCCCATGCTTCTAGGCAGAAATTTTCTCCACACACACAGAGAAAAATAGCTTGCTAAATAAAACTGAGTCATTCAACTGGATTATCAAGGTTAGAGCAATCAGATTGTAAACAATAATCAATAATGCTCTTTATCATCCCGTAGACACTTAGCGTTAGTCATTAGGAAAGCGAATGATAAGATTCTGCTGCGTACTTCAGAGACTTGGAAGAATGGAAGTAGAGCTGCTCGAGAATCAGGATCTCTGAGCTTTCCTTTGACTTAAGAGGTCCTAGGAAACAGGCTCCTTAATTTCTTTGAAAATCATTTCCACATTTGTAAAATATGGGGCCTTGAACCCAGAAGCTGAGGTGGGAAGATGGCTGGAGCCTAGAGTTCGGGGCCAGCCTGAGCAACATAGTGAGACTTCATTTCTAAAGTGAATAAAATAAAATAAATAAACAAAGAAATAAAATTAGATATGTGGATTAAACAAATGGATCCCAAGTTCCTTTTTAGCTGTAATAGTCTATGTGATTATGAAGAGGTGGAAGGGAGGACATAATGTGGTGTGTGGATGCATATTGTGTGGATGGAGAGGACCGGGGAATATTACATGTGAATGGGAAAAACCAGAAAGTGTGGTGTATGGATAGGGAAGACTGGTGAGTGTGGTGCATAAATGGGGAGCACTGAGGAGTGTAGTGCATGAATGGGGAGGACCAGGGAGTATGGTACATAAATGGGGAAGCCTAGAAAGTATAATGCGTAAATGAGGAGGACTGAGGAGTGTGGTGCATGAATGAAGAGGACTGGGGTGCATGGTGGATGAATGGGGAGGATTAAGGAGTGTGGTGCATGAATGGGGTGGACTGAGGAGTGTGGTGCATGAATGGGGTGGACTGAGGAGTGTGGTGCATGAATGGGGAGGACTGAAGAGTGTGGTGCATGAATGGAAAGGACTGAGGTGTGTGGTGCATGAATGAGGAAGGCTAAGGAGTGTGGTATAAGGATGGGGAAGACTGAGGAGTGTGGTGCATGAATGGAGAGAACTAAGGTGTGTGGTGCATGAATGGGGAGGGCTGAGGAGTGTGGTGAATGAATGGGGAGGACGGAAGAGTGTGGTGCACGAATAGAAAGGACTGAAGTGTGTGGTGCATGCATGAGGAGGGCTGAGGAGTGTGGTGCATGCATGAGGAGGGCTGAGGAGTGTGGTATAAGGATGAGGAGGACTGAGGAGTGTGGAATAAGGATGAGGAGGACTGAGGAGTGTGGTATAAGGATGAGGAGGACTGAGGAGTGTGGTATAAGGATGAGGAGGACTGAGGAGTGTGGAATAAGGATGAGGAGGACTGAGGGGTGTGGTATAAGGATGAGGAGGACTGAGGAGTGTGGAATAAGGATGAGGAGGACTGAGGAGTGTGGTATAAGGATGAGGAGGACTGATGGGTGTGGTATAAGGATGGGGAGGACTGAGGGGTGTGGTATAAGGATGAGGAGGACTGAGGGGTGTGGTATAAGGATGAGGAGGACTGAGGGGTGTGGTATAAGGATGAGGAGGACTGAAGGGTGTGGTATAAGGATGAGGAGGACTGAGGAGTGTGGTATAAGGATGAGGAGGACTGAGGGGTGTGGTATAAGGATGAGGAGGACTGAGGGGTGTGGTATAAGGATGAGGAGGACTGAGGGGTGTGGTATAAGGATGAGGAGGACTGAGGGGTGTGGTATAAGGATGGGGAAGACTGAGGGGTGTGGTATAAGGATGAGGACTGAGGGGTGTGGTATAAGGATGAAGAGGGCTGAGGGGTGTGGTATAGGGATGAGGAGGACTGAGGGGTGTGGTATAAGGATGAGGAGGACTGAGGGGTGTGGTACAAGGATGAAGAGGGCTGAGGGGTGTGGTATAAGGATGGGGAGGACTGAGGGGTGTGGTATAAGGATGGGGAGGACTGAGGAGTGTGGTATAAGGATGAGGAGGACTGAGGAGTGTGGTATAAGGATGGGGAGGACTGAGGAATGTGGTACAAAGATGGAGAGGACTGAGGAGTGTGGTACATTAATGGGGAAGATTGGGGAGTGTGGTGCATGAATGGGGAGGACCAAGGAATGTGTATAAAGATGGGGAGGACTGAGGTATATGATTCTGTGGATGTGGGAACTGAGGAATATGGTGTGTAGACAGGGTGGGCTGTGGAACCTATTGCTCAGACAGAGAGAACTGAGGAATCTGTTATGTGAATGGGGAAGATTGAGAAACATGGTGCATGGGTGGGGAAGACACTGGAGTATGTTGTGCAGAGGGTGAGGATTGGTTAGTATGGTGCCTGAATGATGGGAAGACCTGGGGAGTTGTGTGGATTTGGAGCTTTAGGAGACATGGTGTGTGAAGGAGGTTGAGAAGTGTGGTGCATGCAGGGTGAGGGATGGAGAGTGTGGTGTGTGGATAAAGTTGATTGGGAAGTCTGTTGCGTGGACAGGGAGTACTCAGGAATGGGATTTGTGAACAGGGAAGATTGGAGAATGTGATATGTGGATGGGGAGGACCGTGGAATGTGTGAACGAGGATTGTAGAGTGTCTTGGGGAGAGGCTGAGGGCTGGGGAGCATGGTGTGTGGATGGGGAGGACTGGAGAGTTTGGTGTGTAGGTGGCAAAAACTGGGGAGCGTGGTGCATAAATGGGGAGGACTGAGGAGAGTGGTACATGATTGAGGAGGATTGGGAGGGTAGATGGGAAGAAATGTGGGATGTGTGTGTAAATGGGGAGATCTGGAGTGTCTATTTAATAAACAGGGATGATTGAAGAAAACTATAGGTAGATGGGGAGGAGTGGGGAGTCTGCTGAATGGATGAGATGACCCAGGAATGTGGTGTGTGATTGGAGAAAACTGGGGAATCTGTTGTGTGGATGGGATGGACTAGGAAGTGTGCTGCCTTTGTGGGAAGGATTTGGAAATGTGATGTATAAGGACTTTCCCCTTGGCTTTGCCTTAAGTCTGGAAATTGAGGTAAAGATGATGATGATTGGAAATTGAGGTAAAGATGGTGACGATCAGTGTCGAACAGATAGAGATATTTGGTGTGCAACTTGGGATATTGCTTGCTAATGCAGGAATAGGAAACAATGACATCTCAGTGGTGACAGTAATACCACTTCTCATCTTAACTGACCTTATAATACGTTTCCCCAAGTAATATGTATGTATTTAATGACCCATGGGAGAGATACAAAGAAAATTGTACTGACTTGAAGTTTGGAGACCTGGCTCTTCTGGTTAGTTGTATGACCTTGACAAGTCCCTTTCCCCTTTAAGTTCTTGGGTTGGGCTAAATAATACTATGTGACCTTTAAGGCCACTTCCAAATCTAAAATCTTAGAATCCCATAGCTTACAGTCTATATTCTCAAGTAGTTTATGATATAATGGAGAGGTAAGGTTCAAGCTCTGATAAAAAAGGAGGTGGCAAGAGGGCTTGGGACCAAGAGAAGGAGATGGGCAGAGGAATCCTAGTCATCATCACCCTCTTCCAAGCCTTATTTTTTTGGTCATATGCTATCCATCTGCTGGTTCTGTATCAGCTTGGGAGAACAGAGTAGCATGTTTAAAAAACTCATTTTATGTAGGGAATTCTCATTTTTTATTGCAGCTATTCACAAACATTCCAGTGCTTCTTCCTGTCTAGAACAGATTCAGGTTTTATGGGGCCTAAAGTTTATATAAATGTATAAAATATACAAAAATATCTTACTTTACAAATTCAACACAGTGCATAGCCACGTAAATGCGTTGCTTTGGTGTCTCCTGGAAACTGGAAAGGGGCTTGCGTAAGCAAGGAGACTAAAACTTTGGATTGATCAGTTTCACAGAGTACTTTTGCTCTTAACAGAATTGTACTTCTTCATCTCTTTGAAGTTAGGCATGACCATCTGAGTTGATTTAGTGAACAAAATGTGAGTGGAAGTGATATCTGCCCCTTCTGGATAGAAGATTCAAGAGCTTGTGTGTGATTCACTACATCCCTGTCCCCCTGGTGTGGGAACTGTGGAAGCAGCTGTCAGCATAGAGCCCCATCACCTGGGTCCCTGGTACTATCAGGAGTGGAGCCCCACTGCCATGGGGAATGTACCATGAATGAAATAGACTTCAGTGGTGATAAACCACTGAGCTGTTTGGGGTTGTTTGTTACTGCAGCATACCCTAGCCAAACCTGACTGAAACAATAAATTATGAAGTGTTTTCACAGGTGTAGTCTCTTTCTGGAAGAGACATGGACACTTCTCATCCTCATTTTTCAAATGAAATTCTCAGGCTCAGAGAGGTTAAGTGTCTTCAGGAAAGGTCATAAGTGAGCAGGTGGCAGGCCTGAAAGAGGACCCAGGCATTTTGGTTCCTTTCCATCCTGACTAGGATGGAATGGTCTCCACAGTGGTTGATGCAGTTCCTTTGCTTGCCATCTGCATTCCCCAGTTCCTTCATCCCTCCCCTCTGATCCTAGATAGAGCCTGGGCTTCTGCTTTGGGCAGATGTCTCAGATCCAACTGGATAATCCAGACAGGTCTCTGAAGGACTCTATTCTCATCAGAAACAGATGAAGAATCCTAGAGACAGGCCACAGAGAAAAGAACTCTTGATAAAGTCAAGATAGATTTAAAAGTGTGCATTTTGGAAAAAAAAAATGTAGTCACAAAGACTTTTCTATTGTCTATTTATGGAGTGCAACCTATACTTACATACAGTACCTTGTCAACCTTTTCCGTAAACACACATGTGTGCATGTTTTACATGGAAAATTGTGTTTGGATTAACTCTAGTACTTTAACTGGGCTTGAGGGGACAGGCCTTAGTTTGAGTGGTCTACAATGTTTATTACGTGAATGGGTGGAATAGTTTTGACTTAGGGAGAAAAGGTAACTTGGGGCAAGAGTCACTTTCTTGGCAGAGTAATACAATCCTCCAGGTGTACATCCTGCTTTAATGATATGGTAAGGGAGATCCAGGCTGGGGTGAAAAGGAAAAGAAACCTCATTTAGCTGAAGGGTGGTTAAGACAGGGCACTGATTGAAGCATATCAGTAAACAGTGCACATAGCTGCCCAGATCATCTGGCAGGAGATCAATAGGTTTGAGCTGAAATGAGAATCATCTGAAAAGCTAAGAAATATTTCCTGGAGAATTCCATTAGACAGCATTACACTCAGTAAAGTCTGGTTCTGTCAGCCACTTGCACTGTGCTTCAGGACGATTCTTAAGATTGGAATTGGTGCAGCTGGGAAAGGCTATTAGATATATGAAGACTTTTGCTTTATGAGAATTGGACAGTCCTGTAAACTCTCTGTGGGGTTTAGAAATCCTTTTACTCACAGGTGGGAACTTGATGGGACAGGAGTTACCAGAAGAAGCACTACTGTTGGCTCAGTTTCTCAATCTCTCTCTCTCTCTCTCTCTCTCTCTCTCTCTCTTTCACACACACACACACACACACACACGCGTGCACGCGCGCACTGTCTTTCTCTCCTTTCTGCTCTTCTGTTTTATTATTGGAAGGCTATTATTTGGTGAGACTTTCTTTCTTTTGTTATTTATTTATTTATTTATTTATTTATTTAAGAGACAGGGTCTTGCTCTGTTGCCTAGGCTGGAGTGCACTGGTGTGAGCATAGCTCACTGCAGTCTCAACTTCTTGGGCTCAAGTGATCCTTTGGCCCCAGCTTCCTGAGTAGTTGAGACTATAGGTACATGGCACCACACTTGGCTAATTTTTAATAAACTTTTTAAAAATGGGGTCTTGCTATGTTGTCCAGGCTGATCTCAAACTCCTGATCTCAAGCAGTTCTCCTGCTTCAGCTTCCGGTAGCTGGGATTACAGGTGCATGCCACTATGCCTGGCCCTGAGTGAGACTTTCCATACCCCATCTCATTAAAACGTTGTTCACTGCAACCCATATAATATGAAACATAAAGCTATACCAAAAGCTAAAACTCAGGGAAAATAACTTTTTTCTCCCCTCTGCAACCATATCCTCAAAAAAGTCAATTACAAATCCAAATAGTTCTCCAGTAATATAACAAAATTCCCATTTTCCAAAATAATTAGTGAAAAAAGCAATATTCTGTTAAAAGAGGGCTGCCATATGTACAACACATAGATTACCAACATCCGCATAATGATACTACAGTGAAATCTGCTGTATAAAAATCCAGGGATGTGCTTCTGGTGATTCAGAAGGCCCATCACGGTCTGGTAGGGCCTTGTTACATCATTATGAGTAATTCTCATTATTTTGGACACCAACTGGGTAAGTATAGGAGGCTGAGCTGAACCTTTGCTGACACATGGATTCCCAGGGGAAAATTTATATATAATCTGTCTGAAGTAAACTTGATTTCTTTGACATTTATCTCTTTCATAAAAGTGAAAAGCTGCAAAAAGTGCCTGTTTATTTTAGCTTTACTTTTGTTTGGGTTCTGAGGAGGAGGAGGCTTATAATCCTCAGGGCTTCATACCATCTTCCTGATGATTTTTCTCATCCATGATCTCATCTGTCATTCTAGCCTCCCTATGTGGCTAAGAAAAGGCAATTAGCATTAGTACCATCTCCACACTACAGATTGGAAAGCAGAACTCCTCATCACAAGTGAAGTGTGTTTCCCAAGGCCCCCACTCTGTCATCTAAGCTGGGCATCCTCTGGATCCTCAACTATTGCCTTATATTGAGAGCTCAGTGGTGCAGGGACATCTTTCTCATTTCAAACTATGTGTCCCAACCCTCTGCCACTTGGGCAAATGGTGTGCAATGTTGGGAGTTGTTTTCCAAAGAGGCAGCATGGTATAAGAGGAAGAAGCATTAAGCCAGGAGTTGGGAAATTAAGACTCAAATTCTAGCTTCACCTGAAACTTTTCTTTGCTTTTTCAAGAGCCTCAGTTTTCTCATTTGCAAAGTGGCCTTGGTCATCCTGCCCTGCCATCCTCATGAAGTTCTGATGAGGAATGAATGAGTGAATTGGCAGGGAAGCCTGGTACAGGGCCATCTGTATGAGAGAGCTTGTTCTTTTGCTGCCCTCTGGTCCCCTTTGTAGAGTTTTAGGGAGCGGCAAGTCCCAGGAAAGAGGTGTCTGGAGTTTCCTCCAAGGTTTGGAATTTTGCAAGCCTTCAGCTGCTGAAGAGTGATGAAGCCTCTGCAAAGAACTCCCGGTTGATTTCAGGTTCATCTCTAGATAGGAGGCTGGTAAGGTAGACATCAACCAGACCCTAAGAGACTGACCTGAGCCTCTTATCCCGCTCCCCTCACTTACTCTGGCTCTGCAAGTGATCACACCTCACTCATAGATGGCAGCATCTGGAGGCCCAAGGGGGATGATTTGAGAGCCTTCAAAAAATGCCTGCATTTACACTTAGCTCCTTTCCTAACCAATTTCCCTCACCAATGCCAGCATTGTCCTGAAGAACTTTCTGAAATGTTAGAAATGTTCTTTAACTGTGCTGTCAGATACAGCAACCACTAGCCACATTTAATTATTGGACACTGGAAATGTGGCAAGTAACTGAGGAACTAAATTTTTAATTTAATTTAATTTAATTTGAATTAATTTAAATAGTCACATATGGACATGCAGATCCAAGTGTTTCTCCTTTTGATTGTCTCTGTGTCCAGAAGATCCTTGTTAAAATGCTTATGTACTATTATTATTATTATTTTAAAGTGAGGCCATATGGCCAAAGATGAAATTCTGGCATGTGTATGGGGATAGGGAGGGGAGAAGAGAGGAAATGTGCCAGAAAGACCAACTTGCTGGCTCCCAAGAGGCCTCCAGGGGAACATCTGGTTCAGTCTCGCAGGCACAGAAACTAGATTTTTCAGGGCAAGGAGAGTCAAATTGATTTTCAGAGGTGGGAGCCCTTTAATCAAGCTCCTCAAACAAATGCAATCCATTAGAAAGCTAGCACAAAACAGTACAAGGAAACTGGTACTCCTGTCTCCCTCAGGCAGTGTGAGGGTGAGAGAGGCTCATTTTCTACACGAAAACTGAAAGCTGAAGTGGAGTTGGTTTGGTGAGCATGGCATCAGAGCAAATAGCATGAAATAATTCAAATGATTGATGGGGCCATGCAATCACAGCAAGGTGGACCTTATCTGTCCTGGGGCTGGTCCAGCTGTGTTTCTGACTATAATCCTCTCTTCTTGAATGGTACTTGAGTGGTTATCAGCAGTATTTACTTCTGAATCTACTTTGTTTTTTAAGCTTTCATGATTGATCAACCCCACATGATTGTCTTAGTCCATCGGGACTGCTATAACTGAATACCATAGACTGAGGAGCTCATAAAAAAACAGAAAAGTGTTTCTTACAGTTCGGGAGGCTGGGATGTCCAAGATCAAGGTCCAAGTATCTGGTGAGGGCTCACATCTGGCTCAAAAATGGGTTTCTTTTCACTGTGTCCTCATTTGGTAAAAGGGGCAAGGAAGCTCTCAGGGGCCTTTTACATAAGGGAAAGTGTTCCATTCATGACCTAATCACTTCACATGCTTCTCCTCTTAATAACAACCCAATGGAGACTAGGTTTCAGCGTCTGAATTTGGGGCGGGGGTCAGAAACGTTCAGTCTATTGTACCCATTGACACATTCTTTCTTTATGACACATTTAGGTTCCTGTCCTGTACCACACACCCAGGGCACTTTTATTTCTTTAAGATGATTAGCCTGGTTGACATCACAGTTTGTCTCCCAGAAGACTGTCTTATGTCCCTTGTTTCCAAAGTCTTGCAGTCTCCAAGTACTGACTGCATGTATTTCCTGTGAGGGGTAGCATGTTTATTAGTTGTTGCTATCCATGCGTGTTCTGTTTGAAAAAAATAGCTTGTGTGTGATTAGGCATTGTTGGGGCCAGACTGACAAAATGAGAGTAGCATGCATGATGGCAGGCTGGTTGGTGTGGACCCCTTGGACGTACAGAGCAGCAGCTCAGTTCAGGCTGTGTGTAGACATCCTAGAATGTGAGTCCAAAGTTGCCAGATCTTCTGGTTTTTTTTTTTTTTTGTTTGTTTGTTTGTTTGTTTTTTGAGATGAAGTCTCACTCTGTCGCCCAGGCTGTAGTGCAATGGCATGATCTCCACTCACTGCAACCTCCACCTTCTGGGTTCAAGAGATTCTTCTGCCTCAGTCTCTAAAGTAGATGGGACTACAGGCGTGCACCACTAAGCCCAGATAATTTTTGTATTTTTAGTAGAGATGGGATTTCACCATGTTGGCCAGGCTAGTCTCGAACTTCTGACCTTGTGATTCACCCTTCTTGGCCTCCCAAAGTGGTGGGATTACAGGCTGATTTTTAAACAGAAGTTGAATATCTGGATATTAATATGAAATCACCTGGTTTTTCAAAGTGGGAAACCAATTCAACTAAAACCCAACAGTGAATACACACCCAACAAAATACATTAGCAAGTTGGATTTAACCCATGATCTCTGGCTTGTAGTTTCTGGGTGTCGTGGGAGGCTTTGGTCTGGGAGTTTGCCATTTTTGGTTCTAATCTACACCCTGCTTCTACATTGCCATGAGGTTCTGGGGACAGTACATCCCCCATTGCTACTCAGACTCCTCCTCCGTGAATTTGGACTGGACTGTGAGATGGGATGTTCTCTAAGGGTTCCTCTTGCTCTATTCCAGTCTGCTGGGGCTACCTTAACAACATACCAGAGATTATATGTTAACATACAACAGAAATTTATTTTTTCACAATTCTGGAGACCAGAAGTCCAATATCAAGGCAGCAGGGACTGCTCCCCTTGGTTTGTAGATGGCCGGCCACCTTCTTGCTGTGTCTTCACATGGCCTTTCTTCTGTATGTACACATCTTTAGTGTCTCTTTTCTTATGAGGTGCTAGTCATATTGGATTAAGACCACATTCTTGTGAATTATATAACCTTATTAGCTCCCTAAAGGCCTGATGTGGTCTGGCTCTGTGTCCCTAACCAAATCACATCTTGAATTGTAATCCCCATAATCCCCACATGCCAAGGGAGGGACCTGGTTGGGGGTGGTTGGTTAATGGGGGTGGTTCCCTCATGCTGTTCTGGCAATAGTGAGTGAGTTCTCACAAGATCTGATGGTTTTATAAGTGTTTGACAATTTCTCCTCACATTCTCTCTCCTGCTGCCTTATGAAAAAGGTGCCTGCTTCCCCTTTTGCCATGACTGTAAGTTTCCTGAGGCCTCCCCAGCCATGTAGAACTGTGAGTCAATTAAACTTCTTTCTTTTATAAATTATCAAGTCTCAGGGAGGTTCTTTATAGCAGTGTGAAAACAGACTAATACAAAGCCTTATCTCCAAATATAGTCACTTTGGGGATTAGGGCTTGAACATAAAAATTTGGTGAGGGGGAGAGGAAAGTTCAGTTCATGAAATGCTCAGAGAGTCTGTACTTCATTCATAAAGTCACTGAGGTTAGATTGTGACTCTAACTCGGCCATGTTTCCCTTGCCCCTCCAGGTCCCTCCTCTATTCCCCCGCCCCCTGCCCTGTGTCTTTAATGTATATTTTCCAGAGCAAAACTACAGACCCCACCTGTATTGCCAATCTGTAGTGCTGACACTGGGGAGTCAAGAGCCTTGTCCTGGATATGGAGTGGCAGAACAGGTCATATGTGTACCTGCTCTTATTTGGGCAGCTACATGGAGCAGTTGTGCCTGGGAACACTGCCCTCTGCTTTGGTTAGGTTTAGCCAATGTAGAGTGTAAGTAGGTAGTTAGAGGGAGACAGGGGAATGAGGGAGGGAGACAGGAGAATGAGATGGGAGAACCTTGCTCCAAGGTTGCCGTGGGCTGGCTGTGACCCCTCACTGAAGGTCACTGCTCCTGTTAGACAGCTTCGCTTCCTCCACGTTCCACACTTTCTCCCTCTTATCCCATTAATCCCTTACTGTTACTCACCTCAGTACACAGCACCATCCCTCCATGAATTCCCTACCACCTGCCACACTCTTGAGGGTCCCTTTTCTCAAATCATCCAACTTGTAGGTGCTGGGACCCTGACCCGTACAGCCAGAGTATGAAGAAACCCATTGTGGGGGTCATCCTGTCTATCCCTTCCTCTTGTGTCCTCACCCTCCAGTTTCCAGACAGATCTGCCTCAGCCCAGGCTTGGCTAGCTTCCCCCAGGTCATGCATTTTTCTTCTGAGGTGAACCACATCACGGCTCTTGCTCTCTGAGCTAGTTTGCTATTATCCCTTTGCAGTCCCTACGGACAAGAGTGGAAGAAAGAGCTGTCTGAAAAGTGCAGTTCCCTGCAGCTAGGTTCTGGGCTTTGCCTGGCTGAAATGATGTTAGCTCCTTGACTGTTTGCCCCAGGCCAGTAGGCATTTCTCCAGGGACCATAGAATATGTTTAGGATGAGATTTACTTTTTGCTCTCTCATGGTCACAGACCTCTCGGGGCAGATCACATTGTCTCCTTCATCTATAATGCTCACACTAACAGCCCCCTCCCCACTTTTTATTGAAGTTCCTTCCACTAAAGCTTTAGGTACCACACTAGTTATGGATATAGATGAATAGAGCAATGTTAATAATGCTTTCAATATCCAGAGTAAGAGAAAGGAAGACACATACATGAATGATAATTATAGTGCAGGATAGAGATGGAGTGGAATAAACACTGTGCGAGTTTGTCATGTGCTAGCGGTTGGTGTAGCAGCACAAGAGAGTGGTTTAAAGGTGAAGACCCTGGACTCAGGTCACCTGGGTTCAAATCCTGCTTCACTACTTAATAGTTGCAACATCTTAGACAAATGGCCCAGCTTCGTAGACTTTAGTTCCCTCATCTGAAAAATATAGGCAGTAATATAGATTATCTCTGCTAGAAGTAAATGATGTATAATGCCTGTAATATGCTTAGCCCAGTGCCTTGCATATCCTCAGTGCTTAATGAATGTTAGCTTTTATTGCTATTTAGCAAAGATTGTACAAAGGAATGGGTTTTGTGGTAATAATTCTCCCATTCCTTAAAGAATGGGAGGATTTTATGGGAAATGGAATCGTTCCAGAAGGACAGAGGCACATGAATGAAGGCACAAAGACAAACGTGTTTAGGAATTATCAGTTAATCCAGCTGATACACAGTGGCTACTTATTAGGAAAAAGAGCAGGAAAAGCTGGTTAAATCCATATCAAGGACATTGAATATCAGAGTGAAGGGTCTGTATGTAATTTTGTAGGCAGTAAAGAGCCATTAAAAATAAGGATTTTAAACAGGGCTATGTATACTTAGATAGACTTCAGGAAATTCAATCTGGCAGCTTTTTGTAAACTGGATTTAAGGTGGAGAAAAAAGGTGGTAAAAGAAGGCATGAGGCTGTTGCTATTGTCCATGGATGTAGTAACAAGACCTGTCGTAGGGAAAAGCTGATAAATGATAATCAAACTCCTAACATCTGACAGAACCAGTTTGGCAGGAGGCAGAACATATGCAAATGAAAATGTTAAGTCCATACAAAGCCAGGAGGCAACTGGGAATTAAAAGCATGTGTTTAGTCCTGACATCAATTAATGATAAGGCAGTATTGATTTTTATAAAATTCCAAATTTAACATACATTCCCCAGATCAAAACAGCAGAGCCCACCTGTATTACCAACCGGTGGTGCTGGCACTGAGGAGCTGAAAGCCCTGTAGGGTAGATGGGGTGGGAGAACAGGGCATAGATGCACATGCTCTTATGTGGGCAGCTACATGGAGCAGCTTGTGGCAGGAACTCGAGCAGCTGTTGACTGTCCCCAAAGAGCACATCTACATGTTTGTTCAGCCCCCCTCACAGCTCCTGCCCCATTCTGACGAAGAAGCCTGCTAACATTTAGTCAGAGTTTTATTTAGAACGATAGTGCCTTGGCTGGTATTTTCACTTGTGGGAGCTGGCTGTCCTAAATGTAGCAGGAAAGTGCCCTGAAACCCACATACCGGGTCAAAGAAGGTACAAAGTAGGGGGCCAGAGTATACCCTCTGGAAGTAAATGCTAGTCAAGGAATACAGCAAGGATGGAGCCAGAGATACAAAGAGCCCTGAGGTCTCTGTCCTCATCTCTGGGGAATAAGAATTTATGAAGCATGGCCAGTTGGGGAATTAGCCACAGGACACTAATGGGAATCCCAAGTATTGAATCCAAGAAGACCTGTGAGAACTTAGATCCCTTGGATGAGGCTTATGTTGATGGGTTGCACTTTCACATAGAAATAAACAAGAGGATCATTTCCTTAACTCAGGAGAACAAGAGGTGGTCAAGGTTGTTTTTAGAACCGGAGAGTCCTCCATAGAGCAGGGCAGCCTTGTGAGACAACTGTCAGCTCTAGGAAGAAGACCATCTCCAACAAGACACTGCACGAGGAGCTATCCGTGGTGCTGCAGCGGCCCTTGTGCGAGCCCTCTTGGAAGGTGTCTATTAGCTGGGTATGACAGGTACTGTTTCAGGTACTTTACACACATTGCATCCTTTAATCCTCACAGCAACCCTGCACTGTTAGTGTTTTTATCAGCCTTGCTTCTACAGATGAAGAGACTAATGCTCAGAGCTTATGAATAACATTTTCAGACATCAGGTTTAAGGAATTCTAGCTTAACAAAGAAAGCATATTAACACCCTTTCTCTGGTCTGGGTAGATATTTTGTTTCTTCTAGAGGTGGAGGTGGTGGGAACTTACACCAAAGGCAGCAGAGTTTAAGTAAAAGGAGAGTCTTTAAAGAGAAAAATTAAGTATATATAACAATATTTTAGATTCTTGATACAAAGGCATGTAGGAACTTTAAATATGTTTGCTAAAAGAGAAGGAAAAGTTAACCCCTCCTAATCAGAAGAAAGCAAATCATGGGTTTTTGTAAAATTCAGCAAGACTTTGTTCCTCTTTAACAATTTTCTCATTTCTTTTTCTTGGCTATAAGGTGAAGAAAAAAGGCCTCAAGACAGAGAAGGTAGAGGGCAAATAAAGGCCCATCTTCCATTAATCTGGGATAAATCTTTGCTATGGCAGTTGAAGCCTTAATAAAAAAAATTTCATGTGGGCCTTGATGCCAAACATCACTAAATCTCAGGATCTAAAACATCATTTAGGCTAGGGAAAGGATTTTTCTCAAATCCCAATGTTACAAAAATTCAGGAGGTGTTCTTAATGCATAGCATTTAAGCTAGGACCAAGGCTGAGAAGCAAGTGAGGGGTTCTCAACCTGGATCCATAGATCTGGGGGGTATGGGAGGAAAGAAGTCCACGGATGGGCTCTGGGCAGCCTATGCATGCCTTAGAAATGTAGGCAAAATGTTGGTTACAAATGCATTTTCACAGGGAGGGGGTGATAGCTGTCAAGAGATTCTCAAGATGCCCAGGAACATCCACAAAGTAAAGAGCTACTGGTTTAAATATTCATTTCAGAAAGTTAAGGCTTGGCGAGTAAAGCATCTAATTATATCTATGTATTTATATTTCTGGGTTTGAAGTAAGCAGCCCCTATCAGTATGACATTTATGATAATTCAGATTAATGCTTGTACTTGTGTATTTTAGTAAAGAGTTTTAGTTTTATGGGAAATGGGTCTAATTAAGTAGAAACCGTATGTTTTTTTTTTTCCCCAATTAAATGTATTCCTCAAGGGAGCCTGTAAAGTGAGAGAAAACATCAGTCAGGAAAGACCCAATGAGAGCTCATCATGTGGGAATGCTATCACTCACTTGCCTGAAATTCAACAAGCCGTCCTACGTTAGACATTCACATTCTGGCACAAATTCTGGAGGTCACTCCCTGTCCCCATCTATCACCATGTGGCCCATTAACCATTGCAGAGATAGGGGAACAGGGGTAGCACCAAGCAGAGCCCAAATTCTTTTTGCCTACTCAGCAAAGTTGTTTACTAAACTCTGATGGCCAAATGTTTTACTCAGCTAGAGGAAGGTAAGAATCAGGACTCAGCTGGATTTTTAAAAGCTCACAAATTCAACCTGGAGGAAGAATAGGTGAGTGCATATAAACTTCTCTTCTTCCTGAACTCCCACCCTCTGTCTTTGCCTGACTTACTATCCAGTGATTTAAAGAGCAGTGTGAGTGAGTGAGTGTGCGTGTGTGGCCACACCAACCACGAAGAACATTTGATTCCTCTCAAGTGTCTTTGACAGCTCAGTGAGCTGATATAGCCCAGAAAAATGTGCTGTTATATTTTGCTAAGGACAGAGACGCAAGTATAGCTTAGTTATCTCAGGGTTTCCCCTGAAAAGAGCTAAATTACTGAAGGCAAAAACAAATGTGATCAAAAAGCTGTGATCCATGGGGTCCTAAAAGCTTCTGGGGTCCTAGGAATTTGGGATTCTAGCAATGTGGAGGATAAAAAGGGCATAAACTTGTCCAGCACCGTCACTTTATCTCAGGACAGAGGCAGGTGTGAATGGGAGGCAGCAGGGACTTGGAAGGAGCCCAACCCTGTGAGATAAAACAGGCACAAGGGCTGCACATCTAGTTTTAGAGAAATGGGGATGATGGCAAGTCAGAATTTTCAAAGGGGAGCTGTGGTTTCCCAAGAGTGGGGTATTGGGCAGGAGTGCCAGGCCCTAGTGTGTCAGAATCTTAGCAGGGGAGACCACGGAGGCCATGCAGAACAACCCCCACAGGGGTCAAATATATATTCCAAGTAAGAACTGAAGCTGGAACCAAATGTCTTGACTGCCCAGTCATTGCCCTTGTGACTCTCCTGCATGTGTTATGTGCCACTCCCTACTCCCCTGCCTTCTATTGCCCTTCCCCAACTTAGCAGAGATGAGGCCAGGAGCTGCTCATGACTTGTGTAGCTCTCCAGTGGGGAGGACCCTGAAAGATTATTCTTTCTTGGATGGCCACATTCTACTAGGAGGCCCCCAGGTGTGATTTTATATAGTAGCTACTGAAGCCCCCATAGCAATAAGATAGCAAACATAGAGCACGTGCCTGGAACTGCTCCAGTGCTTCATATGTGTGATATTTAATGATCTCAGCATCCCCATGTGATAAGCACTAACTTTTCCTATTTTACAGATGAAGGACCTAAGAACAGAGACATTAAGTCATCTGCCTAACATCACACCAATGACGGTGGCAGAGCTGAGATTCAAACCAGACAGTTGGGGTCCCGAGTCCATGCTCTTCACCACTGTGTTATCCTGCCTCTGAACTCTTAGAACCATGCATTAGGCTGTCCTTCTCCTACACAGTAGTTTTTTTCCCAAAACTAAGCATTGTCCTTGCTTACCCCAAACCTCTCTTTCTCAAAGGAGAAAGCAGGAGAATGCCTTTGGGCATTCATCGGAATGTATATTAAAAGGAGGGGTTCAGAGTGATCTCTGCTTGGGGGTCCCATTTCACCTCTACTTACTGCAAGTCGGAAACGATGCAGAATTCCTAAAGGAATCCCTCAGTTTCTTTGACTCCTACCTTGTTGCTCAACAGGAGAGAGAGGTGGTCTGTGGTGTTGTCTCAGCTGACACAAGTGGGGGCGACTGGCAACCTACAGAGAGGGTGGATGGGGCATCATTTCTGAAACAGCATAAACCGACCATGTCCTACTACCAGCAAGTGCCACCTCCAACCCCTTTGTGAGTCCCAATCCCTGAGACAGGGAACCTTTGTGGATGTATAGGAAAGTGCATCTTGGTATTCAGACCTAGGGATGTTGAGACATACATTGTTGTGAAGTTTTGAGTGAACTCCACAACCTCGTGATGCCTCTTTGAATTAAAGAACTGAGAGCATTCAACTTGTAAGTTAGTGAGCTGGTAATTTACTTTATCATGAGCTTTATGGCTTCTTGCTTATAGTAATTTTACTATAAAGTTTAAATATTATCAAGAAGCTGAACTTTGCTTTTTCAAGTCATTGAAGTAAATTTATGGTATAGTGAGTTTGTTACATTACATTCCCAAGAAGTGAAAAAGAAAATCTGATGGAGAGTATCTCCCCTTTCCTAGTGAAAGTGTTTTTGTACATGAGGCTAAGTCTACATGTATTACATTGAAGCATGCAATAATGAAATTTGACCTCAGGAATGAGAGATACAGGGAGAAACTTGTGGTCATAGTTTCCAGATGCCTTGGAAAAAAGTCAACTGTATGGGAATCTGAGATTGGATCTTATTTTCAGCCAAATGCTATTATGCATGGCACTAGCAAAACATTAATGTCATTAGTACTTGGTCTGAATCCCATAGATGTGTTGAAGTTGATGGCAGATATGTAAGAACCTCGTTTCTCCACTTCATTTAATGTGTCTCTCACGCATAGAATCATGAAATGTCAAAACTTAAAGCAACCTCAGAGATCACCTGTATTGTGCAGATGAAGAAACTGAGGTTCAGTAAGGGAGAGTGTTTTACCCAAGTTCACACTGCAAGTTACCAGCAGAGCTAGAAACCAAGGTCAGCTAATACTTTGGAGACAGTTCTCATGACCCTTCTCCAGCTCCAACTTCAGCCTTTCCCTGGAGGTTGAAATGGGATTAATTCTTTCACCTATTAACTCTGAGCTATGATCATGCTCTCCCACCTAAAAGCATCTTCATGGCCATCAATATTAATGGATAGTGAATGGAATGTGTGGACTTTGCTACAGTTCATAAATACAATGAAGGCTGCGCTTTAGAAACAGAAACGTGCACTTTGAATTCCTTGGAGATTTATTTAGACTTAACTCTTGCATTCTTGAATCTTTAATCTCTTGGCAAAGCAGTAAGTTTGCAACTGGGAACAATCGGTGATCAGATTGGGGCAGAGAATGTAGATCACGTTGACCCCAACCTTCAGGGACATGTTGACAGTGTAGCCCAGAGGGCTGCTCAAGGAGAGACGCTAAAGAACTGTATCCCAACCTACCCAGCCAGCCGTACTGCCCACCATTTTCTCTGGGGACCTGGCCTTGGAAGCCCCCAGATTGTCACTTCCACTGCATTTTGTTGGTGAAGCAGGTCACTACAGCCAGGTCAGACACAGGGTGAGGAAGTAGATATGTGTGCAGGGAGGGCAGGCATTGACAATGGCTGTCTTTGTAGACTATCCATCTACAAGCAAATACATTATCCTATGGGGAAACCTACCTGTCCCTTCCTTCATTAGGTTAGCAACTGCACTGCTAGCACCAAGAACAGCTTCAATACTAGGAAATACTTTAGGGAGGTAAATGGCAGGAAGAAAGAGAGAGAGAAGTCATTAATTTGAGATAATAGTTAAGGAATTAGGCTGGGCGGAGTTAAGGCAGGACGTAAATTGAGGATATTAGAGGGGTAGGGGTGGGGTGGGCTGAGTATTGGAGAAAAACTTTGTCTACTTTCTTTACGGGCTCACAGTTTGAAAAGTATGGAGAAATGTATATATTTATGATTTATATCACATACAATTGCAATGAAGATTATTTTCAAAGATGAAAAAAGCATCCAATATCCCACCAGCTGGACATAATTGTGTTCATTTTTCTTTTCAATCTTAATTCCTCCTTAAATATGTCTTACATCTCTGTCATCTTCCTGCGCTGGGCATGGGTTCTGCACTTTTCATCTGGGCTCATTTTATAAATGCTGCTCCAATGTGAGCTGCTATCTTTGTCTACATCCTTTTAGAGGCCACATTTTATTCTGGTTGAGGGAGATTTGTTATGGGCCAACAATCTGAGCACAACTAACAACGGTGACTCAGGTCTCCTGTGGTCATGTCACCCACTGGTGAATAAGTAAGGCCCTGAGGAAGCTGGACCTGGCCTCTGCTGGGGCCTGGGGGACTGTCCCTGCCCAAGATGCCCTGCTGGAGTTGAAGCCCTCAGGGTGCTCCGTGAATGTTTACAGCTGCCAGCAGGAAACGTTCTTCCTTTAAGCAGGGAGGCAGGCTGAGTTCTTTCCTCCTTTTCTCTTCAACCTTTCAAGGAGTTTGTTGGTTTCTGAAAACTATTAAGCTAGGGCATGAAGGTTTAGATTTCTTATCTCTTACAAGGGTTTACATTTCTTCCGGGAAGGGGGATTTAATTTTACTGTTGTAGCAATTTTTCACCACAAGAATCTGCTGACTTCTCTTTCTGATACTGAGATGCCAAACTTGGCACATTTTGGGCAGGTGGAGGGCATCCCTCTCTCTCTGCAATGTCCTCTGCTCTCTGCCCATTTAAATTCCACCTATTCTTCAAAGCCTATTTCACATCCTTCTGTGTCCTCCTTGAAGCCCCCCTGGCCTTTTGCACCCATACTCAGGTTTCTGATACCTTAAAATATTTACCGCTTACTAATGGTCACATTCTCCTAGAAGGCATCATGGTGTCATAAACAGACCCTGGGCTGGAAAGCAGGATACTTCAGATCCTGTCCCACTGCTAACCATCTGTGTGACCTTGGGTGAGTCTTTGCACTCCCTAGGGGTATAGCTGTTTCAATTTTAAAAAGAGGGCTAATCTCTGTTGTTCCTTTCTGCAGTAAGTCTATGATCCGAGTTCTTTGACCTTTGAGATCACCCTTGCATATCACCCTAGAGACTATGGAAATTGGCCTAGTTAATTTATTCTTATTTCCTCCAATGACCTTGAGTCTTTCTGTTCATAAGACATCATTTGGACAATGTGAAAATGTGCTTGCTATTGAAAACATGGATTGGGTCTCTTCCACAAACTTCTTTATCTTACCCCTGCTTATCTACTTCTTTTCATCCAGTAAGTAGACTTCAGACTTCATTCTTTCTTGTGGTTGATGCTGAGTCTCTGATGATGTTACAGTGCTGCAAATGGAAACATACTTTCTGAAGGCTGTACTTCAAACACTCTATTAATGCAACATGCCACATACCAATCCCAGTAGAATGCCCACAAACCAATTTGTCTCATCTTTGATGAGGCAGAGATGCAGAGCAATAACTACTCATCTCTGAGGGAGAAGGGATTAGTGGGAGGGCGGCTGAGTCCCTGCCATCTCCACCACTGGAGCATGAAGGCCCATTGCAAGGACAAGTGGTCTGCCCGGAACATCCATGTTTCCTCAGCTTAAAACTGCTGAAGATTTGGCTGTGCTAAAAAAGAAGATAGGAACAGTATTGAAGAAGATAGACATGATTTGGCTTAAAATCAGAAAAAGCCAAAAATTTTTAGGGCTATGTTTATGTCTGAAAATGTGAGGCCCTCTGGGAGAACCACCATTGTGGTTACCCTGTGGCCACCAAATGAGAGAACCTCCTCAGTACCCAGTCAAAGCCTCCACCCTGCTCTCAAGACTTACTCCACCACACTCCCTCCTCTTCCACTCTTGACACAAAGCCTACATTTCCCTCTTCTCGCCTTTCCCCCATGCTTTTCCCTCTGCTTGGGATGCACTGGCCCAAACCCTTCAACATTCCACTCACTCATCAGGGCAAAAAGAAGCTTAAAGAATGCCTCTGCTTACGGGCTTTGGAGTCTTCATGGCTTCAGTTTAAATTCCAGCTTTTCCTCCTCTAGGGCAGGTGACTTAACCTCTCTGAGTTGCCTCCATTTTCTCCTTTGTAAAATGGTGCTAATTATTCCTGCCTTGCAGTGTTGTAGTAAGGATTATATGAGATGGTGGAAGATTTGCAGTATTGAACACAGTGCCTGGTGAATCACAGGGGCCTGATGAGTGACATTCTCACCATTGTTTTCCTTCTGTAAACCTTTTATGGGCAATAATATGGTGTTATATTTAAGTAAACTTAGAACGTATCCCACTGCTAGAGGGAAAACTTCTTGAAGGTAGTAATTATTTGACACTCTTGTTGATCCCTTTCAATGCCAAGCACAGAGCTTTGCATAGAGTAAATTCTTAATATACTTTGTTCAAATGGATTTACTGTCATTTTATCCGCCTTTTGCCTCTGATTATACCCAACAAAGACAGGAGAAAGTCAATGCTGAAAAAAAGCAGGGCAAGAAATAATTTCTTTCTACATTTTTAGGCCACATTTTATTAAGAGTGCAGCTTTGGGGTCTTGCCTCTTAAACTGTAAGTCCAGGGAGGAGGAAGGGGATGGAGACCATGACCTTTTATGTGTGCTTTCAGTATTTATTTCTCTGTGGGGCACTTGCTGAATATTTAAGTGTGTTGCTATTCAGGATAAAAGCTTGAAGAGTGACAGATCTGGGAGCAGAAAGGCAACTTGGTAATGGATTGTATCTCAGACAAACACAGGAGAAAGCCTGCTTAAAGGCTATAATTGCCCTGACTACTCTAGCCCCATCCTGAAATTCTAATCTTCCCTCATCAGTGCAGCCCTGGGATCCTTTCTGCAACGAGCCCCAGGACCTCACTCTTCACTCCCCAACACTAGGAGGGAGAGGCCTAGTGGATGAGCAGCCCCTTTCCTGGCATGCCAAGTTAAGATCTGTTGTGCAAGAATTCTCCACATTCTGCTGAGGAGTGGTCCAGCCTATGAGGAAATTGTTACCTGAGCTGACTATGGGTTGAATGTTGGTAACCCTAGCTATATATATATATATATATATAGTAAAACAAACTCAGGTCAACAGAGGCAGCATAGCACAGATTTGTGGTTGAGAGCACAGACCTGAGCCAGACTGCCTGAATTTGCATCCCAGCTCCAACCCTTGCTTGCTTGTAACCTTGGACATGTTATTCAATTTCATTGAACCTCAGCTTCCTTATCTGTAAGATGGGAATGACAGAAAGAGTGCCTATTTCATAGGTTGATTGTGAGGCTCCAAGGCACTATCATAAGTTAAGTTACCTGGAACTGTGCCTGAAATACAGTAAGAGCTATATAAGTGTTGGATATTGTTATTTTAGAGCTATAAGGGCCATTCTCCTAATTTGCATGAAAAGCCGTATATCTCATGTCTCCTTTGTGCTTTTGCTTGGTTGATTCTTATTCCTGTGCAGTGAGGTGAACCCCAGGGTGGAAAGGGTAAACTTCAGCAGTGTCCACGCAGAAGAGGAAGGCAGCAAGGATGGAAAAGAGAAGACAGATTAGGGAGAGGTATAGGAGGAAATCATGGCAGTTACATGTGGAGCTGAGGGAAAGGGAGGATCCAGGGATGCCACCCAAGGGACCAAGGCTCAGGATCTGTGGGTGACGATGCCATAAATAAGACAAGGGACACTATAGAAACAGAGGTTCCCGTGGGGATTTTGAGCTTGGAAAGCCTGCAGAATATTGGGACAGCAGGTAGAGGTGTCCCCAAAATGTTAAAATTAAGATTTTGGAGCTTTGGAAAGAGGTCCAAATAGTGCTACAGATTTCAAGAGTCACCATATTTGCAGTGAACTGCATGAGAACCAATAAGATTATTCAGATGAGTGTCTGATCCAGGACCAAATAGTAAATATTTTAGGTTTCATGGGCTATGCAGTCTCTGTTGCAAGTATTCAACTGTGTCACTGGTTTGAAAGCAACCACAGACCATGTGTAAATGAATGGATGTGGCTACATTCCAATAAAACTTTATTTACAAAACAAATAAAGGGTTAGTCCACACCTACTCCAGACCAGTGTCTTACCCATCATAGGTATAGGGTAAATATTTGTTGGATTCATCTACTAGCTCCAGAAATTATCTCATGTTCAGGCAGATTTTTTAAAAAATTAAATTTCTAGGTGCTCAAACTTTTGTTAATGGCGCATGAAAACAGCCACAAAACCAGATAAGGGAGAGGGTGTTTCTGCTACTGTACATAAACAAACCACCATGAATTACAGAAACACTGTTGGGTTGTAAAGGATCCAGCCAGAAACCTTTTCTTAATCAAGTCCTAGGTCCTCAGCCAAGTATGATAAATCAGACAGATGAATTACAGGGCCAGGTGATGCAAGAACCATTTGATTTTAGACCTCCTGAGGGCCGATGATGGTGGGTAAGGTAAGAAGCCTTGGCTTCCAGAAATGCACTTAGAGCCCTCAGGGACCTTGAATGGCACTCTCATCATGTCCAGGAAATCGACTGCAAATGTGTTAAATAATTGAGAAACTACCCACAAGTATTGAAGCTTCCATTGCAAAGAAGCGGCTGATGGGAGGAAGTGGGAGAAAACCAATAGTAGAAGAGGAGTTGAAGCTGTGTGAGGGAGTAGGCATTTTTCACTCATTTGTAGTCCAAGAAAATGACAGAGAGAGAGAGAGAGAGAGAGAGAGAGAGAGAGAGAGAGAGAGAGAGAGACTTCCATCCAAACAATAGAGTGATACAGTAGATTATGAGTAGAAGTTATTAAAAGAGTTGAGTCAACACAAGAGCTGAGGGTTTCACCTACTAAATTAAACTTAGTAGTAGCTCAAGTGAAGCACCGTGAGGACTGTTTTCATTCCTTCTTGTCTTATACTTTTGGTTGATGGATCAAACCACCCAGCTCTCTCTCTTGCTTTTGACGTGTGAAGCTGTACATCTTAATTATCTGTCCACCCTCCTGAGGACAATTCCAGGGTCTTGGACATCAAGCAATGGGAGAAAACCTAGAGAGAAGGTTCATGTTTGGCTGAAGGCTCCAAAAAGAATGTGTCTTAAGAGCTTATCAAAGCCCAGAGTTCCCGGACAGGCTGTGTAACTCAGAGACACTGAGTGTTTGTAGTTGTACTAACGGTAGTAGCTCTGTCATGTGCCACAAAATAATGTTAAAGTTAATGGCATAGATGTTAGTGGTTTCATAAGATTTTAATGGAGCTGGAAAACTCTTGTTGCCTAGTGACATCTTGAAGATCCTGACCCCGCATAAGCCTAGATGATGTGTGTGTTTGTGTCTTAGTTTTTAACAAAATAGTTTAAAAAAAATTAAATAGAAAAAAATGCTTGTAGAATAAGGATTTAAGAAAAATATTTTGTAAAGGAAGAAATATTTGAAAGAAAATATTTTTGTATGGCTGTATAATGTGTTTGTATTTTAAGCTAACTGTTATACATGTCAAAAAGTAAAAAAAATTTTAAGTTTATAAAGGAAAAATGTTATAGTTAGCTAACGTTAGTTTATTATTAAGGAAAGAAAAAATTTAAATAAATTTATTGTAACCTAAGTGTACAGTGTTTATAAAGTCTATACGTAGTGTACGGTAATGATCTATGCCTTCATATTCTGTCCCCACTCACTCACTGACTCACCCAGTGCCACTTCCAATCCTACAAGCTCTACTCATGCTAAGCATCCTATACATTGTGCCATTTTAAATCTTGTATACTCTATTTTTACTAAACCTTTTCTCTGTTTAGATATATTTAGATACACAATAGTTACTATTGTATTACAATTGCCTACAGTGTTCAGTACAGTAACATACTGTACAGGTTTGTAGCTTAGGAGCATTAGACTATACTATAAAGCCTAGGTGTACAGTATATCATCTAGGTTTGTGCAGGTGGACTATATAATGTGCCTGCAATGATGAAATCACCTGTGGACACATTTCTCAATATGTGTCCCCATCATTAAGAGACATATGTTTGTATATGCACATATATACATACATAAACATGCATACATGTATATGTGTATATATGTGTATTTGTATGTGCATGTTTACACATATGTATCTATATTTGTATTATGTATATTGACAAGTTTGTTTTTTTCTTTTTCTTAAAGACAGGGTCTTGCTGTGTTGCCCAGGACACACAGTGGTACGATCATAGCTCACTGCAGGCTTCCACTTCCGGGCTCAAGTGATTCTTCTGCCTCAGCCTCCTGAGTAGTTGGGACTACAGGTACACAATACTATGCCCAGCTAATTTTTAAATTTTTCTGTAGAGACAGGGGTCTCACTTAGTTACCCAGGATGGTTTTGAACTGCTGGCTCCAAGTGATCCTCTCACCTCAGCCTCACAAAGTGTTGGGATTACAGGTGTGAGCCACCACACCCAGTGAACAAGTAATTTTTTAATGCTTGTATTGGTTGCTGACAGGTCCCACATCATCCAAATCTGTCTCATCTCTGTTTTAGGGCAGTGAGAGTTTAGATACAGAGTAAGCACAAGAGAGCAAGTGATTCTGTATTTGGTTCCTGAGTCTAGGTAGCATTTGGATAGTAAGAATTCTAAGGAATAGAAGATTTAAAAAATCAAGATAGTAAGAACATTTAAAGATTTAAAAATCTCTATTTCTGGGCCCATTCTCCAACGTGGCAACGTCTGCCAGAACTGAGCAGGGGTAGGTGAGACCACTCCAGATTCAGCTTACACTCTTCCATTCACATGGGCTTTTCTGGCCTGCTTCTTGGGTTGGCAGTACGTGCTTGTTCTTAAGAAGTCAGGTAGTTGCAATAATCCTCTAAGAGCAGCTGATGACCTCCCTAGCCCACTCGTACACTGTACTGCGTGTGTAAGTGTATTTTATTCATCTGTCACAAAGTCAAAGTTTGCAAGACAGACCCCCTGCAAGTAGTGATCAACGTCTCACTGAGACTTTTTTGGTTAGTCCCTTGGCCTCCATGATCAAACCTATCTTCTCCGCTTTGCCACCAACTTGTTCTTTCTAGATCTGAAGTTCAATCGAACCACATCTTGTTTAGGGCTCCCCAGTCCCTAAAAGCAAAGCCTAAGCTCCCTTTTCTGGTAATGGGGCTTTCCATCACCTCCCATAGCCTCCTCCTTCTTAAGGGCAGTGATTTCTCATCACTTTCCCCTGCATGCCCTATAATCTCATGACATTCAGCCCTCTGATTCTTTTGGACAGAGCCCCCTTCTCTCATTAGGGCATTGCACATGGATTTTCCACCAACTCAAATACCTGGTGGGTGTCTACCCATGCTTAAAACCCAGCCTATTTGCTACCTTCTGTGTGAAAGCTTACCTGATCTCTACTCCCTTTCTCATGTCTTCAGCTGCTGTTTCTGTCGTATGCCACTTGGTACTTTATTATAATTATTTGGGTATGGGTTTTGGGGTTCTAACTAGACTGAATCTTAGCTCTTCTGCTTTTTATTTGTGTGGCTTTTGTCAAGTTATTTAAATGTCTTTGGACCTCAGTCTTAGAATCTGTAAAGTGTGGATGTTAAGAAGAACTACTCGTAGGGCTGTTGGGAGGTCTCAGTGCAATTATGAGTACCAGTGGGCTTACTTAACACAGTGTCTAGTACATAGTAAATATTCAATACATTATAGATTTTCTTCTCCACTTCACCTTGAGCTTATAAAATTTAGGGATATAACTCAAATATCTTGGTAATTAAAATGCCTAACTTTGCTACTGCAGTATGGCTGGTTCCATTTTTATGTTGTTACTAATGAAAACAGACTCCAATGAAAAGTAGGAATAAATATTTTCCAGGGTTGACTATATATTAGGACACAGTACAAGTATCAAAACATTTAAAAAAAATCAAAATCATACCAAGTATCTAATCTAACCACAATGGACTAAAACTAGAAATCAACAAAAAGAAGAACACTTTAAACTACACAAACACATGGAAATTAAACATGCTCCTGAATGACCAATGGGTGAAGGAGAAAATTAAGAATGAAATTTTTAAAATCCTTGAAGCAAATGAAAATGAAAACATAATATCTGGAAATGTATGGGACACAGAAAAAGCAGTATTAGGAGAAAAATTTGTAGCAATAAATGCCTACATCAAAAAACTAGAAAGACTTTAAGTAAACAACCTAATGCTACATCTCAAGGAACAAGAAAAACAAGAATAAGCCAAACCCAAAACTAGTGGAAAGAAATAAATAATAAAGATTGTAGCAGAAATAAATGAAATTGAGACAAAAGTACAAAGGATCAACAAAGCAAGAATTATTTTGGAAAGATAAACAAAATTGAGAAATAATTAGCTATTTTAACCAAGAAAAAAGAGAGAAGACCTAAATAAATAAAATCAGAAAAAAAACAACAGATACCACAGAAATATGAAGGATCATTAGAGACTACTATGAATGACTGTATGTAATACATATGAAAATCTGGAGGAAATGAATCAATTTCTGGGCACATACAACCAACCAAGATTGAACCAAGAAGAAATAGGAGATCTGAACAAGCCAATAACATGTAATGAGACTGAATCAGTAATAAAAAGTCTCTCAATAAAGAAAAGTCCGGAACTAGACAGCTTGAGTGGTAACTCAATTCTATCAAATCTTTACAGAGTAATTAATACCAATTATTCTCAAACTATTTAATAAATGTTTTTTCTAATTTATTTTTTGAGGCCAACATGACCCTGATACTAAACCAGACAAGAAAGCAACAACAAAAAAGAAACTACAGGCCAATATCCCTGATGAACCTAGACAAAAAAAAAAAAAAAAAAAAAAAATCCTCAAAATACTAGCAAACTAAATCCAATAACACACAAAAAAGATAATACACAATGATCATGTGGGATTTATCCTAGAAATGTAGACTGAAGAACAAAAACTATATGATCATCTCAATAGATGCAGAAAAAGCATTTAGTAAAATTCAACATCTCTTCATGATCATAATTATCAATAAATTAGGTATAGAAGGAAAGTACCTCAACAGAATAAAGGATATCTATGACAGATTCACAGTTAACATCATACTGATTGGGAAAAAGCTGAAAGCTTTTCCTTTAATAATTGTAACAACTCAAAGACTCTGACAAAAAAAATCTAGAACTGATAAACAATTCAATGAAGTTATAAAATACAAAATAAACCTACAAAACCAGTAGTGTTTCTATACACAAACTAGCTGAAAAAGAAATCAAGAAGGCAATCCCATTTGCAAAAGCTACATAAAAGACACAGAAATGGGCCAGGTGTGGTGGCTCAAGCCTGTAATCCCAGCACTTTGGGAGGCCGAGGCGGGTGGATCACGAGGTCAAGAGATCGAGACCATCCTGGTCAACATGGTGAAACCCCGTCTCTACTAAAAAAAAAAAACAAAAAAAAAACAAAAAATTAGCTGGGCATGGTGGCGCGTGCCTGTATTCCCAGCTACTCAGGAGGCTGAGGCAGGAGAATTGCCTGAACCCAGGAGGCGGAGGTTGTGGTGAGCCAAGATCGCGCCACTGCACTCCAGCCTGGGTAACAAGAGCGAAACTCCATCTCAAAAAAAAAAAAAAAAAAAAAAAAAAAAACAGGAATAAATTTCACCAAAGAGGTGAAAGATCTCTATAAGGAGAACTACAAAACACTGATGAAGGAAATTGAACAGGATACCAAAAAAAAATAAATAAATAAAAAAATAAAGAAAAAAAAAAGAAAGAAAGAAAAATAGACCATGCTCATGGATTGGAATAATTAATATTGTTAAAATGACCACACTACCTGAGTAACTGCAGATTCAGTGCAATCCCTATCAAAATGCCAATGACTTTCTTTACAGAAATAGAAAAACTTCTAAAATGTTTATGGAACCATAAAATACCCCAAATAACCAAAGCCAAACCAATTCTCAGAAAAAAAGGAGGCATTACACTAGCATTACACTACTGTAATAACCAAAACAGCATGATATTTAACATAAAAACAGAAGAATAGACCAAAAGAACAGAATAGATAACTCAGAAATTAATCCACATATCTATAGCAACTAATTTTGACAAAGGCACCAAGAACATATGTTGGGCATGGATAGTGCAGTCATTTCAATAAATGGTGCTGGAAAAATTGGATATCCATATGCAGAAGAATAAAACTAGATCATCACTTCTTCCCTATATAAAAATCAACTCAAAATGCATCAAAAACCTAAATGGAAGACCTGAAACTATAAAACTACTAGAATAAAACATAGGATAAATGCTTCAGGGTTTTGATGTGGAAAAAGATTGCATGAATAAAATTTAAAAAGCATAGACACCAAAAGAAAAAATAAGCAAATGGGATTATATCAAATTAAAGTTTCTGCACAACAAATGAAACAATCAAGAAAGTGAAAAGGCAACCTATGAAGTGAGAGGAAATATTTGCAAACTCTCTGTCCAACAGGGGATTAATATCCAGAATATGTAATGAACTCAAACATCTCAACAGCAAAAATCCAAACAATCCAATTAAAAAATGGGCAAATAGTTAGAAAAGACATTTCTCAAAAGAAAACACAAATGGCCAATACGTATATGAAAAAATACTCAGTATTAATAATCATCATGGAGTTGCAAATCAAAACCACAATGAAGTATCACCTTATCCCAATTAGAAGGGCTATTATCAAAAAGACAAAAAATGGTAAATGCTAGTGAGGATGTGGAGAAAAGGGAGCTCTTTATGGTTTTGGTGGGAACATAAACTAGTACAGTCAGTATGGAGATCAATATGAAGGCTCCTTAAAACATTAAAAATAGAACTACCATATGATCCGGCAACCTTACTACTGGATATTTATCCAAAAGGAAGAAAATCTGTATATTGAAGAAACATCTGCACCCATGTTTATTTCAAGAGTATTCACAATAGCCAAGAAATGGAATCAGGCTAGGTGTCTCCCAACAGATAAGTGGATAAAGAAATTGTGGTATATACACAATGGAATACTATTCAGCCATAAAAAAGAATGAAAGCCTGTCCTTTGAAGCAATGTGGATGGAACTGGAGGACATTTTATTAAGTGAAGTCAGCCAGCAACAGAAAGTTAAACACTGCATGTTCTTACTCATATGTGGAAACTTAAAAAAAAAGGTGATCTCATAGAAGTACAAAGTAGAACAGAGGATATCAGAGGTGGGGCAAGGTAAGGGAAGTGGGGAACAGGGAGAGATTTATTAAAGGATATAAAAGTATAACTGGAAATGAGGAATAAGCTCTAGTGTTCTATAGCACTGTAGGATGACTTTAGTTAACAATAATATATTACATAGTTTCAAATAGCTAGAAGGAGGATACTGAATGTTCCCCATACAAATAAACTATAAATGTTGGAGATGATGTATATGCTGATTTCCCTGATCTGATCACTATACATTATATGTATTGCAGCATCACTGTGCTGTACATGATCATAGCCAAAAGGCTGAGAATAGCCAAAAGGCACTATGTACCCCAGGGGATATGTTCAATTATTATGTGTCAATTTTAAAAATTAATATAAAACAAATTTAGTTACTCTGCTATATGATCTTGGATAAGTGCAAAGACTGGGATTTTGGAGTAAGACAGATTTTGGGGTAAGAGAGTATCTGCATTACCCTGATAAGGGTCATGAATCCCAACACTGTGACTTTAAGAATTTACTCACCTCTGGGAGACGATGCAAGATGGCTGAATAGGAACAGCTCTGGAGTGCACTTCCCAGTGAGAATGCAGAGGGTGAGTGATCACCGCATTTCCAAACGAATTTTTACTGCTCACAGACCAGGAGATTTGCAGGTAGAAAAGCACCACAAGTCTCCAGTATGGCTATTTCAGCTGGTGCAGCGGGTCTCCACACAGAAACTCACACAAATCAGGTGCTGTTTCAACTGGCACCTGGAACACCTGGGAGAGAGAGTCACCCATTCAACTGAAAAAAAAAAAAAAAAAAAAAAAAAAAGGAGGGGGCTGAAACAGGGAGCCAGGTGATCTGGCTCAGCAGGTCCCACCCCCACAAAGACCAGCAATCTGAAATGCTCTGGACTGAGTTTCATAGGAAGCACAGCTGGACCCGGGATGGTCCAGGTTTTGGGGGGAAGGTTGTCTGCCATTACCGAGGCAGTCTACCACTACTGAGGCAGTCTGCTATTACTGAGGCAGTACGCTATTACTGAGGCAGTCCACCGTTACTGAGGCAGTCCACCATTACTGAGGCAATCCGCCATTACTGAGGCAATCCACCACTACTGAAGCACTCTGCTGTTACAGAGACAGTCCACCATTACTGAGGCAGACTGCCATTACTAGGACAGTTCTAACTGTACCTCTGTAAACAAAACCACAAGGAAGTTTACACAGCAACTGGGTAGAACCCATGGCAGCTCAGCAATGCCTCTGCTGACAGACTGTGATTAGGTTACCTCCTTGCTTGGCAGGGCATCTCTGAAAAAAGGCAGCAGCACATCAGGAACTTATAAATGAAGCCCCACCTTCCCAGGACAGAGCACCTGGGGAAAAAAAGGTGGTTATGAGTTCTGCTGCAGCAGACTTAAAAGTACCTGCCCAGCAGCTCTGAATGGAACAATGGAGCTCACAGCTCAGCACTTGAACTCCTATAAGGGTCAGATTGTCTCCTCAAGCAGCTCCCTGACCCCCATATATCCAAAGAGACACCTCATAAAGGAAAGCTCAGGCTGACATCTGGTGGGTACTCTTCTGGGACAAAGATAAGAGAAGAAGAAACTGGCAGCAACCCTTACTGTTTGGCAGCCGCTGCAGGTGATCCCCAGGCAAGCAGGGTCTGGAGTGGACCTCCAGCAGTCCTACAGCAGAAGGGCCTGACCGTTAGAAGGAAGAATAAAAAACAGAAAGAAATAACTTCATCATCAACAAAAAGGACGTCCATTCAGAGACCCAATCCGAAAGTCACCACAGGTAGATAAATACACAAAGATGGGAAGAAACCAGCACAAAAAAGATGAAAACACCCAAAACCAGAACACCTCTCCTCCTACAAGGGATCGTAACTCCTCACCAGCAAGGGAACAAGGCTGGATGGAGAATGGTTCTGATGAATTGACAGAAACAGGCTTCAGAAAGTGGGTAATAAACTTCTCTGAGCTAAAAGAACATGTTCTAACCCAATGCAAAGAAACTAAGAACCTTGATAAAGGTTTGACGAAATGCTAATGAGAATAAACAGCTTAGAGAAGAATATAAATGAATTGATGGAGCTGAAAAACACAACACAAGAACTTCGTGAACCATACACAAGTTTCAATAGCCGAATCGACTAAGCAGAAGAAAGGATATCAGAGATTGAAGATCAACTCAATGAAATAAAACAAGAAGGCAAGACTAGAGAAAAAAGAGTAAAAAGAAATGAACAAAGCCTCCTAGAAATGTGGAATTATGTGAAAAGATCTAATCTACATTTGATAGGTGTACCTGAATGTGATGGGGAGAATGAATCCAAGCTGGAAAACACTCTTCAGAATATTATCCAGGAGAATTTCCCCGATCTAACAAGGCAGGCCAATATTCAAGTCCAGGAAATATAGAGAACACCAGAAAGGTATTCCTCAAAAAGAGCAGCCCCAAGGCACATAATTGTCAGATTCACCAGGGTGGAAATGAAGAAAAAAATGCTAAGGGCAGCCAGAGATAAAGGTCAGGTTTCCCACAAAGGGAAGCCCATCAGACTCACAGTGAATCTCTCAGCAGAAGCCCTACAAGCCAGATGAGAGTGGGGGCCAATATTCAACATCCTTAAAGAAAGGAACTTTCAACCTAGAATTTTATAGCCAGCCAAACTAAGCTCCATAAGCAAAGGAGAAATTAAATCCTTTACCAACAAGCAATTGCTCAGAGATTTCATCACCACCAGGCCTGCCTTACAAGAGCTCCTGAAAGAAGTACTAAACATAGAAAGGAATAACCAGTACCAGCCACTCCAAAAATGTACCAAATGGTAAAGAGCATCAACACAATTAAGAAACTGCATCAACTAATGGGAAAAACAACCAGCTAGCATCAAAATGGCAGGATCAAATGGACACATAACAATATTAACCTTAAATGTAAATGGTCTAAATGTCCCAAATCAAAAGACACAGACTGACAAATTGGATAAAAAGTCAAAACCCATCAGTGTGCTGTATCCAGGAAACCCATCTCACATGCAAGGATACAGGTAGGCTCAAAATAAAGGGATGGAGGAAGATTTACCAAACAAATGGAGAACAAAAAAAAGCAGAAGTTGCAATTCTAGTCTCTGATAAAATAGACTTTAAACTAAAAAAGATCAAAAGATACAAAGAAGGGCATTAAATAATGATAAAAGGATCAATGCAACAAGAAAAGCTAAAGATCCTAAATATATATGCACCCAATACAGGAGCACCCAGATACATAAAGCAAGTTCTTAATGACCTACAAAGAGACTTAGACTCCCACACAATAATATTGGGAGATTTTAACACTCCACTGTCAATATTAGACAGATCAATGAGACAGAAAATTAACAAGGATATCCAGGACTTGAACTCAGATCTGGACCAAGCAAATCTAATAGACATTTACAGAACTCTCCACCCCAAATCCAGAGAATATACATTCTTCTCAGCACCACGTTACACCTACTCTAAAATTGACCACATAATTGGAAGTAAATCACTCCTCAGTAAATGCAAAAGAATGGAAACAGTCTCTCAGACCAGAGTGCAATCAAATTAGAACTCAGGATTAAGAAGCTAACTCAGAACTGCATAACTTCATGGAAACTGAACAACTTGCTCTTGAATGTTGACTGGATAAACAATGAGATGAAGGCAGAGATAAAGATGTTCTTCAAAATCAACGAGAATGAAGACAAAATGTACCAGAATCTCTGGGACACATTTAAAGCAGTGTGTAGAGGAAAATTTATAGCAATAAATGCCCACATGAGAAGCAAGGAAACATCTAAAATCAACACACTATCATCAAAATTGAAAGAGCTAGAGGAGCAAGATTAAAAAAACTCAAAACCGAGCAGAAGACAAGAAATAACTAAGATCAGAGCAGAACTGAAGGAGATAGAGACACAAAAAAACCCTTCAAGAATTAATAAATCCAGGAGTTGGTTTTTTGAAAAGATCCACAAAATAGACCACTAGCCAGATTAATAAAAAAAGAGAAGAATCAAATAGATGCAATAAAAAATGATAAAGAGGATATCACCACAGATTCCACAGAAATACAAACTACCATCAGAGATCACTACAAACAATTCTATGCACATAAACCAGAAACCTGGAAGAGATGGACAAATTCCTGGACACTTGCACCCTCCCAAGCCTAAACCAGGAAGAAGTCAAAACCCTGAATAGACCAATAACAAGGGCTGAAGTTGAGGCAGCAATTAATAGCCTACCAACCAAAAGAAGCCCAAGTCCAGATGGGTTCACAACTGAATTCTATCAGACATACAAAAAGGAGCTGGTACCACTCCTGAAACTATTCCAAACAATCCAAAAAGAGGAAATCCTTCCCAAATCATTTTATGAGACCAACATCATCCTGATACCAAAACCCAGCAGAGACTCAACAGGAAAAGAAAACTTCTGTCCAATATCCATGATGAACATAGAGGCAAAAATTTTCAACAAAATACTGGCAAACCAATTGCAACAGCACATCAAAAAGCTTATCCATCATAAACAAGTAGGCTTCATCCCGGGGATGCAAGGCTGGTTCAACATACACACATCTATAAACGTAATCCACTACATAGACAGAACCAAAAACAAAAACCACATGATTATCTCAATAGATGCAGAGACAGCCTTCAACAAAATTCAACAGCCCTTTATGCTAAAAACTCTCAATAAACTAGGTATCAGTGGAACGTATCTCAAAATAATAAAAACTATTTATGACAAACCCACAGCCAATATCATACTGAATGGGCAAAAACTGGAAGCATTCCCTTTGAAATCTGGCACTAGACAAGGATGCCCTCTCTCACGACTCCTCTTCAAGATAGTATTGGAAGTTCTAGCCAGAGCAATCAGGCAAGAAAAAGAAATAAATGGTATTCAATTAGGAAAGGAGGAAGTCAAATTGTCTCTATTTGCAGATGACATGATTGTATATTTAGAAGACCCCATCATCTCAGCCCAAAATCTCCTTAAACTGATAAGCAACTTCAGCAAAGTCTCAGAATACAAAATCAATGAGCAGAAATCACAAGCATTCCTATACACCAGTAACAGACTTAAAGAGAGCCAAATCAAGAAAAAACTGCCATTCACAATTGCTACACAGAATAAAATACCTAGGAATACAACTAACAAAGGAGGTGAAGGACCTCTTCAAGGAGAACTACAAACCACTCCTCAAGGAAATAAGAGAGGACACAAACAGATGGAAAAACATTCCATGTTCATGGATAGGAAGAATCAATATTGTGAAAATGGCCATACTGCCCAAAGTAATTTATAGATTCAGCACTATCCCCATGAAGCTACCAATGACCCTCTTCACAGAACTGGAAAAAAAAACCACCTTAAACCTCCTATGAAACCAAAAGAGAGCCCAAATAGCCAAGTCAATTCTAAGCAAAAAGAATAAAACTGGAGGCATCATGCTATCTGAATTCAAACTGTACTACAAGGTTACAGCAATCAAAACAGCATGGTATTGGTACCAAAACAGAGATATAGACCAATGGAACAGAAGAGAGGCCCCGGAGGCAACTCCACACATCTACAACCATCTGATTTTTGACAAACCTCACAAAAACAAGCAATGGGGAAAGGATTCCCTGTTTAATAAATGGTGTTGAGAAACCTGACTAGCCATGTGCAGAAAGCAGAAACTGGACTCCTTCCTGACACCTCACTCTAAAATTAACTCCAAATGGATTAAAGACTTAAACATAAGACCTAACATAAAAACCCTAGAAGAAAATCTAGGCAAAACCATTCAGGTCATAGGCATAGGCAAGGACATCATGACCAAAACACCAAAAGCATTGGCAACAAAAGCCAAACTAGACAAATGGGATCTAATTAAACTCCAGAGTTTCTGCACAGCAAAAGAAACAATCATTAGAGTGAACTGTTAGGCAACCAACAGAATGGGAAAAAATTTTTGCAATCTATCCATCTGACAAAGGGCTAATACCTCTTTTTCTACAAAGAACTAAAATAAATTTATGAGAAAAAAAAAACCATTTAAAAGTGGGCAAAGGATATCAACAGAAACTTTTCAAAAGAGGACATATATGAGGCCAAGAAACATATGAAAAAATGCTCATCATCACTGGTCATTAGAGAAATGCAAATCAAAACCACATTGAGATACCATTTCACGTCAGTTAGAATGGTGATCATTAAAAAATCTGGAGACAACAGATGCTGGAGAGGCTGTGGAGAAATAGGAACACTTTGACACTGTTGGTGGGAGTGTAAATTAGTTCAACCACTGTGGAAGACAGTGTGGCTATTCCTCAAGGACCTAGAAATAGAAATTCCGTTTGACCCAGCAATCCCATTACTGGGTATTTTTCCAAAGGATCATAAATTGTTCTATTATAAAGACACAAGCACACATATGTTCATTGTGGCACTATTTACAATAGCAAAGACCTGGAACCAACCCAAATGCCCATTGATGATAGACTGGACAGGGAAAATGTGGCAAATATATACCATGGAATACTATGCAGCCATAAAAAATGATGAGTTTGTGTCCTTTGTAGGGACATGGATGAACCTGGAAACCATCATTCTCAGCAAACTGACACAAGAACAGAAAATCAAACACTGCATGCTCTCACTCATAGGTGGGTGTTGAACAATGAGAACACATGGACACAGGGAAGGGAGCATCACACACTAGGGTCTGTTGAGGGGGACTAGGGGAGGGACAGTGGGGGGTAGGGAGTTGGGGAGAGATAACATGGGGAGAAATGCCAGATATAGGCTATGGGGATGGAGGCAGCAAACCACATTGCCATGTATGTACCTATGCAACAATCCTGCATGTTCTTCCCATGCACTCCAGAACCTAAAGTGCAATTATATATATATATATATATATATATATATATATATATATATATATGTATGTATGTATATGTATAGAGAGAGAGAGAGAGAGAGAGAGAAGACAAAAAGAGAGAGAGAGTCACAAAGCCGCCCCCAGCCCGCAATCCCCAAAAAAGAATTTACTCACCTCTGGATCTCTCATTTCTGAGATAATGAGAATGCCTACCTCAAGAGGTATCTGCAAAATGGTTAACTGGGCAGCAAAATGGCACATCCAGTATAGTGCATGAAACCAACAATAATAGCTTCCTTCCCACTTTGGGACAGCATGGAGTACATGCCTCTCCACTATGTGAAAGCTCATTTGACATCTCTATTTAGAGGGAGGGAGAGAACCAAGCCAAGCTCCAAGCAGGTCTCTTCCTTGTCCAGTCCTGATCCTGAGCCTGCTGTTCTGAATCAACTGTTCCCTTCTCAGCTCATTTAATGGAACGTTTCAATTTAAAATTTTCAGTCATCAGCACATTTAAATGTCTCAGGACTAGAGAAACATCAGCAGGAATTATTGACAGTATTATTAATTTAATCAGACAATTTCGCACAAATTATGGTCTATAAAATTCTGGGTGCTCTGTAGTCTTCCATGAGACCGAGTTTCAGTGTAGGCTAAAGTGGAAGCTACCATCATCCCTCAAGGTAGTTCTAGAAGAGCAAAGAGGGATCAGTGTGAATTAAGATAAATTCAGGAAGCATAGGGGAGGCATTTTCTGAGAGAATCGGGAATAGTTTCTAAGTAAGCTGGACTGTGAGTGTGTAAGGAAATTAGAAGATGAGAAAGGGAGTTTGGGGGCAGGTAAGGACATCGTTGAATAGTATTTGAGGCATTGGGACTTTGTAGGCAATCGGGAACCATTAAAGGTTTTCAAGCCAGGAAGTGGCATGGTCAGAACTTTGCTTTAAGAAGATAACTGACAAGAAGGTGAGAATGGATTGCTTTGGTAGGGGGCAGAATGATTGGAGACAGGGGAATACTTAGGGAGTCTACTGCAATTGTCTGAACAAGAGGTGATAAAGGTTGCACTTGGGCAATGGAAAAGAGAGAACAAAGAGGAGGCATATTGCCGAGCAAAATCTACAGAACTTTTTGACTGACTAGGGAAAGGGAAGGACAGAGGGAGAAGGATGACTCAGGATTTTAGCCTGAGGAAAGTGCCTGAGTTATCTAATTGAACATTCAGAATGCAGAGCCTATCTATCAACACCTGGCTTTACTCATTTATTCTTAATGCATGCAAGCACGCGTGTGTGTGTCTGTGTGTGTATGTAGCTCTATGTAATATGGAATATTATACATCAATAACTGAATATCTCTCACACAGTCTCTCTCTTCTATTTCAATCTTCATTCACTTTAAATGTATGTAATTATTGGCATCATGAAATGAACGTATGAGGCTTTCTAACTTCATCTGAGAAATTGCAGTTTTTATATTGGCAGCGTAGAGATTATGTTTAAGGATTTTGAAAATATTTAGGTTAGTCCTATTGATAATAGCAGCTTCCATTGACTGAGTGCTTATGTGCAATGCTTTACACACATTGCCTCACTTCTCACATCTCACATCTGTGAGACAGACACCATTAAGGCCCCTCCCCACTCCACCGTGTTCCCAATTCCCTTCTCCCTTGCTAACCACCATAAAGACTGACCTTCCTTACAACAAGGGTGGCCATGGAACCCAGGTCTGGACAATGAGAATATAAATGACATCTGTCTAGAGAGTTCTAGGTAGGTCATTGGTTTCCTGATAAAGGGATAGCATAAGAGGAGACAGCTGGTACTTACTTTGTTCCTTCTTACTGGCTTGAACATGGTGGATGTGATGCTTACAGTTCTGACAGCCATTGGCAACCACCGATGACAAATAGAGATAAAACGCCAATGAATGGGAGAAAGAAAGAGGGTGTGATCTGTGATCTCAGTGACAATGTTGAACAACTGAACCAGGCTTGAAACCCCTATGCCCATGTTTCTTGATAAGTGTTCAAGCCACCATTAGTTGTTTTTTTCTGTTAATTGCAGAAAAATGAACTCTGATGTGCAGTTATTTGCCCAGGGCTAAACCAGGAAATGGTGGAGCTGGAATGCAAACAAAGGTGTCTTTCTGACTCCAAAGTGATGTTATTAGATATTTAAGACATAATTAGAAAAATATTTGGTCTTTGTTCCTGATTCCTGGTACAAGGCTCTTAAAGCCCTTGAAATTTCCTGAATAATAAGGGTGATAGAATCATCTTTGTTCTTATGCAGTGATTCTTAGTGGGACCGTAGAAGGCTTGTCACCGAAAAGACCAAGGCTTGATTAGAAGCTTGGGACTTTCAAACCTCCCCCCGTCCAACTAATATGGGGGGCAAAAGGGATGAAGATTGGATCAATCACCAATGGCCAATGATTTAATCAATGGAACCTATATAATGGCACCTCCATAAAAACCAAATGATGGCGTTGGGGGTCCTCTGAGTTGGTGAACACATACACATGCTGGGAGAGGGGCATACTCCAACTTCATGGTGACAAAAGCTCCCATACTTGGGGCCCTTTCAGACCTCGCCTTATGTACCTCTTCATCTGGCTGTTCATTTGTATTCTTTATCATAAACTGATAAATGTAACTAGAGTCCTTTCCTGAATTTTGTAAGCCATTCTAGCAAATGATCCAATATGAATTAGCAAACTTGGAAACTCCCAGTTTATACTTGGTTGTCAGAAGCATAGGGGGCCTGGGACTTGCGATTGGTATCTGAAGTGGGGCCTTTCTTGTGAGACTGAGCCCTTTAACTTGTAGGATTTGATGCTGACTTCAGCTATACAGTGTCAGAATTGAATTGAATTGCTGGATACCCAGTTGGTGTCAGAGAGTTGGAGAACTGGTGTGGAAAATTTCCTACACATTTGATGTAAAAAATATCAGGGAGAAGAATAACCCTACTACCACACATTCTCCCTTCTGGTACCCACTCTGAACAACACAAAGGACTTACTTTGTTGTGTGTGATGGATTCATCTGCTGCGCTTTCCATGGCCTTTGTCTCTCACTTCTTCCTCCACAGTTTTGGATCTCTCCTGGATGTCAGGCACTGAAGCCCAGCCTTAAGAGATAGTGACATGATTATCATTCAGCTCTGCTCTCAAGTTGCTCACGATATAGAGGAGGAGTTGGCAAAGTATGTTGGCCTGCTACCATTTTTGTATGACCCATAAGCTAAGAATGGTTTTCACATATTTAAATGGTTGAAAGAAAATTCAAAGAAGAATATTTTATGGCCAGTAAAAACAATATGAAATTCAAGTTTCTGTGTCCATAAATACTATTATGGAATACAGCCCCACTGATTTGTTTACGTGTCATCTACGGCAACTCTTGCACTACAACCATAGAACCGAATAGTTGCAACAGAGATCATATGGCCTACAAAGCCTGTATTTGGTACCTGGCCCTTTAAGAAAAAGCATGCTGACCTGCCATCTAAGAGGGGTGGAATTTGCGGATTAGGCAATGAATAATTCATTCTGGGTAGGGAAAGAGAAAGGCTGCAGTGTAACTAAGGTACTTAGAAAATTTTTCCAAAATAGCAGGTGGATCCAAAGCTCTGAGTCTTATCTCTAGACAATTTTCCTTTAAAGATGGATTCTATACAAGAGGCGGAGGTGGACATGGAAAGAGTGGTCTGGGATATTTATTAGGTGTAGTTACCTTTGCCTAATGAATATCTTTTGTAACTCATTCCTTAGGGGCAGAAGCGCATGCATCAGTCAGTTTGAACAGATCATGAATACTTCTAATGTACACTGTAAAAATTCTGAGTTGAATAATTTTGCTTTAGAAAAAATTGACCTTTTAATTAAGGCCCTCAGAGCCTCCGAAGAATTGGCTGTCACCTGAAATTATTGTGGGCTTGGATTTCCTGTGAGCACACAAGACACCTTGCTCAGATCCTGATTCCTGTAAAGCAAATACTTCTGTCCTCATGGAGCCCACAGACCTTGTGCATATCCCTGGGATGGTGGAAGATTTCTTTCCATGGACCTAACTCTTGTAGAAAGAAATCAAGAGAGCTGTTGAATTTTTTTCTTTCCAAAAGAAAGTAAGTGCCAGGAAGTCTTCTTCTATAGTAACAATGCTTGTCATTTACCCACTGTCACGTGATTTAGAAAGCACTTTTCTGGGCATTTTTTGTTCTGAGCCTTAAAATAACCATGACCTACATAATTTGATAATAATGAAAAATGGTTGCACTATGTAAAAATCCAATTCTGATATACCAATGAAATAAACTTTTGAGGTCAGTGAAACCCATACCTGTTTTGTCTTTATTTTATAGATGAGGAAAGTGAGACTTCACCAGAAAGGCAGCCAATCAATGGCAACATCAAGGTGTGTGCTTTCCATTTACGATGATGATGATGGCCAAGGCTACCTTATCACTGGCCTAATTAGATATGACCAAATTGTCACATTTAATGTGTGTGGGCTATATGTGGGATACTTCTATAATTTGTTATCCAAATGGAAATTCCTTGGTTCATCAGACATAAAGCAATCCTGTTCCCTGAGACCTATGCCCATGCTATATGCAGGTTAGGCAGATGCCATATGTCATGTGACTCATACCTCATCAGTATGTCCCTAAAATTTGCTTCTATTTCCTGACTTGTGTTCCCAGTCCTGTGGACCCAGCACTTTGGAATGTCAGCATTTGATGAATGCTGGCCCTGTAATGATTCAGTTCTGGTTTCTCCCACTAATCTCTGGTTTTAGGCCAAATTCAGAGCCTGGGCAATAAAGAAATCAGGGTGTAATAGGGAAATATGAATGTGTCATGTATTCCTGCATTGACTCAACCTTTCTTCATCTCCAAGGCATTAAAATTCCTGTCTTTAGGTCAGAGAGAATGTTGTCAAACAGGAGTAGGAGACAATTCTAGACAAACCAGTGTGGGGTATCCAGGCAGAAGAGGAAAGAGAATGAAATATCTTCTACTGACATAGTGTGTGCATTTTGTTGTGTTTTGTTTTCAGAAAGTAGTAACAGCAAATCAATGTTTATTGATTATCAGTGGTGTCTTTATCTCTGAGCTATGTGGGAGAATGAAGAAACATGATAGGGAAAGGAAGAGAAAATATAATTATTTCATTATAATAAAGAACTAACTAAGGAAAATAGCTAAGAAAATTAAGAGAATACTACATTTATAAAGGCAACCATTAGACTGCAAATATTCTAATATTTCCTAAATATTAGACTAACTACACATAAAAGCTATAGTGTCTTAGTTCAGGTTGCTATAACAGAATACTACAGACTGGGTGGTTTATAAATGGCAGTAATTTATATCTTACAGATCTGAAAGCTGGAAGTCTGAGATCAGAGTGCCAGCGTGATCAGCCTCTGCTGAGGGCTGTCTTCAGGGGTGCAGACTGCAGACTTCTCATTGTATCCTCATGTTGGTGGAAAGAGCAAGATAACTCTCTGAGGTCTTTTTTAGAAGAATACTGATTTCATTCATGAGGCCTCCTCTCTCATGACCTAATTATCTTCCAAAGTCCCCACCTCCTAATACTATCACACTGGGGTACGGATTTCAACATATAAATTTTAGTCGGGGGTGGGGTAGGAGCACAGGCATTCAGTCCATAATAACTTTATAATGGAAAGATTTAAAAAATGAAATTATTAGGAATGCAGTACAAATAATATGACAGGACAAAAACCAAATATATTTTATATTTATAGCCTCATTAACTAAAGCAAGGCAGTTGTGAATGAACAGCATTGCCCATGAAACAAAATAGAAAATCCATAAATAGTTCTAACTAGTATGGTAATTCAAAATATGATAAAGAAGATACCCCAAATTATAGGACAATTCAGTAAATGATGCTGGAATAATTGCATATCCATTTGGAAACATTTCAAAGGTGATAAACATTTAAATGCAAATATGAAGCCATAAAAGTACAGAGAGGAAATATGGCAGCATATTTCATGTTCATAGATAGGAAGACAATATTTTTAAGATGTCAGTTCTTCCCAACTGGATCTATGAATTCAATGCAATTTCAATCAAAATCTCAGCAAGTTATTTTGTGGATAGGGACAAAGTGATTGTAAAGTGACTTTTCATATGGAATGGCAAAGTCCCAGAATACTCAACACAATATTAAGGAGAAGAAGAACATCAGATGACTGATGCCACCCAACTTAAAGACTTACTGTAAAGCTACAGTGATTAAGTAATGTGGTGAAAGAACAGACAAATTGATCAATGGGACAGAATAGACGTCGCAGACATAGACCCACATAAATCTAGTCAATTGATCATTGAGCAAAGGTAATACGATGTTGAAAAGGCCTTGTGATACATATGAGCAAAGGCAATACAATGGAGAAAACAGTCATTTCAACAAATGGTTCTGGAACAACTGGACAAGCACATGTTAAAAAATGAATCTAGACAAAGACCTTATAGCTTTCACACACAAAAAAACCCTCAAAACTGATCACAGACCTAAACATAAAGTGCAATATTATAAAATTCCTGGAAGATAACAAGAGTTAACCTTGGTTTTGGCAATGACTTTTTATATGTCATACCAAAGGCATGATAAATGAAAGAAGAAACTGATAAGTGGGACCAATAAAAAGATTTTGGCCATGCAAAAATTATGATGAGGGGAATAAATAGATAAACCAGACTGAGATTAAACATTTGCAAAGATATATCAGATAAAGAGCTGTTATAATATATGCAAAAACCTCTTAATCTCAACAATGTGAACACAAACAACAGAATTAAAGAATGGGCCACATGTCTTAGGAAACACCCTTTCAAAGAAGATATAGATGGCAAATAAGCCAATAAAAAGGTGTTTCATATCATATGTTATCAGGGTAATGAAAATAAAAAAAGAAATGAGATATCAAGACATATTTATTAGAATGGCCAAAATCCAGATCACAGACAACACTAAATGTCACTAAGTATGTGGAGGCATCATGCTACCCAACTTCAAACTATTACTACAGGGCTACATAAGCAAAACAGCATTGTACTGGTACAAAACCACACACCTAGCCCAATGGAGCAGAATAGAGGGCCCAGAAATAAGGCTGCATATCTACAACCATCTGATCTTTGACAAAGCAGAGAAAAACAAGTAATGGGGAAAGGACTCCCTTTTCAATAAATGGTGCGGGGATAAATGGCTAGCCATATGCAGAAGACTGAAACTGTACCCCTTCCTTCACATCATACACAAAAATCAACCAAAGACTGATTAAAGACTTAAATGTAAAGCCCAAAACTGTAAAAGTGCTGGAAGACAATCTAGGCAACACCATTCAAGACACAGAAACAGGCAAAAATTTTATGGCAAAGATACCAAAAGCAATTGCAACAGAAGCAAAAATTGACAAATGGGATCTCATTAAACTAAAGAGCTTCTGCACACCCAAATAAACTATCAACAGAGTGAACAGGTAACCTACAGAATGAGAGAAAATTATTGCAAACTATGCATCTGACAAAGGTCTACTATCCAGCATCTGTGAGAACTTAAACAAATTTACAAGAAAAAAACAAACAACTCCATTAAAAAGTGGGCAAAAGACATAAATGGACACTTCTCAAAAGAAGACATACACGTGGCCAAAAAGCATATTAAAAAAAGCTCAACGTCACTGATCATTATAGAAATGCAAATTGAAACCACAGTGAGATACCATCTCACAACAGTCAGAATGGCTATTAGTAAGTCAAAAAATAACAGATGCTAGCAAGGTTCTAGAGAAAAAGGAAAGCTTATACACTGTTGGTGGGAGTGTAAATTAGTTCAACCATTGTGGATGATAGTATGGCAATTCCTCAAAGACCTAAAGACAGGAATATCTTCAACCCAGAAATCCTGTACCTGGGTATGTACTCAAATCAATATACATCATTCTATCATAAAGACATATACATGTGTATGTTTATGGCAGCACTGTTCACTATAGCAAAGATGTGAAATCAACCTAAATGCCAATCAATGGTAGACTAGATAAGGAAAATGTATTACATGTATACCATGGAATACTATGCAACATAGAAAAGAACAAGATAATGTCCTTTGTATGAACGTGAATGGAGCTGGAAGCTATTAATTATTCTTAGCAAACTAATGGAGGAACAGAAAACCAAATACTGCATGTTCTCACTTAAAAGTGGGAGCTAAATGATGAGAACACATGGACACATAAAAAGGAACAACAGACACTGGGCTATCAGACGGTGGAGGGTGGGAAGAGGAAGAGAATGAGGAAAAACAATTAATGGTTACTAGGCTTAATATGTGGGTGATGAAATAATCTGCACAACAAACCCCCATTATCCCAGTTTACCTTTATAACAGACCTGCATACGTACCCCTGAACTTAAAAGTTAAAAAGAAGAAGAACTTTTATTCATTGCTTGTGGAATTTCAAAATGATGCAGCCATTTTGGAAGATGATTTGGTGATTTCTTATAAAACTAAACCTATTCTAACCATACAATCCAGCCATTGCACTCCTTGGTATTTAACAAAAGCAGTTGAAAACTTATGCTCACACCAAAGCTGGCACATGAATATTTATAGCATCATAAATGCCAAAATTTGGAAGCAACCAAGATGTCCTTCAGTAGGTGAATGAATAAATAACCTGTAGTACACCCAGACAATAAAATATTAATCAATGCTAAAAAAAATGATATCTGTTTTTATAAAAGTGGGCCAAAACAAATGAAAAAGGAAATGAGCTATAAAACTATGAAAAAGCATGGAAGAGGCTTAAATGCATATCACTGAGTGAAAGAAGCCAATGTGGAAAGCTTTTATACTGTATGACACCAACTATATGACATTTCGAAAGGCAAAACTATAAGGACAGTGGTTGCTAGATCACTAAAGACATCAGTGGTTGCTAGAGGTGGGGGAAAGAGATGAATAGACAAAGCACAGAAGATTTTTAAGGCAATGAAAATAATCAGTATAACAGTATAGTGGTGGATATATGTTATGATACATTTGTACAAAGCAACAGAATGTACAACACCAAGAATAAACTCTACTGTAAACTGTGGACTTTGAGTGATAATGATGTGTCAATATAGATTGATAAATTTTAACAAATGTGCCACTCTCTTGGGGAATGCTGCTAATGGGGGTACTAAGCATGTGTGGGGGCAGATGGTATATGGGAAATCCTGTACTTTCCTCTCAATTTTGCTGTGAACCTAAAACCACTCTAAAAAACAAAGACAAAAAACAAACAAAAAAGAAACAAAAACTCACACAAATTCTTCATGAGTGAAAAAGAAACAACAAGCTGGGAAGAAGAATTTGCAACTCATAATAAAGAAACAGCAGTAATTTTTTTGTTATTAAAAAAAATACCCTTCTTACAACTCAGTAATAAAAAGACAAAACATGCAATTAAAATGTGGACAAAGAATCCGAGTAGACATTTATCCAAAGAAGACTTGGAAGTGGTCAGTAAGCACATGAAAAGACGTTCAACATTATTTATTGGCTCTCAGGGAAATGCAAAGGAGAACCACAATGAGATACCATCTTACACCCACTAGGATGACTATAATAAAAAAGACAGATAATAACAAGTGTTTGTGAAGTTGTGGAAAAATGTGAACCTTCATACAGTGTTAATGACAATGTAAAATGGCTTAGCCACTTTGCAAAATAGCCTGGTGGTTCCTCAAAGTGTTAAACACAGAGTACTGTATGACCCAGAAATTCTTCTCCTGGGTAAATATCCAAGAAAGTTGAAAACATACATCTACACAAAAAATATGTATACAAATGTTTATAGCAGTATTATTTATGATAGGCATGATGTGAAACAACCCAAATGCCAATCAACTGATATAGAGATAAATAAAATGTGGTATATCCATATAATGCAGTATTATTCAGCAACAAAAAAAGAAATAAAGTACTAATACACACTACCCATGAATGAGACTTGAACATTATGCTAAGTTAAAGAACCCAGTCACGCCCACGGGTGGTATAAAGATAAAAAAAGAAGACAGTCACAAAAGATTGCATATGGTATGGTCTGTTTATATGAAACGTCCCCAAAAGGCAAATGTCCAGACAAAGTAGTTTAATGGTTAGGCTTGGGAGTGGGAAAGGAGGAGTGAGGTTGAGGGAAGAGGTAAAGAGTGGAGGTGGGTGAAGGGATGCAGAGGGGGGATGTTTTTAGGGGACTGAGGGGTAGTTAGGAGGTGATGGCTAAAGTATACAAGGTTCTTTTGGGGATGAAAATGTTCTAAAATCAATTGCGGTTATGGTTGTAAAACTCTGAATATACTAAAAACCTTCGAATGGTATATTTTAAATGGGTGAATTATATGGTCGTGAGTTGTATCTAAATAAAACTGTTACATAAAAAATAAAACTGTTAAGTTACCAAATTTAAAATCAATAGTCTTATCCATGGTATCACTTAAAATCATCCTGGTGCTACTTAAACCATCCCACATATCACCAGTAATGTGAATAAATAAATAAATAAAACGTTTATAATACAATACCCAGGATATATGAAGAATTCCTACAAATTAAACACAGGTAAGCAACACAATACAAATAAGCGGGAAAGACTTGAAGAGGCACTTCATGAAAGAGGATATCCAAATGGCCAATAAACACATGACAAAGTGCTCAGCTTCATCGATTATCAGGAAAGGGCAATTGAAATACAATGAGATACTATTCACACCCATCAACATGGCTGAATATTTAAAAAAGACTTACAACATCAAGTGCTGATAAGGACACAGAGCAGTAGAAATTTTCATCCACTTCTGGCTTAAGTGTAAATGAGAAGAATCACTTTGAATTTATTTTTCAAAATAATTTGCCCATATTTGATAAAGCTGAACATTCAGCACTCGAGGTATGATTCAGCATTCCTTTCTCAGTTATATATTTTAAAAAATCTACATATATGCTCTTAAAGACATATACAAGGGTGCTATGAGCAGCTTATTTGTATTAGTCTCCAACTGAGAACAACCTGCGTGCCCATTAACAGCAGAATAAATAATAAAGGTATTTTCATACAATAGGATCACTGATAAAAATAAATGAACTACTGCTATGCAGAATGTTCAGTTACTTTACCTACTAAAATAGGTTGCAGTTCTGTTACATAAGGTAACCTACTTTAGTTTATATAACTAATGTAAGTTACATAAAGACTCAAGTACAGAAGCATCCTCAGAGTAAACTTAGTTTTAACAATTCTCCCCTTTGGTCAGATTCTCAATTCTGAGAGATTGTCCAAAACTTTGGGCATTGATGCCACTCTCTGTAACCATTATAAAAGGATTCTTTTGGTTTCCATACAGAATTCACAAGTCAGACAACAAATCAATTAAATAATTATTTATGTTCTTGCTGGGTTAGTTGAAGTAAAATCACTCAGTGCTTGATGGATGGTTGTGTCCAAACACTTAAGACTTTACAGAATACAGCACACCAGGGGGACTATTATAATGACTATCAGGAGGATAATAATGAAGGACTGAAGTGTACACCTTAAGAGGAGTCCCTACAAACGGAACTGACCTAAATCAAACAAGTCAAAGTTCAGGCCAATATAGTTAGTTCAATATTATTTGAGTTCAATTGGCTGTAGTCCAGTTGTATGATGGCAATTGGGGTCCATAGTTCTCTGTAGAATGGTCCTATTCAATGAGGTATCTACTTTTGTTTCTAGCCTCCAATACAAATCATAGTAAACTGGAGACCTACCAGAAGAACATCAAAATTTGAACACCTTGGAAAAGTCAGATTTGCTGTCCAACACTTAGGATGTTGGCAAACCAATTGTTAGTTGCTCCTATAAATACATCATGCATTTCTTTTCCTTGATAAATTCCCTTAATGTATTTGATAGCAGTGTCTAAAGAAGCAGCAGTATCAGCCACCTTTAGAGTTCAGCTTTCTGTAGCGGCAAAATCAGCTGAGAGGTAGGTACAACATTCAATTTTGTTCTGTATCATATACAAGCCCCCAACTTGAGGAAAAAGGAGATATAAATCATGATGTCTCCTTAAGTAAGTTTGTTGAACCTAGATGTTATTATCCACCTTTCGGAAAGTGACTTGTACCCATCTGAACCCTTAGGAGGTCTGGTTGTCCACAAAGTTCAAGATTATTTTATCAATTCATGTATTAGCTTAAACTTTCATATTACTGGTACCCCACTACCACCAAAAGTGGGTTCCCAGGAATCCCATTGGAATCTTTTGTCAGTGATAACTAGCTTATCTTCATAAACTCAACTGTCACTTTGGTTTTTTTGCTAGAACATAAGCCTTAACAAACACCAACAATCTATCTACAAATTATGTTCCATGGGTTGTTTTGTAAAAAAAAAAAGAGAGGGGGGAGGGGAAGAGATTTGAATAACAGGAAATAGGGGGAAAAGGAAAAAGATAAGAGTTTTATAATGACAGAGAAGCCTTGATCCATTTTCTTGGAAAAGCTGTCCATATCTAAGATGCTGTCTGCCTCTGGGTAAAAACCTTCTGTGGTCAGCTTTACCATAATGTCTTTAAGAAGTATGCAGTTCCCAGGGTCTGGAGGTACCTTTTTGAGTTGAGAAATGTGGATCTAAGACTTGAGGCCCTGAGGTTTGGCTGCAGAGAAGAATTTGGCATGGTCTCTTCCAACGGAGTTCAAGGGGAATCATTCTCTGATGATTCCAAAATATCCAATGAAAAGCCTCCTTTACCTGGTGAAAATATACTTTGGCATAATGCATTAAAGCCTTGCAGCATGTAATAATATCTGTTTAGGAGAGCAGGAGATACATAAGGTTGTGTTATTAGGAACATAGGCCTTCTGGTGACTATTTCATAAGGAATCAACTTATGTTTTTCCACTGGGGCTGGATCTGGTTGCCATTAAGGCCAATAGTAATAACTTTAGCTAAGGCAATCTGATCAATTTGGTTAACTTTGCCAATTTCAGTTTTTAAGTTCCCATTTGTTCTTTCAACCTTCCCAGAAGACTGAAGATGATAGGGACAGTGATAGTGCCATTATGTTAACAATAGCTGATTTAATTGCTTTATAGCTCTTCCAGTAAAATGGGTCCTTTTTTTGCTGTAGATTTCTCTGGAACTGTCCCATAAAGGAAACACATTTTTGAATAACCTTTTACTTATGGTTGTATTATTGGTCTTCCTGCATGGAAAGCTTCTGTTGAACCAGAGAACATAGACTATTACAAAAACATATTCATATCCCATTGAAGGTGACAATTGAATAAAATACCTCTGTAAATGTACAAATGGCTCATGAGGTAGGAGAAATGTATCATTTGAACCTTTGATTATCTTCTCAAGATTAGATTTTGACAAACCAAACACTGGTTATAAACCAGTTTAGCTACTTTAGAAAAGTCACCATATCAATATTTTTCTTTTGTCTCATTCTGTCTAGACCATGGTGAGTTACGGAGTGCAGAACTTTTATTTTTATTTAATTAATTAATTAATTAATTTTTAATGCAGAAAGATGATTTTATTTAGGCAGAGAAAAGATTAAAAAAGGAGGAGAAGACAGAAAACCTTCCATGAGAAGTGTGGAAGGGAATTCCAGAGGGGAAACACAAGAGGGGAAAGAGAGGTGCAGAACTTTTGATAATGGAAACTTTAAAGACTCACAAAGAACCAGGCAGCCAACCAGATAGCTGTCTAGGCTCTTCATGAGTTTAAATCTAGATTTACATACTCCAATCCAATTTTGTTTCTCCATCTCAGTTGCATAGCACTATTTATTAAATAGGTTATTATAGGTAATTTGAGAATCAATCATAAAGAGTTCACTTAAATGGACTATCTTAACAGTGTCAGTACTGGCTGACTTAGCCTGAAAAGCTGCCAAAGCATTTCCCTTGTATTTGACGACTTCTGGTTCTGCTTGATGCTGGGATAGCAGTTTCATGAACCAGTCAGTTTCTTCATGAGAGTTCTGGGAATCCTTACCCAGGCCAATAGTATGATCTTAAAGTTATCAGAAACCTACTTGTCAGAGTCCTTTCCATAAATATTCTTAAAGATGAAACACTTTAGGCTTATAGTTGCTGAGAAGGCACCAGAGTAAACAATAAACTGTGAATAATAAGACTTAAAGTAGCCGTGGTTAAAAATCCAAAGAGCATTCATTACAATGATGACACAACTAACAAAGATACAATTATTTCTGTTGCATATAATAATTTAAGATAACTAGAATTTTGGCTGATAGCAATATGCCAGGACTATTAGATTTCTATGAATTTTATATAATTTATAAAATGCATATTAATACATCCATACAAGCATGACTCAAAGGAGGTAAAACATCGTTTCTTATTTGACAATGCTTCCCATATAATTTACCATATCAAATAAGCCTAATTAGCTTAATATCTCTCTTTTATAAGAGAGAACAATTTTCTTTTGATCAGTTCCAAGGGCCAATTTGGAAAACTCCACAGCTCAAAAGGTCAAAAGGATTTAATTTAGAATTTGATTTTGGGAAGTATGTAAAAAACCAAAGTGTGTTAAAACACTTAATCAAAATAGAATCTCAGGTTATTGTGAACAGCAGTCACTCATTTAAGTAACATGATAATGAAAAGACTTCAAGGCAAATACAGAAATTTACATAGTTGTAGAATACGTTAGCTCTTTTCATAATGAAAACTCATTTTCTTAAGTGATCAAAAACCTACTAAAGACAACATGAAGCACAGAAATTATCTTGTTAAAACACAGACTCTTTATTTTGTAGGCCAGTTACCCTAAAAAGTAAAGAAAAACCTTTCATAATTTCTTATTGAAAGCAGCGGCCAATACCCTAAGAAAACCTTGTTGTTTTAACAGAAAGGACTATATTCCAGTTTTGCCTCAGTATATTAATGCTCAATTTTTAGAAAAACTTACAGATAATTTCCTTCTCATATTAGCTAGTTTGATTATGCATAAAATTTCTTTCACAAGGTTCATCTTTCACAAACCTTCTGCAACTTTCTTGCCCATTCTGTTTTTGTCCTCTTCTCATTTTGGAACAACCAGTCACTCTACTTTAGGACAAAACTACTCTTTTTTCTTAATAAAACAAAACTTCTTCATTCTTGTATATTTTCCTTGCTAAAGGCATATTTTACTTTCTTCACATTATGGTGTTGTTTCCTTTGTCATTTCCATTTTTAATTACCATATATTGATTAGACTTTTAGCTCTCTGTAGTCTTAATTCTAATGAAAACCCAAGAAGCAATTTTAAACTGTTATGTACTGACATTTTATGAATATATAGTTCATAATTTCCAGAAACATGTGCTCCCTCAGAGAACAATTTTTTTTATGTTCACTAAAAGATCCAAATATATTTAGCTTCTCTATACCACATAAAAACAATATGCTGAAGTATATGTACTTTAAACTTATGTATAGATATTAATGTTTCAGTGTTTTAACTTAGAAATGACTCAGATATTTCATAAATATCAACTATTTAATTTAACATAACTTTAAAATCTCAAATTACTGAGATTTTTGAAACTACGACAAATTTATTTATAAACTTTTATCTCATTTACATTCACGTGATTTGCTCACTCTTAACATTTATGTTTGAATTGGCTACTAGGCAAAGATAGCCATTGAAGGAGTTCAGGAAATGCCATCTATGATGGTTTGAATATGGTTTATCTCCATCAAAACTCATGTTAAAATTTTATCCCTAGGAGGGGCATATGGGCTCATGCCTGTAATCCCAGCGTTTTAGGAGGCCAAGACAGGAGGATTGCTTGAAGCTGGGAGTTCAAGGACAGCCTAGGCAAAAAAGTGAGATCCCTTCTCTTAAAAAATTTGATCCCAATGTAGCAGTAATGGGTGGTGGGGCCTGGTGTTTGGGCCATGGGAACAAATCTCTCATGCATAGATGAATGCCCTCCCTCAGGGGTGAGTTGTCACTAATGTGGAAATGGATCGTTTCCATGAGAGCAGGTTGTTATGAAGTAAGGATGCCCCTTGGGTTTTGCCTCTTTGCATGTGTCCACCTCCTCTTTGACTCCTTCTGCCATATTTTAAGCCAGTACATGGCCCTCACCGGAAGCCAAGCAGATGCTAGAACCATGCTTTTTACACTTTCATCTTGCAGAACTATGAGCTAAGTAAATCTTTTTTTCTTTATAAATTATTTAGCCTCAGACACTTTGTTATAGCAATGCAGACTAGACTAAGTTAGCAAATTGGGCCAAGGAGTGGAGTGCTGTTATACAGACACCTGAAAATGCAGACGCAGCTTTGGAGCTAGGTAATGGGCACAGGTTGGAATTGTTTGGAGGAGCAGGATAGAAACAGATTGTATTGCAGTGAATAGAGCATTAAGGACAATTCTGGTGAGGGCATGGAAGAACACAAAAAGAGGAGGAAAAGTTTAGAACTCTTTAGAGATTGGTTAACTGGTTGTGCAAAATGCTGATAGGAATATAGATAGTAAAAGCCATTTTGATAAGGCCACAGATGAAACTGAATAACAAGGCATTGGGAACTGGAGAAAAAGCTATTCTTGTTACACTATGGCAAAGAACTTGACTTCATTGTGTTTACATCCTAGAGCTTTGTAGAAGGCCAAACTGAAGAGCAATGCAATAGCATATCTGGTGGAAGAAATCTCTAAGCAGCAACGTGCTCCAGAAGAGATGTGGTTACTTTTAACAGCTTATGTTCAGTTATGGTAGCAAAGGAATGACCTTTGGAAGAGCTTATAATTAAATAGGAAGCAGAAAAATTTGGAATATTTGTAGCCTGGCCATGTGGTAGAGAATGAAAGAGTATTTTCAGGAGTGGAATCCAAGGGTGTGGCTGAGTTACTTGTTGCTAAAGAGATTAGTATTGATAGAAGGAAGCCAGTTCCTAATTGTCAAGACACTGGAAAAAGAGATCCTAAAGGCATTTCAGAAGTCTTTCAGGCTGCCTCTTCCATCACAAGCCCAAAGGTCTGAGAGGGCAGAATAATTTTGGGGCACAGGTCTGGGGCACTGCTGTCCTGCACTGCCTCAGGATTCTGCTCCCCAAATTCTGGCACAGTGCTCAGCATTATTCCAGCTGTGGCTCAAGCAACCCCATATGCAGCTTGTGTAACTGCTCTGGAGGATGCAAGGCATAAACCTTGGGGAGCCTATGTGTTGCTAAGTCTGCTGGTACCCAGAATGCAAGAGCTGTGGAGGCTTGGCTGCTTCCACCGAGATTTGTGGAGGATATATTGGAAAGCCAGAGAGACCAGGCAGAAACCTGCTGTAGTGACAGAGCCATCACAGAAAGCCCCAATTTGGGCAATGCCTAGTGGAACTACAGGGGTGGGGCTACCACTGGGACTCCAGAATTATAGAGCCACTGGCAACATGCAACTTCAGCCTAGAAAAGCTGCAGACATTTGACTCCAACCTTTGAGAGTGAATAGGTATGTGGTCTGCAAAGCCATAAGGGTGAGCTGACTTAGGCCTTGGGAGCTTACCTCTTGCACCAATGTACTCAGGATGGAGTTCAAGAAAACATGGATTTAAAAAAGATTATTCTGGGCTGGGTGTGGTGGCTCACACCTGTAACCCCAGCACTTTGGGAGGCCAAGGTGGATTGATTGCCTGGGGTCAGGAGTTCAAGACCAGCCTGGCCAACATGGTGAAACCCCGTCTCCACTAAAAATACAAAAATTAGCAGGGCATGGTGGTATGCACCTGTAATCCCAGCTACTGGGGAGGCTGAGGCAGGAGAATCACTTGAATCTGGGAGGCAGAGGTTGCAGTGAGCTGAGATCGTGCCACTGAACCCCAGCCTGGGCGACAGAGTGAGACTCCATCTCAAAAAAAAAAAAAAAAAAAAAAAAAAGAGAGACTATTATGGAGCTTTAAAATTAAATGTCTGCCCTGCTAGATTTCAGAACTGCTTGGGGCCTGTTACTTCTCTCTTGTTTGGGCCAATTTCTCCCTTTTGCAATGGAAATGTGTACCCCGGGTCATCCCACCATTGTATGTTGGAAGTAAATAACTTGCTTTTGATTGCATAGATTCCTCATTCGAAGGAACTTGCCTTGAGTCTCAGATGAGACCTTGGACTTTCAAGTTGATGCTGAAATGAATTAAGACTTTGGGGACTATTGGAATGAAGTGATTGTATTTGGTATGTGAGAAGGACACAAGTTTAGGGGAGGCAGGGGTAGAATGCTATGGTTTATCCCTGGCAAAATTATATTGAAATTGGATCTCTAATGTGGCAATGTTGGGAGATGGGGCCTAGTGGAAGGTGTTTGGGTCATGGGGCAGATCCCTCATGAATAGGTTAATGCCTTCCTGTGAGGGTCAGTGAATTCTTGCTCTCATAGAAACAGACTAGTTTCTGTTCTGCAGTCTCTGTTTCTGTGAGAGCAGGTTGCTGTAAAGCAAGAACTCCCCTTGGGTTTTACCTTTTCACACGTGTCAGCTTTCCCTTTGACCTTTTCTGCCATGCTTTAGCCATGCACGTGGCCCTCATCAGAAGCTGAACAGATGTCGGTGCCACGCTTTTTGTACTTCCATCCTGCACAACTATAAGAGGTAAATAAACCTCTTTTCTTTAGAAATTACTCAGTCTCAGGTATTCTGTTATAGCAACATAAAATGGACTCAGAATCCCAAAATGAGTTGCTTTGCCGTATTGATCACCAATAGGTAAGAAGAGTAAGGCTTTCTGAATTCATTTCATCTGCCTAAGGATATATTTTCCCAGAGGAACTTAATTGTTATCAGTCCTCCCCACAGGGAGTCTCAGCAACCATGGAAGGTTAACTTTTATCAGAGTAGAGGAGACTTCATCCTATCCAGACAGACCTTGCCACAAACCATCGTCTCTTCTTCCAAGACCCCTTTCATCCTTCCCAAAAGTCACTTATTGTGAGGATGCCTCTCTTCTTTAACTTGTGAAAGAAAAATAAATCTTGTGACCCCAAACTCATTAAGCCAAAGGGAAAAGTTAAGTTGGGAACCAGGTAATGCAAACCTGTCTCCTCCTTTAGGTTCCTAAATAAGATGGCTACAAGATGAAAAGCTACATGCCTTCCCCATATTTTGCCCACAAAGAATTTCTTAGTGAGCTCCAAGATCCTTACCCTAAGGTGTTTCTGTTAAATTTCACCATGGCAATGTGAATTGATAGCTTATCTTCACAGGTGCAATCACCTCCCTGCCCACCTGACACAAATGTATATCTGATTCTTTCCCTGTCGCATTTTGTCTATGCTAGCTTAGGTTAAAATGCAGATTCCCTGCATTTTTCCTCTGCCTTGTTTGTCTATGTCATCTTATGTAAAAAAAATGCAGATTCATTGAGCCAGACAAAGGCATGAATGACTATTTTACCCTGTCCGCCTCTTACATGAAAATTGGGTACGTCCCAATATCTCGCCCTTTCCCTTTTAAATGTGGAGCCCTCAAAATCATCTTCGGAGAAAGAAATCAACCTGTCTCCGGGATGCACGTCCTTACCTTTGGCAAATAAACCTCCTAAAATGACTGAGAGTTGTTGCATCATTTTTCTTGATTGACAATCTCCCTATCGTTTCACCCATTCCAGTGAGGAGGTTGAGACAAAGAACCTGTGCCCTTTTCTAAACCGACTTTCCTGGTTACTGCCCCAAGCCATTGTTAGCTAGGTGGTTCATTGTTATCTCTACTTTTTTGCTTTTTCACTTTCTCCAAACTTGGATAAATGGATCCAGCTGATTTGGGGCCTTATGTTAGGGGACCAGCAGGGACTCTCTTTGGTCAGTCCAAACTTCAATGTATTGTATTAAAACCTTTCTTTTAAACCCACAACTGTCCATTTTATTCATCTTGTTTGTAATAACCATTTACATTTTTTCTATCCAAAATTTGTATTTCCTAATGGATGGCTTTTAGGTAGAACAAGGTGGTTTACATCTCAAAAGCATAACATTTAGATTTCAGGCCTAAATATTATTATTTGCCTAAGCCAAGAAAAAAGCAGATAGGTTAAGGCCCGGTTAAGATAAGATGGCCAGAAAAAGCTTCTTAAACATAGGTGAGACTTCTTATGCAAATTTAAGACAATGCCTTCTCCGCTGGGACTTAGTCCTCCCTCTCTTCCCAGTGCAGAGAGGGAGACACTCTTTCAAATGACAATTTTCTGTATAGATGTAAAACTTTCTTACAAAAAGGTCTCAAAATAACCAGCTGAAAATAGTCCTTATGCCAGAAAGGCATATTTTGTAGACTAATTTGTAGCAGTTTCCCAGCTCAGCCTGTGTCTTTTAACTAGAATACTAAGTGAGTAGTTCCCACTGAAGACTAGGCCAAGCATTTTGCATGGCTGGACTCAGCGCAGATACTTCTTATCTTGCCGAATAGTCAGAGACTGCTTCATTCTTTTCTGTCTGTTTTTAAGATTCAACGATAGACCATTTTTTTTTTCCAAGACAGAATTCTGAAGCAAGAGATCAAGTCAACAAAAAGAAGTGAACAGTTGTTAGAGCCCTTCATCAGCAGGGGGTTAGAAGAGGAGCATTAGCTGACTGGGAGGTTCCCATGGGTGAAGCAGGATCAAGTAGAAAAATAAAGAGGACTAATTCTTACAAACGTTTTTCCAAAAATGGTCAAAGTGTCAATTAGACATGTTTGGACATGGAGACCTTTCAGACTTGATTTGAAATCCTAATGAAAAAATATTATTATTCTTCTTTCTGGGAGATTAGTAGATTATTGTCCTGGGAGTGAAGACATTGGGGGCTTCCTCTGGTGGGGAAACAGTCCACCCCAAAGGGAGTGGGTCCATCAGATGACTGGTGTAAAAATGGACAATATATTTTCCAGTGGGCTGGCTGTTTATAATAAAGGCAGGCATCTGTGGACACAGGACTCTCCAGTTTGGGACCCCTTGGTTTTGATTTTAAAAATATACAAAAAAGAGCCAAGTGCTGTGGCTTATGCCTGTAATCCCAGCACTTTGGGAGGCCTAGGTGGGTGGATCACTTGAGGTCAGGAGTTCAAGACCAGCCCGGCCAACATAGCGAAACTCCATCTCTACTAAAAGTACAAAAATTACCAGGTATGGTAGTGGCTGCCTATAATCCCAGCAACTACAGAGGCTGAGGCAGGAGAATTACTTGACCTTGGGAGGTGGAGGTTGGAGTGAGCTGAGATCGTACCACTGCACTTCAGTCTGGGTGACAGAGCAAGACTCTGTCTCAAAAAAGAAAAAAGAAAAAGAAAAAAAAGTGTGCCTTTGCCGTGTGTGTGTGTGTGTGTGTGTGTGTGTGTGTGTGTGTATACAAAAAAAAAAGTCCTCTTGGTTCCTAAAATTGTTGTAGCTGTAAAGATAGGCACCTGTTTGCCTTTTTAAGGAGTCTTTTAGACGTAATTTTTGATTCATTTAGCTTTTTGGAAGTCTCTGTATACCAATAAAAAATACATCTCTTTGCTTTTGAGGCATTTTTGATTCCTTCTTTTCTAATACATCTCACAAGTGAACAATTATACTTGGGTTAAAACTTCACACTGTGACCACTATAACTCTAAATTACTTTTGGGAAGGTTCATCCATTTCTCTAGAAAAGCACAGGTTCTAGGCCTATAGTTTTTATACATGAAATTGGTTGGAGTTCCAGATGGAGGCGTTCCAGATTCCTTGGATACAGATGAACTCATGATTCCCTGTCTTCTGGGAACCTTACCTACTGAACCCAGCCTAGTTTCTGTCTGACCTGGTCAGATACTTGAGGCTTCCTTACAGAACCCAGACCTGTTTCTTTTGTGACTTCCTAACCCAGTCTAAATCAAAAACACTCAAACTTGGAAAGCTCCAGATACAAGTTCATGGAACTCAGAATCTGAGAGAGACCTTACCCATGATCCTAGTTACTGCGAGAGGTCAAAGGGCACAATGGGCCCAGTTGGGTGCCTTTGCTTTCACTCAGGAATCCTTGGGGGAGTCACTGGAGTTCACTTCTGGACGCCACTCTGACATCACTCTGTTAAAAGAAAACTTTAGACAAACTAAATTTAAATTAGGCAGTCTTGTACATGGTGATCTTTCAGACTTGACTTGAAATCCCTAATGAAGAAATATTATTATTATTATTATTATTATTATTTTCTGGGAGATTAGTAGATTATTGTCCCAGGAATGAAGCCTTTGGGGGCTTCCTCTGGTGGGAAAGGGAGTGGGCTAAAACTTAACAGGGTTTAATCTAGCAAAGAAAAATTTTCACACAAAATAATGATCAGGCAGCCCTCAAAACCAGAATAGATTCAGAGAATTCCAGCCTGCAATGGGGTCAGACAGCATTTATGGAAAGAATAGGAGCTTGAGGTACAGAGGCAGTTCCATTGGTTACAACTCAGCATTTGCCTTATTTGAACATGGTCTGATCAGTGGGGCTTCTATGATTGACTGAAGCTTGGCTGCTGTGATTGGCTGAGACTCAGCTATTTGTTACAAAAGTATACTCCTAAGTTAGGCTTTCAGTGAGCTTACCTGCTAAGGTAGGTTGCAGTTCATTATATATAGACTCAAGTACGGAGATATCCTCAGGTCAAACTTAGTTTAATTTAACAGTTGGATATGGAGCTTCTGAGGAGCTGGTAATATCCTAATTATGACTCTAACTGCTCGTGATATGAATGTATTCACTATGGAAAAATTCATCGAGTGCTTCTCCATATGACATGCTCTGTACTTTAACAAAAATTTATTAAAACAAAACAAAAAGAATGAAGGTTTAAACCTTCCTTCCTTTCTGCTATCGGATCCCACAGGATTATTATGCAAATGAGTAACATCAGGAATGTGAAACATCAATGTATTACATTTTGAATGACACATCTATAATATGCCTCCAAACTGCTTAGCTGTGTAATGATTTTGTGTATATATATGCGTAATGCATAATTAATAACATTTATGGAACAGTTTGCTTCCATTTGCTTCTTTAATCCTCATACAAAAATGGCGTTGAGGGCAGGTCAGACATGGTCTTAAATTTACAGATGAGAAAATTTAAAATTAAATGCATGCCGTGAATTACATACCACCAGCCGGTTGCTTATACTTTTTCTTCAAATTAAAAACTAATTCTAGCTGGGTAACCTCAAGAGGTTACCTGGAACATATCCAAGGTTACCCAGTTAGAATTAGTATTTAATTTGAGGAAAAAGTATAGGCAACTGACTGGAGGTATGTAATTCATTGTCTGCATTTTAATCTTGCTTCACATTTCAGAAATCCCAGGTAGAAGGAATGTAAGAGCTATGATCTTGGGTGCAGTCTTCCTTCCCCTTCTCTCACATGGCGAGATTGTACAATCTTACTGTGTTACAGTTGATACCCACTAATAGACTCTGGCTGGAACACAACATTTATCTCCTCATTTGTACCGCACAAATGAAGTTAAAATAATGGCACTTTGTTGGCACTGAGGAAAGCCAGTTCCAAAGTGTCCCACTTTTTCTCTGCTATTCAGCATTTAGAGCTGATGCAAAATAACAAGTGCTCTGGCCCAGTTTGAGAACACAGCCTGGTGGTGTAGTAAAGGCAAGGACTTGTCCTTCCAGTAAGTGCTTAGTCATGAGGTCTCCCATTCTTCCCACGTGAACCCGCCTGGTCTCCTTGGGGAGGGTCCTGGAGTGACCATCAGTGAGAGTGAAACAAGAAGGGGAAGGCTGAGCTGGTGATCAGGTGATCCTCTCTTTGAGTCTTGGAAGTATGAAGCAGGAAAGGAGCCTGGACAAGTAGGGGGAAGACCTTCATTTCAGTTAAGACATCATTACGTCACTCACTAACCATGAGAACCTGAGCAAGCCACAAAACCACATCATCACGGGGTAATGTGAAAAGAGCCCTGGATTTCGAACAAGACAAACTTGGGTTCAATTCGGACTTGGCATCTCAGCAACTGTGTGACCTCGTTCCAATGCATCACCTTCTCTGGACCTCATTTTCCTTTTGTGTAAATGAAAGGGGCTCCTTGGATGTCCTTGAAGGAGTCACTTTTTGCTAGCCATATTATGATCTTCAATAATCCATATCCCCATCTATAAAGTGAGGAGGGTGATTCCTGAAGGTTCATCCTCCAGGGTTGCAGGGAGTCCCATGGGGATCAGGGAGCAGTGGGCACTTAGGAGTTTTCCTCAGTGCTACATGTTTGGGGTTGGGAGATGCTGCCTAGATTTTCAGCAGTGTAATTATTAATCACTAACCCACTTTCTTTTCCGATCTCTTTCACAGGCTGTATTTTGTCGGAACCATTATCTTATATTAGGTGTGTGTGTGTGTGTGTGTGTGTGTGTGTGTGTGCGCACGTATATGTGTGTGTGTGTTTTTCCCCCGAGATGGAGCCTTGCTCTATCTCCAGGCTGGAGTGCAGTGGGGCAATCTCAACTCTGCAGTCTCCACCTCCCTGGTTAGAGATTCTCCTGCCTTAGAATCCCAAGTAGCCGAGACTATAGGCTTGTGCCACATTAGCTAGCTTTTAAAGGTCTCTTCATCCCTCAATGAAGAGGCAATTCAGATTAATCATGTGGACCTGGTGGAGCAGCATTCCACAGGTTACTGGAAGGAGGGAGAGGTCCTCTTGTGTTCTGATTCACTCACTGTCTCTCCTTTACCACCTTGCCATCTCAGGGCTAAGCAGTTCCAGGAGAGCACTGCCCACATGCACACGTACACACACACACACACACACACACACACACACACACACACACACACCACAATCTGTCTGGTGCATCCCTTCTGAGGCTTACTGGTTTGTCTGTGGAGACAAGAACCAAGTCACAGCTCTGTGGGGAGGAGCTGGGGCCAGGACTCCCCTGCAGAGACTGCTAGAGCAACCAGGGAGGCCAGGAGCAGGGGTGCTGGCTTCGGTGGTCTCCCTCTCTTTGGTTCATATGACTTTAGCCATATCCACATCCTTGTGATCACTTTAGAAGTTGAGGATTTTATAGGTCTCTAAAACTTAAAAGAACCATTAGACTGTCTGCTATCTAACCGTGTGTGTGTGTGTGTGTGTGTGTGTGTGTGTGTGTGTTTAAAGGAGGCACAGTACCACCCTCCCTGAGGCCAGCACATTAGGCAGAAAGGGTTCAAGAGCCCCAGAAGAGCAAACATTGCTGTTGGAGTGCCTAGACTCTGAGATCCCATGCTCCCACATGGAGAGTGTCCCCTTATAATCCTCAGAGGCTGTGCTGAGTTGAATACTGTCTCCTAAAACTTCCTGTTCACCAGATTTTTAGCATGTGTCTTAATTTGAAAATAGGATCTTTGCACATGTAATTAGTTTAGTTAAGATGAGGTCATACTGGATGAAGGTAGACCCTAATTCCAGGACTGCTGTCCTTATAAGAGAGGGAAGTTTGGACAGAGTAACACGGACATACAGGGAAGAAGGCCAAATGAAGACAGAGGCTGAGATCGGATTGACGCCACTACAAGCCAAGGAATGCCATGAAAACCACCAGAAGCTCGAAGGGGGCGAGGAAGGGTTCTTACCTAGACCTTTCAGAGGGAACGAGGCCCTGCTGTCACTTTGATTTCAGACTTCTGGTTTCCAGAACTGTGAGGGAATACAGTTCTGTCGTTTTAAGCCACCCAGGGTGTGCTGCTTTGTTACGGCAGCCTTAGGAACTAATATAGAGGCCAAGCTTTAGTCTTCTTGAGACCATGCTTATAGTTTATGCTTTACCCAGCCTGGGCTGAACTCTATTACTCATTTCACCAACAGCTCAGCTTCAGATGTATATTTGCTTCCAAAAGTCCCCATTCCAGAAGAAAAATCACCCAACTTACTACAACTCAGCCAACACTATATCCATTCATAGCTCTTTGGACCTAAATGAGTAAGAGGGACTGTCTTATCTCTCCTCTGCTCCCCATTTTGTGTTCATCTTCGCAGGTCTGGTCCCCATGAATGCCTGGCTTCTCTTGGCAATGTGCCCATCACGAGATCTTCTTGCCTACGGAGTGGGCCCTGCTGGGATCTTTGTAATATCTTGTTGCTCCTCCCTTTCCACAAATATTTGTTGACTACCTGTTGTGTGCCAAGCATTGTATGGTAAGCAAATAGACTCAGTCCCTGACCTTGGGAAGCTTATGTTTGGTGGAGATTTGATGCTGGAAGAGCTTCCTCTGTTGGCCCTGTGATCTGCCACCCATGCAATCCAAGGCTGTTCTTGATCTAAGTTGGTGGAGATTGTAGTAGTAAGTCCTACATCACTCCCTTTGAGGCTGGACACGTCCTGCTCGCACATCTAGAGCAATGTAGGCCTCAGGAAAGGATACGACTGTTGAAATGGCATCTTCCTGGCCTCTGATGAAACTGGGTTGCTGTAAATGGTCCCCAGATCCATTTTACAAGGCAATTGGTGTTTTAAAACACTGTAACCGTGAGACAATTGGTAATTTCCATGCTTTATTTTTCTCCAAATCAAATTAAGCATTGGGCATGTGAACTGGAGGAAATAATTGTTTTTATTATCTGGGACACACATTGTCATAATTTTGAGGTGTATTATCACACATATATTTGACATAGTGCAATATACATCGTGTAAATTATACAATCGGTTCTACTAATTAAAATGTTTACAATGTACTGTATATTTTATTATATCAGAAATAAAATCTTTGGCAAGCTTGCCAAATTCATTGGACAATCTGATGACATTTTATAGACATTTAGAGCTGGCAGGAACTCTAGTATTTATTTAGCTTTCCCATTTTTATGACAGAGGAAACTGAAATGGAAAGAGCCAAACTAACCTGTTAAATAAATCATTAGAGATAGATTAGAGAATGGAACCTCATCCCTTGGCATCTTTCTAGCAACCTGTTGAGATAGATTCCCATTTTGTGGATATCGAGGGATACTGAAGCTCTTGAGACGTGAAAGCTTTTGATGTTCGGCTAAAGTCACATTGCTGGTGGCTCCATATATGTGACGTGTACTCTGTTTGTAGAGTGTGTTACGCATCTCGATGTTTGGACAGAGACAGAGACTATTTAACGTGTGTGTGTGTGTGTGTTTTTACTTTAAAATCCTATGGTGGGGGTTGGGCTTCTGTTGATGAATAGTGGCATAATAATCCTTAATGGAGAGGGGACCAAGGCTGGCTCTGGCAGGGGAGAGGGTCTTCTCCCCACTGCATGGGGGGGTCAAGATGGGTCTTTATTTGTTCTCAACAGGATGGGCCTGGGACAAAGCAAAATTATGTATTTCCTGTGCTCAAGGAAGTCCTCAGGGTTAGTGGGGTCTCTTAGCAGAAGCCTTTTGGGGACTGAAGCCAAATAACAAACTGGCTTAAGGAAGCCATGTTTATGAAGAGATCCTAGAGCATTAACCCAGCCAATCACATGCTTCTGGCCCAGATGCCAGTTGCCAGGACTTTATCTCAAGACCTCTGCTCCAGGGACACAAGATGCTTGTCTTCCTGACCTCTGGTTTGGTTCCTCAAGCCTCTGATCCAGGCTGCTGATCATAACAGTGTGCCAGAACAGCCACTGGAAGGGCCTGAAGTGGTGTTGGAACATTACTGATAGTATCTTGGGGCTCAGCTCTTCTTAAAGGCTGAGTGAAACCTATAGACAGTCTGGCAAAGTCTGGCACCTGCCATAGGTGAGGCGTCAGAGAGGTTTATGTCTGGAGAGAGAAAGAACTAAAGCTAATTTACTCATTTATTCCATTAATTGATTCATTCATTCACAAAATATTTACTGAGCATTTGCCATATACCATTTCCATTTCAGGGTGCTGCTAGATAGTGCAGTGAACAGACAAGCTTCCTGCCCTTGTGAAGCTCCCATCTCAGAAGAGAGACAGGTAATACACAGGCAGACATCTCCATGTAGAATGTATTGTCACAAAGTGATGAACCTTATGTGGAAAAGCAAAGGACAGGAAAAGCATAGAGGGTAATGAGATACAGAATTGTAGGCAGGGTGCTCAGACACCTCTGAAGCAGGCACAATTGAGCGGAGAACAGAACACAGTGAGAAAGCAAACCCCTGGTCTATTTGGAGGAACGGCATTCTAGACAGAGGGAACTTAAGGTGCAAAGACTTTAAGAGGGAAGCATGATTACAGCGCCCAAGGAAAATCACAGAAGTGGGTGTGGCTGGAGAGGAGCAGGGAGAGAGGGCAAGGGGTTAGGACATCTCAACTCCATTGACAGACCTTTAATACCTACCTGTGAACTTGGGCACATCACTTACCCTTTAAAACACTCTTAAAATGGACTTACCTTCTTTTTGTTGTGTTCCTTATGTTTACCTGGCAGGATGGTTGTTAGTGTCAAAGGAGATCATGTAGGCAAAAACATCTGTAAACTGTTAAGAAGCAGGCACAATTAACTGGGCGTGGTGCCCTGGGCATGTAGTCCCAGCTACTCCGGAGGCTGAGGCAAGGCAGGAAAATTGCTGGAACCCGGGAGGCGGAGGTTGCAGTGAGCTGAAGTCGCACCACCACACTCCAGCCTGGTGCCTGGCGACAGAACAAGACTCTTGTCTCCAAAAAAAAAAAAAAAAAAAAAAAAAAAAAAAAAAAAAAAAAAAAAAAAAAAAGGCAGCACATAAAAAGAACTATATTCTTTTGTTTATTTTATCATTATCCTGGGTATTCAGAAATAACCTATCACACATTAACTGGTGGTGGAAACACTTACAAGATACAATCTTGGTGAACTGCAGGCAGACTAACTGGTTAGAGTCTTTAAAGGATGTGGAGATAAGAGAAACTGCATTCATGTGGGCTTGGATTCAGCCCCAACTCTCATATACTTCTGTATCTCTAGTGATCTGAGACCAGTGGTATTCAGAATAATGGTCTGTACGCTCGCTCATGCTTTCCATCTCAAAGCCAAAATTTCTTTACAATCCCTGAGCTCTGTCTGGAAAAAGATCTTGATTTTCTTGTAGCATTTCAGCAAGTTTGTAAAGTAAAGGGACATTAGTTCATCCACTGTGTTAGACTATTATTTGTTCACAATTCTTCCTTTTTTCTGTGCCCTAGCCATGGATTATCCATAGCTCTAGCATACCTCCTTGCACCATTGATTTGAGGCTTGGTCATATGGTTTGCTTTGGCCAATGAGATGTGGGCAGAAGTGACATGGTGCAAATTCCAAGCTGAGACCTTAAGTGAGTTTCTTCCAGCTCCCTTGTAGCTTCTGCTCTGCATTACAAGAACATGCCCCGCCCTGAGGGAAGACACAGAGTAGAGATCTGAAACATCCCAAAGCATGGGTCTAGTTCAGTTTATGGAGCTCTGCTGAACCTACAGTTGACTCATGAGTATGAAATGAATGCTTAGTATTGTAAATCATTAGGATTTGGGGATTCTTTGTTACACAGCATTATTACAGTAAAACCTGACTCTTCCACCTTCTGAAATGACAGAAAAATTTGTTAAACCACATCAGTCTGTTCTCCAGCCATTTTGATTTCCCAGAGCTACTCTGAGCTATCTGGGGAGCTACTCGTCCTGCTCTTTGTTTTCTTCTGTGGCTTTCCTTCATTTGTTATTATTAATGACTATTCATTAGGTATAACAGGATCAAAGAACAGCCTCAGCATGCGTGATGGATCACACCTATAATTCCAGCCTTTTGGGACACCAAGGCGGGTAGATCATTTGAGGTCAGGAGATCAAGACCAGCCTGGCCAACATGGTGAAACCTCATCTCTACTAAAAATACAAAAAAGACTAGCTGTGCATGGTGGCACATGCCCATAATCCCAGCTACTTGGGAGCCTGAGGCAGGAGAATCACTTGAAACCAGGAGACAGAGGGTGCAGTGAGCTGCAATCACGCCACTGCACTGCAGCCTGGGCAACAGTGAGAGGCTGTCACAAACCAAAGACAAACAAACAGAAGAACAGCTTCCATGCCTATCCCCACAATGCCTAATCCTAAATCCAGCCTGTGTTGATACCAAAAAGAACATTTTTAAGTTAAGATGGCTTATAGAGTGCTTTGAGATGGAAGGCAAGAACTACAGGTACATCAGTCTCTTATGGCTTCAAATGAGAAATAGTGGTCCCATAGACAAAAGGCCACAGAAAATCATCTGTAACTGCAAAGTCACCTTTATGTTTGAAGACTGAGTAAGAAATAACTTTCTCCTTGTCGGGTGAATAAGGAAATAACTTTCTCCTTGTCAGCAACTGCTATCACTTAAGTTTAACAAATACATTCAGAATTGACAGTCCTGTATCTCTAGCTATGCCTACATGATGGATAGATAAATGATATTCAGTGGATCGTCCAGCATACTGAATTGGAAAGGATTCCTGTAGAACAGGCAGAGCAGGGAGAATGTAATGGGAAAACCAAAATGCATAAGAGACCCCTAGACCAGAGAGTCACCTTGGCACCTTCTGGCCTCAATTGTGTCTGAGTCATAAACTCTGGACACCTAAGGGCTGGAAGACTTTTAAAGATTGTCTGTCTGCTTCCTGTCCTAATGCTTGAAACTTCTAAAAGCATCTCTGAGAAGTGTGTGCCTATCTGCAGACACTTACAGTGAGAGAAAACACTTCTTTCAAGGCTACATAGATAATTTTTTAATAACTCCGTGCTGTGGACTGAATGAATCCCCCCCCCACTCCCACCAAATCCATCTGTTAAAACCATAATCTCCAATGTGATGGTATTTGGAGATGGAGGCTTTGAAAGGTAATTAGGTTTATATAAGATCATCAGGGTACAGCCCTCATGATGGGATTCGCGCCCTTATAAGAAGAGGCACCAGAATGCACTTGCATTCATGTTTGCTACCCCTGTCCCCCGCCCTGTCTCCTGTTTGGCCAAGAAGTAAGCCCTTACCACACACCAAATTTGCTGGTACCTTGATTTTGAACTTCACAGCCTCCAGAATCATGAGAATATAAATGTCTGCTGTTAAAACCACCAGTTGGCAATTTGTTGTAGCAGCCCAAGCTGACTAACGTATTCTGGTTGTTAAGCAGTTTTCTCTGCTACCAAGTTTCTCTCTCTCTCTCTCTCTCTCTCTCTTTCTCTCTCTCTCTCTCAGTGTGTGTGTGTGTGTGTGTGTGTGTGTGTGTGTGTGTGTGTGTATCTTATTCTCTCCCAAATCTTTACCTATTTTAAAGGTTTAGAACAGGAAGATTAAGCCTGTAAAGGATTAGACCCTGTGATAAATTTTTTGGGGCTTTGTGGGCCATACAGTCTCTATATCAACTACTCAACTCTCATGTTGTTACACACAAAAGCAGCTGTCAACAATATGCAAATGAATGGGTGTAGCTGTGTTTTGATAAAACCTTATGGACACTGATGATTTTCGCCTGTCACAAAATATTCTTCTTTTGATTTTTTTCTATTTAAAAATGTCAAAACCTTTCTTAGCTTATGAGCTACACAAAAATGGTTTGAGGCTGATTTGGCCCACCGGCTGTAGTTTGCTGACCTGTAGCAAAACTTCTCTCTCGTTTTCTTTCTTTTTTTTTTTGAGACGGAGTCTTACTCTGTTGCCCAGGCTGGAGTGCAGTGGCGCAATTTCGGCTCACTGCAAACTCCGCCCCCCAGGTTCAAGCGATTCTCCTGCCTCAGCCTCCTGAGTAGCTGGGATTACAGGCACCTGGCTAATCTTTATATTTTCAGTAGAGACAGGGTTTCAACACCTTGGCCAGACTGGTCTTCAGCTCCTGACCTCTTGATCCACCTGCCTTGGTTCAACATAGTCTTCTTCCAATTATGAGTAATTTCTACACCATTCTGGACACTCATCAAACAAGTGTTGAGCACCTATTATGGGCCAGGGAATATGGGCCAGCTGGTGATGATTATATGAATCTGATAGTGACATTGTTCCTCCTCCAAGGAATCTGGACAGAGGTGGAACTAATTTCAAGGGTGTCTCTCATCTTCTCAAATCTGCACAGCCTTTAAGGTTGGTGAGATGTCTACTTCCATTTAAACTTTGCTTGAGCCCATTAATTTTGCTCTTGTCTCATGCTCAATGCATAGTGCAATAGAAGACCAACTTTATCACATTTCTTTTGATTCTCTACTTACCTTTGGCCTTTATGGGTCTATTTTAAGTCCTGTGACCTTCTGTTTCTCTAAAGGAGGAGACAAGGAGGCAGACAATACTATCTTTTACTAAGTTAAATGACCTAATCATGCAAGGGTTACAGGTTTCAGTTCATTTGCAACATAGTGTGCTTTTGAATCACTGCAGAAGCAATTGCATTCCAACCCATCAATATTCCTGGCAATGCAAAACTTCTCTTGGTTGCTTTCCCCATCTGTGCGGTGCTGGGACCATCTGAAATGATTGGTTCTAAGGAGCTTATGTTGCCCATTTTGGGGAAACAAATGGGTTGGAACCTGGCACCACTGCTAGGGTAGGGGAGCCACTACGTTAGAGTATTAAATTGAAGTTTTAGTGGAAATTCAAGCTTTTGTGTGATGGTGAAGGAAAGTCAAATGGTAGCATTCACTCTGATTCATAAGCTCTAACCCTGTGGTCTGGAGGCTCTGGATTCAGGACATCAGTCTAGGATACAGTCCGTCCTTCTAGGCTTCCTCCTGACTTTCCTTCCAGGAATCCCCTCCACAGTTTGCATACTCTACTTTCAAGAGCATTAGAGAAATTTCCCTGGTCCAGACATGGAATTAGAGAATTTTGCTAGGAGAAAGCCTCTATCCTGTGGGCTCCCTTCTCTTCCCAAAGGGTCTCCATCCTGGACGGGGTTGGCTGTCCTGAGATAAGTAGATCCCTGCTATTTGTTAGTGGGGTTCCACCACATGACTCAACTCCAAAAAGGGTAATAAGATTTTTAGGATTATTAAATTAATAAAAATTTCCAGTATGAATTCATTAGCTCACTCATTCATTAATCCAGAGAACATTCTGGAGAATCTATTGTTTCCCAGGCTTCAAAAGGAACACATAGATGAAAAAGGCCTGGCCCTGGACTCTGGGGTCTTGATTAGAGGGTGAGACAATGATTGAACTGGGATGTTATGAGTGCCCTAACAGAGGCATAAACAAGACTCCATAAGGCACCACCAATGGGGGATACCCTCCTGCCATGTGAAGGGCACCATTGTCTATTTGCCCAGAGGACTTCAGTTCCAGGCTAGGAGTGGTGAAAATCCAGGTAGCTCTCTCTTGTTATGGCCATACTTTGCAATCCTCACTGCAATGGTGATTATGTCTGTTTCCCAAGGTGGAAAGTCCCATGCAAGTCCCCACCATTATCAGGAATAGAACTCCCAACATTTGCCGTGCAGATTGCAAAGGAGGCCAGGGATGTGGAGCACCAATAGTAACAACAACAGTAGCCATAATAATAGCTGATGCTTATGGAGTGCTTACTGTGTTGTGTGCCTAGCGCTGTGCTGAGCACTTTAAATGCACTTTCTAATCTAAACTTCACAGCAACCCTTTGTGGAATGTGTTGTTATACAGAAGAGAAAATCAAGGGCAGAAAAGTTAACTACTTGCCCCAGCTACGAAGTGAAACAGCCTAGATTGGACCCAGGCAGTCTTAGTTCAGTTTCTCTCCCTTGTTTATGCCATCTTTGTAAGGAAATTGAGACAGGCAACTATGCTTTTTTTGTTTGTTTGTTTTTTGTTTTTTGAGATGGAATTTTACCGTCACCAGGCTGGAGTGCAGTGGTGCGATCTTGGTTTACTGCAACCTCCACCTCCTGGGTTCAAGTGATTCTCCTGCCTCAGCTTCCCAAGTAGCTGGAACTACAGGCGTGTGCCACCACACCTAGCTAATTTTCATATTTTTAGTAGAGATGAGGTTTCACCATGTCGGCCAGGATGGTCTTGATCTCTTGAGTTCATGATCCTCCTGCCTCAGCCTCCCAAAGTGCTGGGATTACAGGCATGAGCCATTGCACCTGGCCCAGTCAACTATGTTTTACACATCCCTTCTGTGCTTGGCCCTTTCCTTTCAATGTCTCATTTAATCCAAATGACACCCTAGGAGGTGAATATTAGTTTTACAAGTAGGACTCTTGCAAGGAAGTGACTTGCCTAAGGCTATGCAGGGCCTTGGGCATGCTTCACATTTTGACCGTTCAGCTCCAAACCAAGAGAGACAAGAGAAGGGGGCTCAGGACTGCCCTCAGAACACTTACAATCTGGACAGGATTTACCCAACATGCCATTAATTCACAACACTTAGCGTCCCTCCCTAAGGTCCAGATGACAAAGTGCGTTCATTTCTGTGACATCACTCTGTGCGGAGACTGTGGAAAACTGGGAATTGTTTCTTGACGGGTGGACACAAGGATTCCAAAAGGAGGAGGAGGTAAATAAAGGGCATCTGGGGCCAGGCGTCGTGGCTCACACCTGTAATACCAGCACTTTGGGAAGCTGAGGAGGGTGGATCTTGAGGTTAGGAGTTCAAAACCAGTGTGGCCAAGATGGTGAAAGCCCGTCTCTACGAAAAAAATACAAAAAAATTAGCTGGGTGTGGTGGCAGGTGCCTGTAATCCCAGGTACTCAGGAGGCTGGGGCAGAGAATGGCTTGAACCCTGGCGGCAGAGGTTGCAGTGGGCCAAGATTGCGCCACTGCGCTCCAGCCTGGGCGACAGAGTGAGACTCTGTCTCAAAAATAAATAAATAAGTATAAAAAATCCTTGCTACTTAAAGTGTGGTCCCAGACCAGCAACACTGACCCAACCTGGGTGCTTGATTCCCTGAAGAGTGACTGTTATTTCCAGGGCATGGAACTCTTTCTTGGGCACCAGTAACCAACTGAGCCCAGCCTGTTCCTTCCCCACACATACCTTGGCTCACAAAAGGAACTCACATCAGATTGGTGGAGACCTGGGTTCTATGCAGCAATCCCTCTCACTTGCTATGTGACCTGGGGCAAGTTCTGACCCCTCTCTGGGTTTTAGTTCCCTCCTGTAAGGGAAAACAACTGCCCGGATAGTCATTTTCAATCCTCAGGGCCTATTGCTATCTCTTGGGGAACTTTTAAAAAATTCTGATGTCTGGGCTTATAGCCAGAAATCCTGATTTAATCGGTGTGGGGTGAGGCCCAGGAACTGGTACTTTTAAATCTTCCCCAGATCATTACATTGGTTTTGGTTTTTTGGTTGCTTGTTTGTTTTTTGAGACAGAGCAAGACTCTGTCGCCCAGGCTGGGGTGCAGTGTGCGATCTCCGTTCACTGCAACCTCCGCCTCCTAGATTCAAGCGATTCTCTGCCTCAGTCTCCTGAGTAGTTGGGACTACAGGTGCACTACCATTTCAAGCTAATTTTTATATTTTCAGTAGAGACACAGTTTCACCATGTTGGTCAGGCTGGTCTCAAACTCCTGACCTCCTGAAGCAGGGGGAAAGTGATCTGCTCCCCACCGCCTCCCAAAGAGCTGGGATTATAGCCGTGAGCCACCACACCTGGCCCCAGCTCATTACCCTATACAGCCAGTGTTGAGAAGCTGGAAGCCAAATGGCTGGTTTTAAAAAAATCTGGATGCCTCAGTATTTGCTGCTCTTGAGGCTTCAGATACCCAGGCCCACCCAGACCTTCTGAGTTAGAATTTCCTTGCTGTGTGGTGGGGCTGGACATGAGTACATTTAACAAACTCACAAGGTGATACTAACATACCAAAGCTCAGAACTCCTGCAATCAATGGCCTCTGAGGTCTCTTTCAGCTCTGATTCTGAGGTCCTCCCTGTCAATGATTTCTTTCTTTCTCTCCACGCAGGAGCTGCCAGTTGGTGGTGAGCAGAGACGTCATCAGCTTGTAAGCTGAGCTTCAGTGTCCCCTGAGAATGCAGCCAGCTGGCAACGGTGGAAGAAAGTGCTGAACTCATTTGACTTTTCTTTATCAGCTGTTCCATGTATATGATGTGCAAGAGGACTGGGACTCTGTGTCAAGGCCAGCTGGGATGCTGAGGTTTTGTGTTAGGACCAAGGGGGAGGCTGATGGCTGTTCTTGTTTGTGCTGTTCCATGCCATGGCCTAAAGGTGGGTACTAGCCACAGGCTGCTACTGCCTGGACCCCAGCCCAAACCCACTGGAATGAGAGAGATGAGTCTTAGAGTAGATGCAAATTAACCTGCCCAACTTTGTCTCTCTGGGTCAGCCCCCAGGTAGGCTAGATAGATACCTTGACTGCCAGGAGAACCCATGGCTGGAGTAAGGAACCGAGAGGCAGGCTCATAGCAGGCTCTATGCTGAGCTCTGATTCTACCCTGTCTTAGAGAGGCCATCCTGGTATCTCCTTTCCTCCATGCGGTATGTGGCAATTTAATGGTATTGAAATTTATTGTGGGTAATGGAGTGTCAAGCTCCTTATTGCTAATGGATGATTTCAAATGTGGAGAAAGATTTATTAGGTAAATCAAGCATACACCTCCGAGAGAATATTACTGTGAGTGAAAACAATTATATAGTTAAACAAAGAGGAAAGAAAATTTAAATGCATCTTTAAAGGTCTCTTGAAATTAGTTTAAATGTGTGATTTTTAAAAGATGGAGGGGATTAGTTTCAGCAAATTACTCATAAATTTTTTTTTTTTTTTTGATTCAACAGGAAACCAACAGCCTTACTTGGCTTCCATTTAAAAATGTTATTGGTATTTGAAGAAGAAAGGAAAAAATGTTAAGGAAGCGATTTTGGTAGCCTATTGTAGTTCTCAGGTTCTAATTTCCTTGGTGTATAGTGAGCTCTCCCTGGAGCAGAAGGAAGGGATCAGGGAAGCAGCAGCCAGAACTGTCATTCAGAGCGGAGGATCAGGGATGTCTAACTGGTATTAGACAATGCATCAGAGCTTTAGAGCTGGAAGCAACTTTGGAGGACATTTGGACAATTTCATTGTGCCTGTGAAAAAGCTAAGGTCCAGAGAAGAAAAGGGGCTTTTCTAAGAACCCACAGGTGGTAGATTGCAGAGCCAGAAGCCGGACTTTGCCATTGCTATCTCTGTGCAATGGGAATAATATTTGTCTCAGGGTGTCTGGAGGAGACAAAAACCTAGGGAAAGTACTTTGGAAAGTATTCATGCTTAGTCCTGGAAGGGATGGAATGTGGAAGAGATTGGCTGTGAGCCTCTCTCGTGGGTTCATTTTTGTGAGGGGCCTTTCCCCTACCCTTGGCCACTTCGGCAGTTCCACAGCCAGGACTGTAGTTGGCTAACGTTCCACACCTCTCTCCCCCACCAAGCTGAGGAGACGCACAGGCAGCCACAAGCCCCTGACATTTTCCTTGAGATGGTGACAGCTGGTAAGACTTTTGACTAAAGGAATAAAGAGCAAGCAGGCAAAAAAAAAGTCACTGTGTTAAAAGTGGTTTAAAAATGTTGTGCACCATCTGTTTGGCCACCATGGATTTTTGGGGCATGTGTAGGGGGAGAGACCTCTCCTCTCCCACTCCTGAGCTTCACCTCGATAAGGACCAACTATGAGAAGTTTTAGCGTGTCTGTAGGCTTTGTTTTCCATGTTCCTCAAACTCTTTCTGCCCCCTTCCCTTCGCTTCCAAAAATATGTGCTCTCATTCTGCTTCCTGAAAAGATATTTTCTTAATTGCTAATAAAATAGAGAACCTGCAAAGCCTGGCACATATGGATCAACAGGCAGGTGTTTGATTTTGGCCTTTGCTGTCCGAGCTTGGTTCTACTGGAAGGGAAGTAGAGCCTAAAAAAAACGGGTATTGAAAGACACATTTTGAATGTTCTCACTCACATGTGGGAGCTACAAATTAAAACAATTGAACTCATGGAGATGGGGTAGAACGATGGTTATGAGAGGCTGGCCTGGGAAGTGGGGAGCAGGGGAAAAAGTGGGGGTGATGAATGGGTGCAAACATGTAGTTAGATAGAAGGAATTGGTGCTAGTATGTGATAGCACAACAGGCTGACTATAGTCAACAATAATTTATTGTGTATTTAGAAATAACTAAAAGAGTGGTATTGGAATGTTCCTAACACAAATAACTGATAGATGCTTGAGGTGATGAACACCCCAATTACCCTGAAGTGATCATTACACATTGCATGGCTACATTAAAACATTACATGTACCCCATAAATACATACATCTACTATGTACCCATAGCAATTAAAAATTTTAAGAGAAAATACCATTAGAAGCAAAATAATAAGAAAAACTAAAAACCAAAACAAGCAAACAAAACCAGGTATTTAAGCTCTTCTCCACCTAGTAATATCACAATCATGTTTCCCTTCACATCCTAACTCTTTAGACCACTTCTGCTGACATTTTTAATAAAATTTGTCTAAGATATTTTTTAGTTTTTTTTTTTCCTTTCGTGAATAGGGTTTTAAAAATATATATTCTGCAGAGTTACTGCTGTAGTACATGAAAATTATTAATTTTGTGTGTTGATTTTACGTCTGATAGACTTAATTAACTCATATTTGATTCCATTTGCTTCTTGTGGATTTTTCTGATAGATGGTTATATTGACTGCAAATACTAACAGTTTTGTCTCTTTCTCTTCAGAGTTACATTTCTTATTTTCTTCTCTTGTCTTTATGGGTAAGCTCACAGGGCAATATTGAAAAGTAGTAGTGATGAGAGACCTTTGCCTGGTTTCTGATTTTAAAGGAATTGTTTCTGATATTAACTATGATATACACTCTGGGTCTATGGTATAAAAACATTACAAGTTGAATTTGTTAGTTTTAGTCAGAAATGGGTGTTAAAGCATATTAAATTTTAGCATCAGTTGGGATTATCTGTTGAGATGATTTTACTCTAGTGAGGAACATTACTTGCTTTCTAATGTTGGACTATTCTTACATTTTTTGCTCCTAATATCTTACTAGTTTTTACTTTCTAATACTTTAGATAGAATTTTTGTATCTTTGCTCATAAATAATATTGACTTATTTCTTTCATCTATGTTTCCTTGCCCACTTTTGGTATTAGGTTATGGTAGCCACATGGAATGAGTTAGAGTAATTTTTATCTTTTTCCATGCCTTGCATAGTATATCATATGGGATTATGGATCTTTTGAATGTTTGCTAGAACTTGACCATAAACTTTCTCTTTTTGGTGCACTTTATTGGGAGTAGCTCTTAAATTACTATTTCAATTTTTTGTGATGATTGGTCTTCCATGATTTTCTTCTTGAACCAATTTTTGTGATTTATTGTTTCCCAGGAAATTTTTCATTCATTTAGATTTTGAAATGTTTTGGTCCAAATTCTCATTAATTTAAAATGTGCTTTGTATATTATGTCTCTTTTCTCAGTCTTAATGTTGTTTATTTTTATCACCATTACTCCCTCTATTCCTTCTTTCAGTCTTGTCACAGGCTGCTCTAATTTATTGATATTTTCAAAGAAACAGCTTTTAGTTTTATTGATCTATATTATTGATTTTTTTGGTGTTCTAGTTAATTAGTTTTTGCTTTTTATCTTTATTAATATCTTCCTCTAATTTCATTGAGTTTATTTCGCTTTTCTCTTTCTAACTTATTGAATTAAAGAGTTTATTGACTTTGCTTTTACTTTTTTCCTTGTTTCTAATAACTTTATTTGAGACTATAAATTTTCATGAGTTAGGTATCTATCTCAGGTTTTTGATATATGGCCTCTTCTTGTATTCATTTCTAAACAGTACATTTTTTTCATTGCTAATGTAGAATTTTTAAAAAGTATTTATCATGGTCAGGTGCATAGAATTGTTTAGCCATTTTTTTTGTTATTAATTTCTAGTTTTATTACATTTTGTCCCAGAAAGTAACCTGTCAGACTCCTTGTTAATGAAGTTTGTTAAGGCTTCTTTTGTGTGTGGCCTATTACATGAATAATTTTTTTTTAATGTTTCAGGTATGACTGAAAATAATGAAGTCTCTTTTTCTTAACATCAATGTTCTCACTTTAAAATTATAATGTGTATGTTCTTCAGATCCTCTCTAACTGTCCCTGATCCACAGCTACTTGATCTGGTGATTTCTGAGAGCTGAATAACAAGGTCTCTTACCATGATTGTAGATTAACACTTTCTCCATGTATATTATTCAGTTTTTGCTTTCTGTATTGAAGCTAAGTTATTGGGTGCATAAAAGTTTATGGCTGAGGTATCTTCTCTATTGATGTCATATTTTATCAGCATGGATACCCCATCCCCCTACTTCCTTTCATTATTCTTTTCCATGAGTTCTATTTTGTTTGATATTATCACAACTTGACTTTCTTTTTCTTAGAATTTGTACAACATAGCTATTTTAATTATTTTATTTTTCACCTCTCTGTCTCATTTTGCTTTAGGTGTATTTCACAAGCAGCATGTATCTGGATGTTAGTTTCCAAATCTAACATTTTCCATTTGAATAACTTTTCATTTCATTTTTTCTTCTATAATGGTTTGAAATTATTCATCCTGTTTTATATTGCTAACCCATAGATTGATGCATTGAAGCATTTTAAGAGACATATTAATATTTAGAGTCAATCACTTCCTAGAACCTCCCAGAAAAAATATTAAAAACTTATATTTCTTTCCCGCTCGCTTTCTCTTATTACTCTCTTTCTTCCCTGTCCTCCAGAACTGTGAGGATATAAATTTCTGTTGTTTAAACTCCCCAGTCTGTAGTATTTTGCTATGGCAGCCAAAGTTGATTAATCTGTTTTGTTTCTCGGAAAAAGTTTTCCTTTTTCCTTGTAAATTTTTCCAAAAATGTTTAAGTGTGAATCTTTTTATTTAACTTACTCAGCAGTTGATAGACCCTTTCAATCTAAAGACTTCTATATTTTTTTCAATCTAAAGATTTCCATCTTTTTTTTCTCTGCCTCTTAATTATTTCTCCTCCTTCATTCCTCTTATTCCCATTTTCTGATTAAATGGATTTTTATACTGTTGGATTCATTCTCCTTTTCTCTTTAGTTTTTTCTTAACTTCCATGTTTCCTTCTGTGTTCTGTTTCTGGGAAAAGTCCTTGGTTGAATCTTCCAGTTTAGTAATTTTTGCTTAGTTTTTACCTATTTTGATATTTGGCTTATATATTGATTTTTTTTTTTAAATTTCAATACTCGAGTTTGTAATTTCCAAGATATTCATCTGATAATTTTGTATGTGCCACATTCCCTTGCATGACAATACTAATGAGACTTTTATAAGTATTTTCCTATTGATTCTATTAATTCTTTCCATGGGCATTTAGTTTTTCAGTTTGTTCAATTTAATTCTTCATGTCCAGTTTAGTTCCTTGGATGGTTGAATTTGGGACTTTTCTTTCATAAGTTTGATTTTTTTCAGAACCCCAACCAAGCATCCCATCAATCATCCTCGGGTGCTCCTGCTGCCTTGGACCCTGGAGCTCCTCCGTTTCTGGTAGCAGGTCTCCCCTTTGTGCTGTTGGGATGCGGTGTCCTTCTTCAGTCTTCTCCATCTTTCTCCTTTCAGCCATTCCTAACTTTTTCATCCACTGGGGTACCCCTTCTTTTTTTCCATACTGCTATGGATTTTTATTATTATATGTTGTTATATTCTTATTTACATGCTATATTGGTTATGTTGCATTTTATTTATGTTATCATCAATGTTTATTATTGTTATTATTTCTTTTTCCTAGGAGTTTAGGATAAGAAGGGGAATATGAAGATTGTGCCCTGGTTCACTGGTTTTATCCAACCTCCTCAACTTTGTATGTATTGAACACTGATGTTTTAAATCACAGTTCCAAAGATGAGGGTGAGTAGTTTGACTAGGAGTTACCAGGGTTGGGTCTGCCCTTTGAATCTGGCCAACAGCTGCACTGGACTCACAGTCCATAGTTCCATTAGTGGCATTTTTCCTCTGGGAATTCCCTTTGTGTTTATTTCCAATGTTAGGATGTTCTTATCCTGCCTCACCTCTGGTTGGAAAGCTTGTGAACTCAGATAGGTTTCCCATTTGCTGATCAGCCATGAATTATTAGTGCAGGAGAAGAGATGGACATAAAGAAATCAGCCTGCTTCTTTGTGTCTGGCATGAGGGGATGTGGTGGGCGTTGTGATATGCCACATAGATCTTCTTCTAGGAATGAAGGACACATTTCCCCTTTCTCCCCTTTGGAGATTGCCTCCGATAAAAGAATGGCTTTGCCCCTGGTGGTCAGTAGCCCTCTTTCTCAGCATTCTGCCCCAACTCAGGCAGTTCTGAAGGCTCACCTTATCTTCAGAACTCCCCATGCTTCCCTGACAATGCATTGCAGCTCACTGTCTCCCTCTTCCCAATATGCCTCCTCCCCTTCATTCCACTGGTGTTGACCCCAAGATCAACTCCCTAATGAACCTCATGCCTGCTAAACTTCATCTCAGGGTCTGCTTCCTGTGAATCCCAACTTATGATCAAGTATTTACTGAAAGTTACTACATGTAGCAGAGCAAAGCACCATTGTAGCTATATTTGGCTACAGAAACCCTTCAACCTGCCCTGGGAAATGGAGAAAGGAGCTACATATGGCCAGCCAGAAAGTATGGGGAGGCAACGACCCCTTACATGTGCATTTTGATTTGCCCCCCCAAATCTCTCCTTCTGCAGCTTCCCCAACTCAGAAAATAGTAATACATCTATTCAGTCAATTAAGACAGAAATCTTAGAGTCATTTCTGACCTCAAACTCTAACACCACATTAATTAAATTCATCAGGGAATCTGCTCAGCTTTACCATCCAAAATCCTAAATCTAACCCTTTCTCACCACCTGGAATGCCAACCCCTGGGTCCCAGCCACCATCACCATCCCTAGCTTGGATTACAGCAATTGCCACTGTGAAAGGAAAAATAAAATCTCAGGACCCCCAACTCTGCATGTCAAGGGAAAAGTTAAGTCTGGAAACGAAGTCATGCCAAAAACTTGCCTTTCCTTTTGTTCCTAAATAGATAGCTACAGAAGGCCACGTTCTCCCCAGAGGGCCTCCCTCACCCTGACAATGTAAATTAATAGCTTATCTTTATGGTTCAGGACAAGAGGAGACTAGAAATTGTACCCCTCCCTTCCATCGCCTACCCCAAGATGAATTTATATTCGACTGCTTTCTGTACTCTGTATTTACTGTATCTTATGTAAAGTGCAGATTTACTGAGCGCGAGACGAATACATAATTGACTGTTCCTCTGCCCCCTCCTTTTCATATACAAGATGTGGATTCGGTAAGTGCTAATCAAAGCCTCATAAAAATGTAACCATATCCTCCCTCTTTTTTTCCCCTCCTTTCCCTGCCTGCCCATCTTTTTCATGTTAAATATGGAAGCCCTTGAAATCCTCCTTGGAAAAAGTGTGAGCCACAGATCCTATTGTGGCTTGTGTCTCTTTATCCTAGGGATACCCTCAACTTGGGCAAAATCAGCCTTTAAATTGATTGACATCACTTTTTTTTTTTTTTTTTTTGGTTTATACCACCTAGTGAAGCTCTCAGCTTCCAAACTCTTAGTCCCTACAATCTATTCTCAACACAGCAGTCAAAAGGATCTTTTAAAACCAAAGTCCATTCATGTGTCTTCTTGGCTCGAAGTTCTCCAATATTTTCTATCTCATTTTAATCAAAACTCCTAGCCCTTCCATGGCCCTCAAGGCTCTTTATGACCTGGCCCTCCCCTGCCGTCCCCTGCTGACCTTTCCTTCGACTACTTCCCCCTTGCTCACGCCAGTCCATGCCAAGCTTCTTCCTGACCTACTTGAAGTTCTTGCTGCTGAAAATGGCCAGATAGCTTCATGGCTCCTCCCCTCACTTCCTGCAACTTCCATTTCAAATGTCCTCTTATCTTCCTTCACCACCCAATTAATGACACTAACCTCCTCTCCCTACAATCCTAACTTTGGCACTAAACCATGTTTATTTTTTCCCATAGCACTTATCACCACGCAATGGATTTCCTTGTTTATTTAGTCTGTTTCTCCCCCAAGCAGAATGGAAGCTTTATGAGAAGTGCTTTGTTCACTTCTATATTCCTAACATCCAGAAGACTGCTCAGCACAGAGTGGATGTTAAATAAATGTCTGTCAAATAAATGAAATTTTAATTCCCTGACTGTTCTCATCTCAGATGGGAAAATTGCTTAAGCACAGATAATATTCTTCCTTCTGCCTCTTACTTGCCTAATGACCTTCAATAAGTCCCTTTACCCTATTAGTCTATCAGGAAGCTGAGGGGGTGGGACAAATGGTCACTCAGTATCTCTTCTCCATCTGTTCTTTTGCTGAAATTGTGATTTGTTTAATGCAAACAACCTGGTGTGACATTACTGCCACCGTGTTTTTATTACTTAAGTGAATTCCAAATGAAGCCCAGCTCCAGCTTCCCTAGGATTCCTTCCCTTTGTCATCCCACCTGCAGGGAGTGGCCCCAAGTGCTTGACTTCCTTTCCATTTTAACCTTCCCATGCCTTTTCTGTGTCCTGTGACTTGGTGTGGCCTCACATTGGGCAGATTGTATGTCATGTCAGCAGCAGCTTGAAATAAACTTGAGTGGTGAGCTTGCCCTCTTGGGCTTCTTCCATCACAATGAGAAACATGTCTTGGCTAGCCCAGTGGGTCCGAGAAGAACTGAGAGATACCTGGAGTACCTGGATCAAACTCAAGGCCGGAGCCAAACTCAGCTGAGCTCAGGTGAGATCAGCGGTGCTGCCCCAGCTAACCAATATATGTATGAGTGGGAATAACTGATTGCCATAAGCACTGAGTACTGGGGTGCTTTGTTATGTGGCATTATTATGGCAGGAGCTGACTAATACACCAGTCTTCCAAAACTCAGCTCAAGGTACATACTCTTCCAGAAAACATTCCCTTAGCCCACTGGGCATGGCCTAACAGTGAGAATTTCACATCTATTTCAGGTTAGTGAAATCAACTGCTTGCAAGAACTGAGACTGCAACAGAAAGAGGGGAAAATGGGCGGCCAATATTGCGCAGTTGTGCCATTTGATGACTCTGCAAACAGGAATAACAAAGATCTAGAGGATTTATAGTATGAGCTGGTATAATGGAGCTGGGGCTGGCTTCTTTCCCATTTTTTTCCACAAGGCTCCCCACCAGGACACAGGAGCTGCCTTTGGCCTGAAATGTGGTTTGACCTACGGCTTCTGGGTATATCAGACTGGGGCAGCAGGGTACTGTTATTCTGACAGTGAATATTACACCTTCCAAATGGACATTGCAGAAATTTAGAATTGAGTCTTGTCAAAATTTCCTGATTTGCATGTTAGGAAAGTCAAGGGAGAAGTTACTTTATCTTCCTTCTAACCCGCTGAAAAGATTTTTAAGGAGACTTTACTGCAATCGTTGTTATTATTGCTTAAGTGAATTCCAATTGCTACTGTAAATTCCATTCATTATTTAAATAGCTTTAGCTCCCTTTAGAACCTAAGTGCCTTACAGGAAGGAAGGAGCTCCAAATCCATGCAGGGTGGGGAACTGCTCAGGGGGCTCAAATCCTGGGGCATAGGGAGAGGGACTGCAGTGTTCACAATGGGTCTGTAGGGAAGCAGATCAAGAGCCGGGCTGAGTGATAGTAGGACCTGGGAGAATTGCTAAGATCATCTGGGCCTAGGATGCTTTCCTAACTTTCCTGATCCTAAGAATCCTCTGAATCACTTGTTAAAAATAGATCTGCAGGCCCTTCCCTCTGGAGATTCTATTCTAGCAGATCTGAAATGGAGTCCAAAATTCCATACTTTCAAGAATGACCCCACTTGATTTTGACAAGTAGACATGTGTGGAAAATACTGATCTATCAAGCTGCCTTGTTTTATAGGTGAATAAACTGAGTCCCAAGGAGGGGTCTTTTCCCAGATCACAGAGCCCCAGTTAGTGCTAGAGCTAAATCCAGGACAAGATCACTGAGACCCGAATGGCAGTTTTAGGCTGCCCGATTTGCAGCTGTGCTGCTGGGACTGGAACTGGTGGTGTCGTCTGCAGGTCCCTCGAAACATTAGCTTAGCTGCTCACTTTCTGTAAGAACAGCTGAAGGTAGTGCTCCTGGAGTCAGACAGACCAGGTTCAAATGCTAACTTTACTTTTGATTCACTGAACAACCTTGTGCAAATGGCTTAATTTTTCTGAGCCATTAATATGGCTATTAAATCAGATAACGTACTTGCCCCTAGTAGGTGCTCAATAAATGATTACTGCTTATGAAGTTCTAGACCCCCTTCCAAATCAAAGAACCGGTCAGTATGAACTTATTTAATAAACAAAACAAGCCTATTATTAACCCCATTTTAAAATGAAGAAAATTGAAGAAGAGAAAACTCGAGTGACTGATTCAAATCACACATATAGCAAGTGAGAAGCAGAGGCGGATATGAACTCATGTAGTCTCTAGCCCCCTTATTTCCCTTGAGGGCAGGGTCTGGGTCCCACTTACCTCAGCATGGCCCCTGGTGCAGGCCTCCGCACACAAGTAGATATCCATAAGTGCCTGATGAATGAGATTGAGATTTAAAGGCAGGATGAGAAATTCACTTCGAGTGTGGCTGAGGGTGGGGTATTAGCATGGGGCAGCTGGAGAGGGCAGCAGGAGAACCTAGGTAGAGAAGAAGCCTGTACCCAGGGAAGATGGGACAGAGCCTGCAGGGCCAATCCCTGGGAGTTAAAGACTGGTTTCAGGCCGAACAATTAGCATTGAAATGTGCAGGAGCCTGGAAGGTTTTTGCATTGTCGCCTGCAATAAGGAAAAATCCAGACTGAACTGGCTGCTTGGATCAGAAGTGATGTAACGAGCTAGCTTTGGCCTAGTTTTTGTAAAACAGGCGGGCCCCTGGCTCTCCCACACCCTTTTTTCCAGAATTGGCAAGTGACAGCTACCGCCATCTAGTGGTCCGAGTGGCACTGCACAGGCATGGGGAAAAAAGGTTGGTCCGCACCACGGGGACTAGAGGATGCCCCTGGCTTCCGTCTCCCAGAAGATGAGAGCCCCCAGTGGTGGTAGAGTTTATTCTGTTCAAGGCATGTTCTTACATTTTACTTCATTAGATCTTCTCAACAATCCAGGAGGTCGTCGGGGCCATTAACTCCATTTTATGGTGAGGTGACAAGTCCCTGAAGGAGAGGGGTCTTGTTCAGAGTCGTATTGTCAGTTATTGATGGAACCAGGACTGGGGCCCAAGTCTTCACAATACAATTTCTTAGCCCAGAAGTAATGCAGAGAGGCTGTCAGATCCTTAAAAGTCTCCTTGAACAGGGAATGGAAGATGATTAATCCTGGAGGTCTTGGTCACTTCTCTGCATGGAGGTGAGTCCCCTTCAGCTCAATGACTTACAACTTTTCTCTGGAAAGAGAATCTTCAGGTGGGATGTCTTGGCTAATAATACTCATATGAGAGGTTTCAGAAGATGAATACTGCCCCTCCAGCTCTTTACTATTGTCTCTAGTAAAGGCCTGGTCATGTAGCAATCAAGGTAGTTTGATTTAAGCATCTGGGGATTGCATTTGTTTTGAGGCCCAATGAGGGGACGGTTCATGAGTGGAGGATGTCTTTGGATGAGATTAATATACGAATGGGGATCTCTATAGGGAGAATCATTCAGTTATCAACTTCAAGGAATCAACGTTCTTCTGGCTTTAAGTCTGCTGTTGGGACTATATAAGTATTGAAGCCTAGTTCTTCGTAGTATATTCATAGCTTCAGTATCATTGGTGATCCTCTTGTAGTATACTCAGTTAAAGCTTATCTGGTCCAGATCCCTTGTATGAAAGATGGGAAAACTGAGTCTCGGAGAGGGGGAGTGACTAGACTGACATCACACTGTGGTTAAAGCCCTTCCTCTCCAGCCTGTCTTTTCTGTTCTATGTACTCTGGTATAATAGCTGGTGCTTGGAGCCTGCACTGTTTCAAACAGATATAACTGTTTTTGGCCCAGAGTGAAAATTGGTGATGATGAATGAGATTGAGATTTAAAGGCAGGATGAAAAATTCACTTTGAGTGTGGCTGAGGGTGGAGTATTAGTATGGGGTAGCTGGAGAGGGAAGTATTTCTAATATCTAATATCCCAAATTATAGTGTATCTAATATCCCAAATTATACCACAAAGGTATGCAAAGGAAAAGAGAAGCCCCTTGATATTTATGTTTGTTTTAGCATCTGTAATATCGATAATTCACTTTTCAATGAAATCTTAGGCAGAACTTGAATATGCAAAAGAGATTAATGTGGTGAGAATTGAGGAAGCTGACATTTACTGTGCCCCTGGGGGTCTCTGTAATGCCTGAGAGAAAGGGAGAGGGCATTTAAAAGTCAGGCATTGCATAAGGAGCACTGGCTGTGGAGTCCTAACACCTGGGCTTTAGTCCCTGCACTGGCAAGAGCTTGCTCTGTGTGTGACCTTGGGAGTCAATTCCTCATTCTGTTCTGTCATAGATTATTCATTCTTACAATAATCCTGATCTTCCTATTGGCTAGGATTGATGAGAAGATCACATGGAGGGAACAGGGGAATGGGTGTGAAAGTGGTTTGTAGAAAGTTAAGTGCTACATTTATAAATGCTTTTTTTCTTTAACTAAATTGAGGTAAAAATTTATGTACAATAGAAATGCACAACTCTAAAATGTTTAATTACATGAGTTTGGAAAATTGTAATCAGCTGTGAAGCCATTATTCAAAACAAGATACAAAGTATTGACATCCCTCTAGGAAGTTCACTTGGACTCATTTGTAACCAACCTTCCCAGCCTACAGGCAACCACTGTTCTGATTTCTATCACCTTTGCTTAGTTTTGTGTGTTCTAGAACTTGACATGAGCAAACTCAACCAGTATGTACTATTACGTGCCTGGCTTCTGTTGCCCACTGTAATGTTTTTGAGATTCATCCAGGTTGTTTTTTCCTTTACTGCTGCTGAATAGTATGTTATTGTATGGACATACCACTATTTGTTTATCTGTTTTACTATTGAAAACATTTGAGTTATTTCCAGTTTTGATATTATGATTAAGACTGCAATTAGCATTCTCTTCCACATTTTAAGTGCACATATGAACCCATTTCTGTTGAAATAGGAGTGGAATGTTGACGCATACAATAAATGCATGTGTAACTCTAGTAGAAGCTGCTGAACAGATATCCAAATGGTTATATACCATTTTACATTCCCAACAGTGACACAGCAGAGTTCCAGACAGTGCATAGGTTCTATATTTTGTATTGTTAGAGTAGTCATTCTAGTGAGCATAGAACAGTATCTCATTGTAGTTAAAATTTGCACTGTTGTTAAGTACCCTTTCTTATTAGCTATATTTATATCTTCCTCTGTGAAGTATCTTTTAAGTTATTTGCCCAGTTTAAAAAAATTAGCTTGTCATTTTATTGTTGATTTGTAGGAATTCTTTATACATTATACACAAGTCGTTTCTCAGATATGAATGTGGCAAAAACCTCTCTACTATTTTTTTTCTATTCATTTTCTTAATGATGTCTTTTCATAAGCAGGGATTTAAAAAATTTAAGTTCAAGTTATCTATTGCTTTCATTATGCTTAGTGCTTTCTAATGTCCTAAGAAATCTTTGTCTAATTTAAGAATGCAAAACTATTCTTTTGTGTTTTATTCTAGAAGCTTTATGGTTTTCACTTTTATGCTTAAGTCTATGATCTGTCTTAAATTATGTTTGTGCATGGAATGAAGATAAAGTTGAAGTTCATTTATTTCCATATGGATAAACACTTGTTTCAGTACTTTTTGTTAAAAACATTTTCTTTTCTCCAGTGAACTGACTTAACACCTTGGAAATTTTATTTTTCAATTAAAAGGTCTAAAAATTTTTTTATTTTAAAAATATAGTAAAATTGACTTTTGGAAGGATGTACAGTTCTATGACTTTGAATCCAGGTATAGGTTTGTGCAACCACTACCACAATCAGAATGTAGAACAATTTGATCACCTGAAGAAACTCACTCATGCTATCTATGTGCCTGTCCTTTTGCTGACACCACACTATCTGGATTACTGAAGTTTTGTAGGAAATCCTACAATCAGGTAGTGTCAATGGACCAACTTTGTAGTTCTTTTTTCAAAATTGTTTTGACTATTTTAGCTCTTTTCCATGTCTCTATATATTTGAAAGTCAACTTGTCAATATTTTTAAAAAATCCTCCTGGGATTTTTATTGGAATGGTGTTAAATCTGTAGATCATTTTGCGAAGAACTGACATTTTAACTATGGTGAGTTTTGCAATCCATGTATATGGTATATCTCTCCATTTATTGAGGTCTTCTTTAACTTCTTTCATCAGCATTTTGTATACTTTTCAGCATACAGATTTTATATAAGTATTTCATTTTTTGGAGGGGTATTGTGAACGACATTGTTTTAAAATTTTGTTTTCATTATATGTTGCTAATATATAGCAATATGATTGATTATATGGGTTGCCTTGCAATCTTGCTAAACTCATGTATTAGTTTTAGAAGCTTTTATAGATTCCTTGGTACTTTCTGTATAGAAAGCTATGTCATCTACAAATGGAAGGTTTTATTTCTTCTTTTCTAATCTACATGCCTTTTGATTCTTTTCTCTGCTTATTGCAAATAGCTAGGACTTCCTGTACAATATTAAAAATAAGCAGGGAGAATTCATCCATGCCTTGCTCCCAATCTGATAAGAAAAACATTCACAATTTACTATTAAGAAGAATGTTAGCCATAGGCTTTTTACATTTGTTCTTTGTTAGATTGAGAATGTTTTCTTCTATCTCAGGTTTATGGAGAGTTTTCATCATGAATTGTTGCATTTTGCCAAATCCATTTTCTGGATTACATATGATGATGTATTTTACCTTTTAAATTTTTTCTATAGTAGAATACATTGATTGATTTTTAAACATTGAATTAGCCTTATTTACTGCTATAAATTCCACTTGGTTGTGTGTGTGTTTTTTAAAATTTGGTTGCTATTATTTTGTTGAAAAATTTTGCTTTTATGTTTATAAAGGATATTAGTCTGCAGTTTTTTTTCTCTTTTTAATTTTAATTTTTTTAAATTGCATTTTAGGTTTTGGGGTACATGTGAAGAACATGCAAGATTGATGCATAGGTACACACATGGCAGTGTGATTTGCTGCCTTCCTTCCCCTCAGCTATATCTGCCATTTCTCCCCATGCTATCTCTCCCACCTCCCCACCCCCCTGTCCATCCCTCCCCTATTTCCCCCCAATGGACCCCACTGCGTAGTGCTCCCCTCTCTGTGTCCATGTGTTCTCATTGTTCAACACCCGCCTATGAGTGAGAACATGCGGTGTTTGATTTTCTGTTCTTGGGTCAGTTTGCTGAGAATGATGGTTTCCAGGTTCATCCATGTCCCTACAAAGGACACGAACTCATTGTTTTTGATGGTGCAGTTTTTTGTTTGTTACTATTTTTGTATGTTTTTGGTATACTGGCTTCATGAAATGAGTGGGTATATGCTTCCTTCACTTCTATTTTCTGAAAGAAATTGCATAGAATTAATACTTTTTTCTTCTTTAAATATTTTGTAGAATATTCTAGTAAACTTATCTGGCCAGGAAATGACTTTTTTTGGGAAGATTTTAAAAGATAGATTCAATTTCTTTAATATTTATAGGACTATTTAGCTAGTTCATTCATTTCATCTTGAACGAGTTTTGTTTTTTTGGGGTGGTTTTCCAAGAATTGTTTTATTTTATCTAAGTTTTTGAATTTATATGTATTATGTTTGTAGTATTTCCTTATTATTTTTTAATGGCCACAGGATCTGTATCTCTTTCATTCCTGATATCAATATGTATCTTCTCTCTTTTTTTCTCTGTTAGTCTTGCTAGAAACATTTTAATTTCTTCAATTATTAAAAAAACACCTTTGGCTTGATTAAGTTTCTCTATAGTCTTTCTGTTTCAATTTCACTGATTCTGCATTACTTTTACTACTTTCTTTCTCCTGGTTACTTTGGTTTTGTTTTACTCTTCTTTTTCTAGTTTCTTGTGGTACAAACTTAGATGACTGATTTGAGATCTTTCTTTCTTTCTTTCTTTCTTTCTTTCTTTTTTAACCAACATAAGGATTTAATATTATAAATTTTCATGTAAACAATTTTAGATGCAACTTGCAAATTTTGATAGGCTGTATTTTTATTTTCATTCAGTTCATATATTTTCTCCTATTTCTTGACACTTATTTTTTGACCTATGAATTACTTAGAAGTGTGTTGCTTAATATGTTAGCATTTAGATATTTTCCTCTTCTTTTTCTCTTATTGGTTTCCAGTTTAATTCCATTATAGTTTGAGAGCATAATTTGTATAATTTCAATTATTTTAAATTGGTTAAAGCTTGTTTTATGACTCAGGATCATGATCTATCTTGGCAAATATTTAATATGCACTTGAACAAAAATTATATGCTGCTTTTGTTGGATGAGGGTATTCCATAAATGTCAGTAAGGTCTTACTTGTTGATGGTGTTTTTCAGTTCATTCCTATTTGAGAGTATGAATTCCCTTTCCAATTTCTTGACCCAGAACTATAGAGTGTCTCCTAGAGCTCTCTATTCATGTTAATGACCACGTCAGGGTATCAGGCCATGTCACGTTCTGGTCCTCGTAAAACAGAGGAGAAAAAAGAATTCACAACATTCAGTGGTACTTTGAGTTCTGGTCTTACTTCCCTATCTACCTGTTAATATTTACTATACAGTGTCCTCAGAATAGTGCACATATTTAGTCCAGGTTTTAAAGTTGTTTTTTCTTTGGGGAACTACCTCTTAGTACTCTCGGTTCATGAGATGTGAGTGGGGTGGACCTCAATCCTACTTCCATGTGCTCTGATCTGACCAGTTAATGTGTTCTATCTCAGGGCTGCAATGATTGGTTGAGGAATGAGCATGTGATTTAAATTGTACAAGGGTTATTTCTGAGACTTTTGTGGGAACTAGTAGGAAACATAATTTCTCTTCACTGGGGTTATTTATCTACAGGGATGAAATCTTGTCACAGCTTGAGAAGAGTTTGCCTGAGAGTAAAAGGGCACATTGAGGAAAGTAAGCTAAGAAAGAGAAAGACAAACTCCTAATGAGCTTGCTTAAATACATAGATCCAGTCATCCCTGAAGCTAGTAGTCATCTCCCACATTCTAGACTTTTCAGGTACATGAACAAAACAAAACAAAACAGTAACAACCCCGCCACCAACTTCCTCTACATTAGCCAGTATCAATTGGTGTTTCTGCTACTAAGTATTGAAAGAGTATTAATACTTATCTACGTATCTTAAGTTTCCTTTCATTCTCCTTAACTTCCTCTGTCAGATTCTAGGGACCCATTGCCCTCTTAAGCCTCAGGGCACCATCCCCCTCCTTGAGAGAGCAATTAGTTGATTTCATGGTTCTCCAAACAGAAATGGTTGTCCTTGGAGAATCTCAGCATGACAAGTGGGCAGAGATGCTGGGTCTCAGTATGGAGCCAGAGAGCATGTTTGCAAGTCTGCATCTGCTGGCTACACTAATGTGCAAATCAGGCTGTGGGCCAGGGTTTATTTTTAATAATTAGAAGCCCATCTTACTTTAGAAATGTGCTGCAGCTTCCTGTGACAAAAGGGAAAAGATGGTCCATTCCTACTTTCCCTCGCTCCATGGAATCTACATTTCTGGAAACTTGGTGATACAGCTTATTCGCTCTTGGAACTCAATATTCAAAAAGGAGAAAATTATGTGTAGAAAAAAAGATGACTTTTAAAGATGGGAAAGGAAAATTATCTATTTCTCTATAGTATTTGGCAAATTTGCTAAAATTCCTCAGGATCCTAAACTAGGGGGTAGATATCACTTTTGGCACATAGATGAGGCAGGTGCCCAGCATGGTTGTCAAGAGCATGGAATCTTCGAACTATGAGACAGTAAGCTTGTAGCCCAATATTTTTTCGATGGAGAGAAAAAGGACCCTTTTTGGAAAGGGTTCTGTCCAAGGTCCGGTAGGGAATTAACATAACAGGAAGAATTATGCTTCAGCGTGGGTTCCTTCTTCTTGTCCCAAAGGCTCTCACCACAGCCCACACCATCCAGACCTCACTTATGGCTTTCCTACATTTCCTGAAGTGCTTCTTTGCAGGGGTCCCAGGTGTGAATATAATGTGCCCACTTGGCTTGGCCATCCTCCACCTGTTTGTCAGTCATCCAACTGTCAGTCCCCATCCCCATGGTTTTTTTTTCTTTTTTCTTTTTTCTGGCTTAGTGAGTTTCACCAGGCAAAGTCTGAGGTGTGGAATGCAACCAGAAGCATGCTGCTTGCTGTGGGCAATGGAATGTGAGTGGAAGTCACTTCAGGATGGAGGACTTCAGGTAAGCCTGCCTTACTGCTGTATCATCAAAAGGGCTGGTGCTGAAAAGGCCTTGAAAAGAGACAATCTGTCCCTGCCTTCCAGGAGAGCTCATGGCCCAGTGAGGGAGGAAGATATGGAAGCAGTCATCATGTAGGGTGACTAGGACTGGGCCAATGCTATGTCTCAGCAGGAGAGGGCAATGAAGGGTGCAGTCAGCTCTGCTGGGGACAGGGGTTAGAGATGCCTTTACTAAAATGCACAGATCTTTAGTTGGGTCTTGAAGGACATGTTATGTTCTCCAGGTAGGCAAAGCACACATGGAAATTCCAGGTGAGAGAACTCGACTGTTTTCTTCTCTTGTAGTATTTGTCTTACTCTGCTCTTTGTAATAGCGTCATGTATCTGCCTGGTCTCCTGCAGGCCATTTGCTGCTGTACTTAACAGCTGTGTGCCTCAGTTTCCTCATCTGTCAAGGAAGTATAATTATAATGCTTCTTCATTAGAGTTGTTTTCAGGATTAAATTGTTTAATATGTATGGATATATATGAAGCATATGAGATGATGCCTTACACATGGTAAGCAATCAGTAAATGTTACAGTACAATACTTTATATTTAAAGGATGCTCAAAAAATGTTTTCCTCATTAAAGGGCTCCTCAGCTTTAAGTGACCTCTGTCACCTAAAATAAAAACTATTTTGGCTGTTGGAAGTCTCTAGCAGCTTAATATCTACTCTCAACAAATATCCCGCCACTGAATTAACTAATTCTCTCATCTGGATTTGTATCACTCAATGATTAGCAGGGATTAGAGGAGCACCTACTACTAAAAGTCAGGGAGACACAAAAACCGATAGGACTAAGAACTGGCCCTCAGACTTAGGGGCCAGCTGGGGAAACCTGATGTATGCGTGGGTCCAATAAAAAAGATACACCATAGGATGACCCTACTTTCCAGCTTGTAGGTGCTTTGATATAAAGAGCATCATGGCCAGAAGGGTGTGGGAGGGGAATTATCTGACTGTGCAGAGATCCTAGAGGATTCTCAAATGGGTTTTCCAGCAAGTACTTCATACAAACACACACGGGAGGAGAAGATGTGGGATTGCAGAGCTGCAAAGATGGCATTATGCAAGGCAAACCCCAGGTATCTCCATGGTTTCTTTGTCTTCCATTAATTCTTTGAGACATGGAAAGTAGATTTCTAGGTATCATGGGAAATTAGGCATGCTGCTGAGGGTGGTCCGGAAATAACAGCATGCTTACTGGAGGGCTGGGAAGACTGGAGGTGACAGAGGCTCCAAGGAGGAGTGACAGCTAAAGCACCACATCAGAGAATGCTAAACTGAAGTCAGGAGGAAGGCAGGCCTGAGAACATGGGCTCATGGGCTCCCTGCTTCGGTGACCATGAAAGACCCATTTACAGATTGGACTATTGGCAGCAATGGAAATTTCAGATTTGTGTGTCATTTGTTTGACTCAATGTTTTTATATGTTGCTTCCTGTTTATTAACTTCTATTTCTTATAACTTTGTGATGAGACAGTTGGAAGGCATGGCTATCTCTCATATTGTAAACATTGCCAGAAGAGCTAGATGGAGTATGCATGGAAGAAACAATATGCCAATAAAAGCATAAATCAATGAAACATCATCAGAAGAGTTCACAGAAGAATGCACTGGCTAAGAATTTACACGCAGACATCTACCTAGAGAGACTCTGAGGTTGACTATAAGTAAAGTTTTAAAATGAGGTAGAACTCAGAGGGAAAAGGAGTGTGGTGTAAGACTTCGAAGAAGAGGTGGTTCTTTACTGGGCCTTGAAGGATGGCTTGACTTTTGATATATGGAAGGAGAAGAAATGGTATTCTAAGATGAATGCGATGATTAATTTTTAATGTGTCAATTTGACTGGGCCATGGGGTACCCAGATATTTCAAGGAATAGTCATCTAATTAATGTCTCTACTACTACCTTTGTATCCCCCAAATTCATTCTTCACACAACAGCCAGATCAAAGTTCTTTAATGGCTTCTTGTTGCACTTATCTGAGTTGCTGTGTGATATGTATGGCTCCTGCCTTCCTCTTGAACCTCATCTCATCTGCCCCCAGCTCACTGAGCTTTTTTCACTCTGCCTCAGACTCAACAAGCTCTTTCTTTTCAGGGTATTTGCCTGTGCATTTCCTCTGCCCGGTTGGTCTCATGGCTGGCTCCTTTCTATACTTCAGGTCTCAGCCTAGATCTCATCTGTTCGGAGAGGCCTCACTGATGACTCTATCCAGTGTTGCCTCCCCTCCCCTCCCCATTATTTTCTGTCATTACACACTGTGTATTTTAAACACTAACAACAATTTATAATTTAATGAAAGAGCAAATGAACTAACTAACATATTTACTCTCTGTCTCACCCACTGGAGAGTAAACTCCACAAGAAGAGAGACCTCTATTCATCATTGTGTCACCAGTGTCTTAGTCTATTTTCTGTTGTTATAACTGACTACCTGAGACTGGGTCATTTATTAAAAAAAAAAAAATTATTTCTTTTAGTTTTGGAGCCTGGGAAGTTCAAAATCAAGGGGTTGCATCTGGTGAGGGCCTTCTTGCTGGTGGAGACTCTGCAGATTCCTGAGGTGGCACAGGGCATCACATGGACAGGAATTGCATGAGAGAGAACAAAACTGGCTTTTATAATAGACACACTCTTGTGATAACCAGCCCACTCCTGTGATAACCCATCAATCAATTTTATCTGTTAATCCTTGAGTGGATTAATCCATTTATGAAGGCATAGCCTTCATGACACAAACACCTCTTAAAAGTTCCACCTCTTCATAATGTGACATTGGTGATTGGGTTTCAACATGAGTTTCGGATGGGGCAAGCATTCACCATGGTAGCCAGTGTCTGGTATGCATTTAACACATGGTAGATACTTCATAAGCATCACATAATTCATCATGAGAGGTACAACAGTGCCCAAGGCAAGGTCCCTGTCCTCAGGAATCTCATGGTTGAGTAGTGAGAGGCCAGGAGTCATGGTGCAGTGGGCTTGCAACCCAGTCTAACCTAATTTGAGGGAAGGTTGGAAGAGCTTCCTGGAAAAGGGGATGCATGAGGCAGGCCTCAAAAGGACTGAGGGCTGTTAGCCTGATAGATTAAGAGTAGGGTCTTTTAGAAAGTAGAAGTGCTGTGCATAAAGGATCAGAGGGGTGAAAATAGGGTTAAGGCCAGTCCAGAATGACAGCAATGTGGGATATGAGTTGCAACAGTAAGAGATGGGGTGGAGATAGAGCAAGGGCCAGATCACCCAAGACCTGTCATGTCACTCTAAGATTGCACTTGACCTCGCATCAGTAGGTTGTCATTGACTGAGTTCAAGTGTTTTGTAGCAGAACAGACTTAGGCTAATTCCTTCTGAGTATGATGGTGACGTGGAGGACCTTTGGTTAAAGGATCTTACCTCTGTTCCTCATTGGCTGCATAGATTTCTCTTCTCCATGGCTCTCAACTCCATTACTGTCTAACAGACTGCAGAAGACTGTAGAAAGGGAATGAGAAGGAAGAATATTTACAGTAGAGAACTTTGGACATTGGAACTAATTCCTGGGTTGAGGAGAGAGTAGCAGAGGGTGGAGTGGAAAAAGCACTGGAATAGGAGTCAGGAACCCTGGTTCTGTCACTAATTACTGTATGGCCTCGGATAACTCATTTCATCTCCCTGGGCCTTGATTTCTCCATATGGAAAATGGGGCTTTGGGCTTAATCTGGTAATTCAACAAAAATGCCCAACCTTACAGAATCATACTGATGGTGTGATTTCAAGCACCATGATCTTGAAGTAGGATGTATTTTGTTTGTCTGACTTAAATCATATTCTAGAAATGGCTCTTATGCATCTCCTCTATTCCCCTTCTCAAGGGAACAGACCTAGTGTGTGTCTATGTATCAGTACTTTGATAGGCACTGGAGATAAAACAAACACAGGCCCAGTTTCTCTATTTTCGTGAAGCCTACAGTTTAGCACTGGAAAACTTATTAAAAAAAAATCACGCAAACAATGTAAAATTACAACTGTGATTAGAACCACAGAAGTAGCACACAGCATGAAGAGAACCATTCAAAAGAAAGTCAGAAAACCTGTGACAATTCTGGAGGCTGGGAAGTCCAAAATCAAGGTGCTGCATCTGGTGAGGGCCTTCTAGCTGGTGGGGACTCTGCAGAGTCCCAGGGTGGGCATCATATGGCTAAGGAATGCAATAAACAGAACCAAACTGGCTTTTATAATAGACCCTCTCTTGTGATAACTCCTTGCAGTAGTGACACTTGGGGGAGATCTGAAGAATGAGTCAGAGATAACTGGGCAGAGAGGGGAAGGTAGCAAGTGCCAGGCAGAGGGAACAGCATATTCAGAGAGACAGGGCAAAGGCTGGTGTGGCTGGAGCAGGGAGAGGAGCCTGGCAAAGGAAGAAGCTGGACAGGGGACTATTGAAAATACTGCATGGGCAGAGCCTAGGGAATCAAGTTGGTCAGACATTGGTCCTTTGGTTGCTGAATTGTGGGGGTTTCTGACGGTCCTGCAGGAGGAGGGAGACTGTCAGGGGACATTTGGTGTAGGCGTGCTTGAGATGAGGAAGTATTTTCAATATTCTAACAATCCTTATGGCTACATGGATGTGTTCCATCTGACCATTAGTGATTGGAACAAAGAGGTGGACAGAGACCCAACCAACCATGAGGACCTAGACTATAACAGAGTTTTGCCCATATCCTGACAATATCGGGGAGCCACTGCTGGGGCCAAGGAGGATGGTGAGGGGACCATAACCGGATTTTACAGAACTGAAATTAAAGTGAGGAGAGCAAGGTTCTCACTTCAGCCTCAGAACTGAAGTGGGGGCCAAAAATCAGTATTTAGGATAGACAGTATATTTCTGTGATATTTTAGAAAATTTCAAAGTAATGCAAAAAAAATTCAATTGTGGGCAAAATACCAACATTTTCAATAAAGACAGCATTTAATCCTACACTTTCATGACTCAACTTCACTTCCTTCAACCCAATCTACACCCTGTCAGATTCTGTCTTCATGTAAATTTTTGCTATTTTGTTCATCATGGACATATTTTGCATTCATTTAATAATAGTGTATGAAAGTAATATTTATCTTGATTGCTGAGTATTTAGGGTGGCTCCATAAATTTTGGGCCTGGCCCTAATTTGGAAGCACTCTGATTTTGAAGTGGTGACTTGGGTCTGTGGATGTGGAGGCTCAGAGGGGCCCGTGTGGATGTAGGGAGTCATGGGGATGGGGTGCACATGAGAGATGCGACTAGATCGTCTGAATGTGGCGGGTGGGGGGGATGTACGGGCAGGCATGATGCTCCCCCCTCTTCTGGGGATTCTGGGGATGGGGTGCAAGGGGGATGCTCTGTGTGACTGCCAACCAGGCTTGTGAGCCAAGTGCCCACCTCCCTTGGCAAGGCTGTTGGGGAGGCATTTTCCCAGGAGAGTGGGAAGCATCTGCAGGCTGCAGCTGGGAAGGGCCAGATGTCCAGATGGACTGGACATCCATCTAGGGCCTTGGACACAGGCTAGAAGACCTTCCCACGATGTGAGGTCAGAGTCACATGGGACCTCTGAGTCCTGGGGACACATTTAGGGTTGCCAAGACAAAGTCAGGTCAGAAGCATATCAGAAAGCAGGGGATGGGGAAAGGCATTGAAGAAGGCTAATGATTGACAGCAAAATCAACAGCCAACACCATAGACATCTCAACTGGTTTAGCTTACCAAATTCCAATGGAAAAAAGTTGAGGAAACTTTACATTGGGTGTTAAAACTGTTGCACCTAGATCAACTATAGGCAACAGCAGAGTCTCAATGGAAATTTTATTTTATTTCTTAAAAATTGATGTTTACTTCTTATTAAAATGAAGGTTGAGCATCTTTTAAACAAATTTCAATAGCTTTAGGGGTACAAGTTGTTTTTGGTTACATGAATGAATCTATAGTGATGAAGTCTGGGTTTTTAGTGTACCTGTCACCTGAACTAGTACATTATACACAATAGGGGATTTTTTTTGTCCCTTATCCCCCTCCCACCCTTCCACCTTCATGGCTTTTTACCAGTACAATCCTAAAGACAATGTACCAGTAAAGCAATAGCTACCAAGAGGTGGATGTGGTTGAGTCAAAGCAAAAGCAGACTGGTCAAGAGCAAAGGTCATGGCAACAGTTTTTTGGGCTTCTCACAGCAGTTTGCATGTTTACTTTCTTGAAAGCCAAAGAATAATAACATCTACTTATTATGGTAATGTTTACAGAAAGCTAAAGCTTTAGCAAAAATGCTCAGAAGAGCTTCACAGAGAGTCCTTCTCCAGCATGACAACGTTTCTGCTCATTTCTCTCATTAAACAATGGTAATTTTGCCAGAGTTTTGATGAGGAACCATGCGGCATTTATCTTAAAGTTCTAATTTGGCCTCTTCTGACTTATTTTATTTACTAGTCTTAAAAAATTCGTAAAGGGCACTCATTTTTCTTTAGTTAATAGTGTAAAAGTGACTTCATTGACATGGTTAAGTTGCAAGGACCCTCAGTTCTTCAGAGATGGACCAAATGACTAACATCATTGCTTATAAAAATGTCTTGAGCTTGATGCAGCTTATGTTGAGAAATAAAGTTTATATTTTTAATTTTTATCTTTTAATTTCATTTTTCACACTTTTATTGCAGTCCCTTCATACTTGTTAGTTGAAGGACAATGAACAGATGTATTCCTTTTTTTTCTATTCTTAAAAAAATTGTACATAAATATGTACATAGTTTTGGGGTACTAGTGATAGTTTAATATATTCATATATTTGTAAGGATCAAATCATTGTACTTGGCATACCCATCACCTTAAATATTTTTTTTCTTCATTCTAGAACTATTACAATTCACATCTTCTTGCTGTTTAAAAATGTATGATAGAATGTTATAAACTGTAGTCACCCTAGTGATGTAGCTAACACTAGGTCTTACTTCTTCTATCAAACCATGTATTTGTACCCATTAACCAACTTCTCTTCATTCTTCTTCTCCTCTCTACCATTACCTGCCTTGTTTATCTCCCACATATGAGTGACTTGTTTGAGTTTCTTGTGGATTCTAGATATTAGTCCCTTGTCAGATATATAGTTTGGAAATATTTTCTCCTATTCTTGAGGTTGTGTATTTATACTGCTGATTATTTCTTCTGCTGTGCAGAAGCTTTTTAGTTTGATTAAGTCCCATTTCACTTGTGATATTTGTCTTTCTGTGCTTGGATTATTTCACTTGACATGATGATGTCCAGTTCTCTCCATGCTGCTGCAAATGACAAGATTTTATTATTTCTTATGGCTGGAAAATATTCCATTGTGTGTGTATATATATATATACAATAAGAAAATATGATATATATATATTTATTTATTTCTTTATCCATTTATTTTCTTTATCCATTTATTCATTGATGGGCAGTTTGGTTGATTCATTATTTTGACTGTTGTAAATACAGCTGCAATAAATATGGGAGTGCAGATTTTTTTTTGGACATATTGATTTGCTTTGTTTTGGATATATACCCAGTAGTTGAATTGCTGAGTCATATGGTAGTTTTATTTTTAGTTTTTTGAGGAAACTCCAAACTGTTCTCCATAATGGCTGTGCTAATTTACATTTCCACCAACAGTGTACGAGAGTTTTCCTTTCTCTGCATTCTTGCCAGTATCCATTTTTGCCTGCCTTTTTGATAAAAGCCATTTTAACTGGAGTGATATGGTATCTCATTGTTGTTTTGATTTGCATTTCTCTGATGATTACTGATGTTGAACATTGTTTTTTATATACTTGTTGGCCATTTTTATGTCTTCTTTTGGAAATGTCTACTCAGATCATTTGCCCATTTTTTATTTGGATTGTTTATTTGCTATTGAATTGTTTGAGCTCCTTATATATTCTGATTATTAATCTGTTGTCAGTTGGGAGTTTACAAACATTTTCTCATGCTGTGGGTTGTCTCTTCACTTTGCTGATCATTTTTTTTTTTTTTTTTTTTTTTTTTTTTTTTTGCTGTGCAGAAGCTTTTTAACTTAATATAATTCTATTTGTCTATCTTTGCTTTGGTTGCTTGTGCTTTCGAGGTCTTACACAAAAAAATCTTTGCCCAGACTAATGTCCGGTAGAGTTTCTTCAATGTTTTCTTCCAGTAGTTTCAAAGTTTCAGGTCTTAGATTTAAGTCTTTAATCCATTTTGATTTGATTTTTGTATATGGTAAGCAATAGAGGTCTAGTTTCATTCTTCTGCATGTAGATAATCCAGTTTTCCTAGCATCATTCATTGTTTTTTAAATGTGTTTAATTTGTATCTGTGTTCCCTACTCTGTTCCATTGGTATATGTGTCTGTTCTTATGCCAGTAGCACACTGATTTGGTTACAATCACTTTGAAATAAATTTTGAAGTCAGGTAGTATGATGCCTCCAGCTTTGTTCTTTTTGCCCAGGATTGCTTTGGCTATTAAGGGTCTTCTGTGGTTCCAGATAAATTTTAGAATTTTTTTCCTATTTCTGTAAAGACTATCATTGGTATTTTGATACAGATTGCAGTGAATCTATAAATTGCTTTGAGTTATATGGTCATTTTAACACTATTAATTTTTAAAATCCATGAGCATGGAATACCTTTCTTTTTTGTGTGTGTCTGCTTCAATTTCTTTCATTAGTGTTTTATAGTTTTTTTTTGTATAGATTTTTCCCTTATTTGATTAAATTGATTACTAGGTATTTTATATTCTCTGTAGCTAATGTAAATGGGATTGCTTTCTTGATCTCTTTTTCATATTGTTTGCTACTGGCATATGTAATTCCTACTGATTTTTGTATGTTGATTTTGTATCCTGCAACTTTACTGAATTCATTTATCCATTCTGTTTTTGGTGCATTCTTTAGATTTTTCTAAGTATAAGACCATGTCATCTGTGAATAAGGATAATTTGACTTCTTTCTTTCCAGTTGGAATGCCTTTATTTCTTTCTCTTGCCTAATTACTCACCCAGGGCTTTCAGTAATATACTGAATAAAAGTGGTGGAAGTGGGCATCCTTGTCTTATTCCAGATCTTAGGGAAAGGGCCTGCAAGTGTTTCCCATTCAATATGATATTAACTGTGGGTTTGTCATAAATAGGATTTATTATTTTGAGTATGTTCCTTCTATACTCAGTTTTATAATGGTTTTTATTATAAAGGGATGTTGAATTTTATAAAATGCTTTTTTATGTCTATTGAAATATACAAGTGGTTTTAGTTCTTGTTTCTGTTAATGTGATGTATTTTATGCTAGTACTTTGTTGAGAATTTGTGCATCTATATTCTTCAGTGATATGGCCTGTAGTTTTGTTTTTTTTATTATGTCCTTATCTGATTTTCATATCTGGGTAATGGTGGCATCATAGAATGAGTTTGGAAGTATCCCATTGTCTTCAATTTTTTGGAAGAGTTTGAAAAAAATTGGTATTACTTCTTCTTTATATGTTTGACAGAATTAATCAGTGACGCTATCAGGTCCTGGGCTTTACTTTTTTGGGAGACATTTTATCATGGCTTTGATCTCATTATTTATTATTGGCTTATTGAGGTTCTTTGTATCTTCATAGTTCAATCTTGATAGGTTGTATATGTCCAGACATTTATCCATTTCTTCTAGCTTTTCCAATTTGTTCAAGTATAGTTGTTCATACCAGTCTCTCGTAATATTTTTGTATTTCTGTGGTCTCAGTTATGTCTCCCTTTTCATTTCTCAAAATTATGTAGGTTACCTCTCTTTTTTTCTTAGTCTAGCTAAAAATTTGTTATTTTATCTTCTCAAAAAAGCAACTTTTCATTTTGTTAATCTTTTTTTAAATTGTTTAGTCTGAATTTCATTTATATCTGCTCTGATCTTTATTATTTCTTTCCTTCTATTAATTTTGTTCTTTTCCTTGCTTTTGTAATTCCTTGAAGTGCATCATTAGATTGTTTCTTTAAAGTCTTTGTACTTTTTTAATGTAAGTGTTTACTGCTTTAAGCTTCTCTCTTATTACTGCTTTTGCTGTATCCCATGTATATTGGTCATTTTTGTTTTCTTCAATAAATTTTAAAATTCCTTCTTAACTTCTTAATTGACTTAGTGTTCATTCAGGGGCATACTGTTTAATTTTCACTTGTTTGTAAAATTTCCAACATTCTTCTTGTTATTCATTCCTAGTTTTACTCCGTTGTCATCAAAAAAGATACTTGATATCATTTCTACTTTTTTGAATGTATTGAGGCTTGTTTTATCACCTGATATATGGTCCATTCTGGAGAATGTTCTATATGCTGATGAAGAGAATGTGCATTCTGCAGCAGTTGAGTGAAATGCTTTATAAATGTCAGTTAGGCCTATTAGGTAGTGTGTAGTTTAACTCCAGTGTTTATTGATTTTCTGTTTGTACAGTCTGTCTCATTACTGAGAGTGGGGTGTTAAAGTCTCCTACTATTATTGTATTGCAGTCTACTTCTTCCTTTAGATCTGTTAATGTTTGCTTTATATACTTTGGAAGCACTGGTATTGGATGCATAGGTATTTATAATTGTTATATCCTTTTACTGAATTGACCCTTTATCATTATGTGATGACCATTTTTGTCTCTTTTTACAGTTTTTGATTTGAAGTCTATTTTTTCTGACATAATATAACTACTTCTGCTCCTTTTTGGCTTCTGGTTGCATGGATTATCATTTTCCACCCTTTCACTTTCAGTCTCTCTGTCTTTATAGCTTTTCTTATAGGCAGCACATAGTTGAGTCTTGTTTCTTATTCATTCAGCCATTATGTCTTTTAACTAGGAACTGAATCCACTTACATTCAGGGATAATATTCAGCGTTATTATTTAGTAAGGGTTTACGATTGACATTTTGTTGCTTGTTTTCTGGTTGCTTTGTAACTCTTCTCTTCCTTTCTTCCTGTCTTTCTTTGTGGTTAAGTGATTTTCCCGGGTAGTATGTTTTAATTCATTGCTTTTTATTTTTAGTGAATCTATTATAAGTTTTTACATTATGATTACCATGAGGCTTACAAAAAACATCTTATAGATAAAACAAGTTATTATAAGGACATGACAACTTATCTGAGATCACAAAGAAAAGAATAGAAACAAAAAAAAATTAAAAACCTACACTTTAACTCTACTCCCTCTCCCATTTTGACTTTTATTTGTCTCAACTTACATATTTTCTTATTACCCATTTCTTACCAGTTTGCTGTAGCTATTATTGTTTTGATATATCTGTCTTTTGACCTCCGTACTAGAGTTATGAGTGGATTGTACACCATAATTACAGTATTGGAGGATCCTGGGTTTGTCTGTGTACTTAATTTTACCGGTAACTTTTATGCCTTCAGTTTTTCTCTTTTTTTTTTGCACTTTAATTTTTTTTTTTAACTTTTAGATTGAAGAACTTCTTAGTATTTCTTTTCTGATGGATCTGGTGGTAGTGAATTCTCTCAGCTTTTGTTTGTCTGGGAAAGACTATCTCTCCTTCATATTTGAAGAACAGCTTTGCTGAATGCAGTAATTCTGAGTGACAGTTTTTTTTTTCTTTCAGCACTTTGTAAGTATAATTCCTTTTCATCCTTGCCTGTAGGATTTCCATTGACAAGTCTGTTGCTAGACAAATTGAAGCTCCTTTATATAATATTTGCTTATTTTCTTTTGTTGCTTTTGGGATCTTCTCTTTGTCCTTGACCTTTGAGAGTTTAATTACATATGCCTTGGCATAGTCTTACTTAGGTCAGATCTTTCTGGTATTTATTCTCTGACCTTCCAATACATAGAAATTTGTCTCTTTCTCAAGTTTTGGGAAGTTTCTTTTTTTGTTTGAGTAAGGCTTTTTATCTCTCACTCTTGTTGAACTCTCTTTGAATACTAATAATTCTCAGATTTGGCCTTTTGATGTAACTGTTTACATCTCGTAGATAATCTTTATTGCTTTTCATTCTTTCTTTCTCCTCTGACTGTGTATTTTCAAAAGCCTATCTTCAAGCTCACTCATGTTTCCTTTGCTTGATCCATTCTGTTGTTGAGAGGTTCTAATGAATTTTTCAGTTCAGTAAACATAGTTCCCACTTCCAAGATTTCTGTTTGGTTTTTACAGTCTCTTTGTTAAGTTTCTCTGATAAGTTTCTGAATTGCTTTTCTGTGTTTTCTTGGAGATCACTGAGTTTCCTTAAAACTACCATTTTGAATTCTTGGTGAAAGAGGTAACATTCCACCATCTCGTTAGGGTCAGTTGCTGGTTCCTTGCTTTGTCCATTTGAGATCATGGATCCCTGTTTGCAGTTGCTTCTTATGGATGTATGTTTATATTTTTGTATTGAAAGATTATTTGTTTCTGTCTTCCCTGGCTGGCTTGTTTTGGTTTTTATTGGATATATTTATTTATTTATTTATTATTTATTTTTATTATTATTTTTTTTTTGAGATGGAGTTTTGCTCTTGTTACCCAGGCTGGAGTGCAATGGCGCGATCTCGGCTCACCGCAACCTCTGCCTCCTGGGTTCAGGCAATTCTCCTTCCTCAGCCTCCTGAGTAGCTGGGATTACAGGCATGCACCACCACGCCCAGCTAATTTTTTGTATTTTTAGTAGAGACAGGGTTTCACCATGTTGATCGGGATGGTCTTGATCTTTTGACCTCGTGATCCACCCGCCTCGGCCTCCCAAAGTGCTGGGATTACAGGCTTGAGCCACCGCACCCGGCCTGGATATATTTTTTTAGAGATTGTTCACCACTAGGCCACTGACTCATTTTCAACTCTAGGTAGTGCCTTTAGCCTACGTTTGCCTTGGCTCGAACAAATGATCTAAGCACTGCCCTTCCTGACAGGGGGATTTTAAAGGTGATACCTTAGCAGTGCAGGAAGGCTGACTAGGGATTCATTCCCAAAAGACCTGTGGGACAAATCTCCTGCAGTGTGATGCTGTTATAGGTACTACCTCCCCCTTTTCTCTGCCTCTCCTCAGGGATGGTTCTCCCTTCAGACACTAGTGACGCTTTCTATGAGTTAAGGTAGAAAGAGGTCTCCTGCCAGAGAACCCAAGATGGTGGAGAAGTTGGTTGCTCTTCTCAATCTCACCTTTTGCTGTATGGAAACAGTGAGTTGGAGAACAATTTTCTGCATACTTGCTGCAGGGCGGAATGAGGGGAAGGGCATCATGGATGTGAGAGTCCAATTCTTTTACTGTTTTCTTGGAGTTTTTTCACTTCCCTGCAGCCCCCAAAACTGTTTCATCTTCATCTTTGAGTGCTGGGTTATTTCTGATGATAATCTTGACACTGTGTATTTCTTTTTGATTTCCTGTTGGTAGGAAGGGTGGCGGAAGTATGTGAAACTAGCTTGCTTCTATGCTACCATTTTGGAACTGGAATTCTCAGGCATTCTTAAATATTTCTAAACCTTAGCTTTCTCTTCTGGAGAATGGGGATAATAAATACAGCTGCCTTTCAGGACTTTTGGAAGGACACACTGTATTTAACTCAAGGAAAGTGCTTGGCACACTGCCGGGCAAAGAGAAGGAGCTCAAATGTACCAGTTTTGATTATTTTCACAATTCTACAGTTGAGTTGGTTTATGTCCAACCCACCTAATAATTTTTGGTAGATAAAATGAGACAACAGATGGGAAAACATTTTTGGAATGTATAAATTGATTTTTTAAAAGTAGTGATTTTTCTAAATCTTAAAAGAAAATCATTTGCAAAGGTTGTTTCATCTGTATATGGCTAGTGGCTTTGAAGTGTACCTTTGAACAAGGGTAGAAAGCAGGTAAAGAGACAAAGAAAGGTCACCAAGAGGGTGAAGGGTTCTGAGCTGAGAGTCAAAGGAGCAAAAAGAGTCTGCTCTTTCTGAGGAAAAAAGCAGATAAAATCATTTGGGTAGGAAATCCTGGCTAAAGGCAGATTCCAGAGAGCTCTGGGTGGTAGGTGAAGACCTCAGGCTTTAACCAGCAGGCAATGGAGATGAAACTAATCCCAGTAACATCCAAGTGTCTCTAGCTTCTCCATAGCCCTTTGATCTGCCAAATTATGAGTCTGTTTCTCTGACTATGTGTCTTCACATATTGCACAAAGCTCAGAAGGGTTTCAGGTAGATCTTGAGGGCCTGACACAAAAAGCTGGTGAAGGCCATGAAGGAAGGGAGCTTGTACCCTGGGAGCGAATCAGCCTGTGCAGGGAAACATTGCCCAGCAGAAGGCTTGGTGCCCAGCAGAAGGCTTGGTGTCCAGCCCTCAGCCTTCTGTAACTGACTCTATGTGACGGAGAGTTGGGTCTCCGCCCATTAGAGAGGTGGAGTGAGGTAGGTAGGGAGTCCTGCAGGGTGCTTCTAAGGCTCAAGGATGAAATCTGCCCCATAAGATGTGATAGGCCCATGGATCCTCTCCTCAGACCTTGATTACACTCTGAAGACCCACCCTGGTAGAGATACTCACCTGGATTTTGAGATTTGTAGGTAGGGGTGGGGAAGTGGGAAGGGATAAAAGTTTGCTAAGTACCATTAATGCTCATAATCATTCTCTGAGGTGCCTGTGGTTTACAAATGAAGATCCTGAGATTGATAGGCTAAGAAACTCCAAACTCCAGCTTCAGACATGGGGAAGCATTATAATGCGATGAGGAGAATGTGTTAGAAGTCAGGCAGAAGTGAGTTTAGATTCCCTTATTACTACCGATTTGGTTGCTTATCTGTAAGCTCCTGGGCAAATAACTTCACCTCTTTGTGCCTTCATTTCACAATTTAAAATAGGAATAGACACACCCTTTATTATAAGTGATGTCACAATGATCTGCGGTAGCACAATTAAAGTATATAGTTCCATATGTGGGAAATGGTAAGAAGTGGATAAGGATTACTGATGATTGTTTCTTTCAGAATTGAATGGTATGGGAGGACTAGAACATAAACAGGGAAGTAAATTCAAGAAAAGTCTCTCTGGGGAAGAGACATTTCAATTGAGATAAGAGGAAGCCAGCGTTATGACTATTATGGAATGAAGGATTTATTACAGTTGGAGCAGTAGCTGGACATATTTAAGAAAAAGAAACCCAGCACATCCAGCCACCGAGGTAAAAGGCCATGAGAGGAGATCGTGGAGAAGGTGTTGGAATACTGCTGCCTCTGTGCAGCTTGCACCTCTCTGGGCCTACAGCCATGCCTCTGGAGGTGGGCCTTAGGCAGATTTGGTCAGCAAGACCTGCCGTTAGAAAGACAAGCTGGACACAGAACAGAAGAGCATGGGGACAAGCAGAGATGCTCCAGGGTACTTCTGTGCCTGCCCATCAGCGTATCTGACTATGATGAGCTTTCAAGAATGCTGACTGCTGCTTCACTTCCTACCTTCCAGAGCTTGTGCAAGTTCCTATTTTGGCCTACTCTTTCCCAGAACCATGCAACAGGGGGATTGTGAGAGCTATAGTTTCATCTTATTCAGTTGACAGCACAATTATGACAATGCTGGTATATTATTTCTTATGATAGAAAAAACTTGAGGGAGAAGTTTGGGATGGAGAAAAACAGTTCTGTTATGGACATATTTTATTTGATATATATGTTTAAGATGGCCTCAGGACCTCTGTGTCCTGCTGTTCACGCCCTCTGTAACTCCCTATCCTTGACTATGGGCTGGATTTAATGACTCACTCCTAGCAAGCAGAATTTGGCAGAGGTGATGGAACCTGAGATTAGCTTACACCCATGGCTTCTGTTTTGGGTACTCTTTCTCGTTCTCTCATTCTCTTGCCCCAGAGCAGGGCAGTTGCTCCCCTGTTAGCTGCCTGTTGAGATACCCACATGGCAAGGAACTGGAGAAGGCCTGTGGCCAACGGCCAGTGAGGAACTGAGATCCTTGGCCCAATGACCTACCAGGAACAGAACCCTGCCAACAACCACATGGGTGAGTTTGGAAGCAAATTTTCCCTTGGTTACACCTTCAGATGAGATTGCAGCTCCATCCAGCAGCTTGACCATAATCTCATGGCAGAACCTCAGCTAGAAGCATCCAGGTAAGTGGCACCAGATTTCTCATTTACAGAAAATGTGACATAAAAAGTGTTGTTTTAAACCACTAAATTTGAGGGGTGACTTGTGATACAGCAATAGATAATCAGTACAGACATTCAAATGAATGTTTGTGCTTGGAGCGTAAGGGAGAGGTCATAGGTGGAGTAAGCGTTTAGGAACCTTTAGTATTTGATGGCGCTTAAAACCATGGAACTGGATAAGATGATTAAAGTAGGAACAGTGATCAGAGGAGAGCAGAGCTCTGAGGAGTGAGCCTTGGGGCTTGCCAGCATTCAGGTTTGGCCAAAGGAGGGAAATTTAACAAAGTAAATGGGCATGAAGACGCCAAGGTGGAAGGAAGAAGAGCAGAAAGGCGTGGTGTCGGGAGTCAGGAGAAAATTGTGTCAAGGAGAGAAGTCTATGCTGTGTGAGTTCAGTTAAGGTCAATACCTCTGAGAAGTGGCCATTGACTTTGACTACAGGGAGTTGGTTGGCAACCTGGACCAGCAGCTGCAGTGGAAGAGAAGCCCAGTTGGAGAGAACTGGGGAAAGCAGGGAGCAGGGAGGTAATTGTGTTCCTGAATAGGCATTAGGAGGTGTGTCCAAAAAATATGGACTTTCCTTTTCAATTCCACTAAAACTGCTTACTTTCCTGTGGTCTCTGGAGATGGGAGGCAGGAGAAGAAGACAAAGGGCTGAGTAGAAGGTGGTGTTAGGGAACTTGATTGACATAGCTGAAGCAAGTTTGATGGCAGAGCCAGGGGGCTCATGTGGTTTACATCCAATTTGGGTTAATTAGTTAATGAAATCGCTTTTGCAAAATTATGATAAGAGAAATCTGACATGGTTGACTCCGTCTTGCTTCTAGTCTCACAGCCTGGCTGTCTTCACTCATTCTTGGGCTTAGTCCAAGCTAACTTCGGGAAACATTTAGTTTATAGTATAAATGATAATAGGCCTTCCCCAAAACTCAACCACCTTTCTAAAGTTAATGAAAGCGCACAAGGTTAAGAGGATGTGAGGAACCAGAATTCTGCTAAGGTGTAGATATAAACCATTACCAGTCATTATTATGGAAGTCACAAGATATGCAACTTTCCCAATTACTCCTGCGGATAACATCGCTATCGTAGATCTTAAAATTGGCCATTTGAGTTATCTTTTCAGGTTTCTGCATTTCTGACTACTGATGGCTCTACCTGGACCTTCCCTGACCTAACTTGTCCTGTGGCCCCCACCCAGAAATAGAATCCCTGGCTTACCAAACTATCCTTGAAAAACCCTAGCCTCCAAATTTTCAGAGATTGATTTGAGTAGTATCTCTGCCTGCCATGTGGTATGGCTGGCCTTGTGTCTATTAAACTGTTTCTTTATTGCAATGCTACTGTCTGGTTTTGTCTGTGCAATGGGCAAGAAGAACCCATTGGACAGGGGCATTAAGATAGTTTCTTTGTATTGTCAGAACTAGAAATCTATCCTTCAGCCATTCAACACTCTGCACAGGGACTCTGCCAGGCAGTGATGATCCATCATCAAGTCAGACATCATGCAAAGGGGAGAGAATCCAGGGTCTGGAGAGGGATGGACGATTTCCTAAACAGTATAACCTGTGAGTAGTCCAAGTGTAACCGAGGTGCATCCTGGCACTAAGGGAGAGAGAGAAAGAGGGCCCAAGCTTGCTGGAGGGTATGAATGAAGACTTCCTGGAGGAGGTGGTCCCTAGTGGAGCTTAAAGATCTTGTGGTTACTGTGATTATCAAATATTCCAGGCCTCTTCCTGCACTGCCCTCCAACCCCACCTGCTATTTCTCCTCCAACTCTTCCCTTCCAAGTTGCCCACTGCTGTCCAGCTTTTCCCTTCCCCAAATATCTCTCTTTTCTCCTTCCAGTTATCTCCCTTGCCCTCCCCCTTTCTTTTCTCCCTCCTCCCTTGTCCACCAGCCTCCATTGCTCTTTTCTCCCCTTTCCCTCCCCTTCCCTGGCCCAGGATAAAAGCCCTTCCGCAGCCTCCCAGCTGATGAATTATGCATGCCCTTCAGCGGGTGTGCCTGGCATCCAATTAGGGCCTTGGCCAGGTTGATCACTTAGACAGATTAAAATGTAATTCATTGGGGTTGACATTTAAGCCCCAGTGTGAATGGCAGTGAGAAGTAAATGCTCTCCGGGTACCTGGTGTGTATTTGGGGGTGGGGGAGGCTCTCAGCTACCTGTACTTGCTTAACTAATTCCAGCCTGGAGTAATGTCAGTATGCACACTGGGCCTCTGATGCACAGTGGAATGGGGGAAAGGCCCAAGGCAGGCTTTGAGCCAAAGCAGGCTTTAAAAATATCAAAAAAAAATTTTATTTAGAACTAATTTGAGATTTACGCAAGAGTGGTGATATTAGTACAGAGAGTTCCCATATGCCCGTCACTGAGCCCTCCCTAATGTTAACGTCTTATGTAACCATGGCACAAGGATCAAAACTAAGAAATCGATGAGGGCACAATACCATTAACTAAACTACTGACGTTTTTCCCATTTCCCCCAGTTTCCCACTAGTGTCCTTTTTCTGTTCCAGGATCCAGGCCAGGAGCCCACATTCTAAAGCAACCCTGTGGGATTGTGCCTCTCCAGGGACAGCAGTTCCTCCCTGCTTCTCAGACCAGCAATTCTCAAACTTTAGGGTCCAGAGAGTTATCAGGGATTTTGTTTAAAGGGCATGTCCTTCCCTAGACATTCTGATAGACCGAGTCTTAGGTAGAACCCTGGCATATCCTTAACAAGCATCCCCAGCCAGACACACACTCCCAGCTAACTGGCTGGTTCCTGGATTCTTTGCAAGCCAGGTCTCAACTTGTAGATTACCTTTATCCCCTGGCTTAGCCTCAGAAAACAGCAGCGTTACCCCCACCACTAGCTACTACCAGACCCTGGGGAGATAGCTGGACTAACACAAAATCCTGATTTTGACCACTGGGTCGGACACGTCATCTGCCAGGCTTATCCCCCTGGTTAAATCCTGCTTGAAGAGGAGAGAAAGTGACATTTACCTGCCAGTCACAGATACATACATATTTTCATGTCATCCAAAGAGTAACCGCTGTAAGTAGATACTATTTCCCCCATGTTATAGGTGTGGAAACTGAAAAAAGTGATATCAAGGGTAGGGTTGCCAGATTTTGCAAATAAAAATATAAGAGCCCTAGTAAAAGTTGAACTTTAGATAAGACGATTCTAGAGACATACTTACATTTTTAAAAGTTGTCATTTATTGGAAATTCACATTTAACTGGATCTCCTGTATTTTATCTTGCAGCCCTGATTAAGTGATAAGTCTGTGGCTGCAGAGCTAGTCAGTAGGCCCGGATGTGGATCTCACTCTGACGTGTACAGCGCAGGGTACTCTGTGCTCGCCAGCTCAATGTCTGCCTCACCTAGTGAGCTACAGGCAACACAAGGTGGGGGCTGTATGGATTTGTTTCCTGCTGTTTCTCCAAGGCCTGGCACCATATGGCAGTAGACACTTAATAAATATTTGTTAAATAAATGAATGACTAAATGCATTCATGAAGGGACTCAATGCTCTGTTTGTACCAGGGAAGGCTGCAGATAATCAAGATTAAACAGAAAGGCTGAGCTTACAAGGTTTGAACCACCTTTGCAAAATTATAAATTATAACTGAGGAAATTAGGGCAGTGCAAGAAATCAGACCTAACCGACTCCCTCTAACCTTTTTTTTTTTTTTTTTTTGAGACAGAGTTTCACTGTTGTTACCCAGGCTGGAGTGCAATGGCACAATCTCGGCTCACCGCAACCTCCGCCTCCTGGGTTCAGGCAATTCTCCTGCCTCAGCCTCCTGAGTAGCTGGGATTACAGGCACGTGCCACCATGCCCAGCTAATTTTTTGTATTTTTAGTAGAGATGGGGTTTCACCATGTTGACCAAGCTGGTCTTGATCTTTTGACCTCATGATCCACCCGCCTTGGCCTCCCAAAGTGCTGGGATTACAGGCTTGAGCCACCGCGCCCAGCCAAAAACATTTCCTTTTTGTTTTTTCCCACTAAGACGGGTTTCACCATGTTGGTCAGGCTGGTCTTGAACTCCCGACCTCAGGTGATCTGCCCGCCTTGGCCTCCAAAGTGCTTGGATTACAGGCATGAGCCACCACACCCGGCGCTTCTAACCTTTAAGCTGTCCTTGCTCATTCCTGGGTATAGGCCGAACTAACTTTGGGAAGGGATTTAGTTCATGGTTTGACTCTGAAACAAAATGGATAATAACCGTTTCCCAAAAAGACCCTCTGCTTGCCTGGGGACCAGTTTGCTTTTGCAAGACTAATCAATTAGCTACAGATTAGAAATCACAGTATAGGGGTCATGCTACCTCTGGCTCCAAGAGTCTGAACTTTCCCAAATTGCTCCTGGGGATAACATTACTAATGTAAAACCTACAATCAATGCTCGAGATATTTTGCAGGCCCTGCACTCCATGGATCAGCTGACACCACCCAGACCCATAATCTGTCTCAACCAGTTTCGCCATCCCACCCAGGAACAGAGACAGCAAGAAAACCTCACTTCGACCCCCTATGAGTCCATCTCCAACCTGACCAATCAGAACTTCCCACTTTTCAAGTTTCCACCTGCCAAATTATCTTTAAAAACTATGATCCCCAAATGCTCGGGGAAATTGATTTGAGTAATAAAAAAACTCCAGTCTTCTGCACAACTGGTTACAAGGGCTGGGTGATAAAACTTCCTCCAGGTAGGCAAGAGGAGTTGGAGGTCTGTGGCCTCATCCCCACATCTGGGGGCTCAGTTCTTCCACACTGAACAATGGCAAAGAGCCCTTTTTGTCTCCACCTCTCAGGACCTCTGGCTTCTCAAAGGTGAAATGAGATTGTGTCTCATCCAACTCTAGGCTTCTGTGAGTCTAGGCTTTTTCTTCCTTAACCCCACCCTCTAATAGGTAGAGAAAATGGCCAGAGTAGAGGAGTAGAGGATTTGCTGCTGAACACGGCACATCTCCTTCCCAGGTCACTATTTCTTCTCTCTTGTCCTCTCCTTTCCCCTGCTTCTTCTCTTCCTCCTCTTCCTCTTCCGCTTCTTTTTCCTCCTCCTCCTCCTCCATGTCTTCATCCTCCATCTCATTCTCCTCCTCCTCTTTCTCTTCCTCCTCAACCTCCTTTTCCTATTCCTCCTCTTCCTCCTCCTTCATGACAACCTTCTCAGCACCCCCTTGGTGCCTGGCCTTGCGTTTTTTTCTTCCTCGAATGCTCCCTTCCACCCTAACAGATAAAATCAGAAGCCCAGAGAGACCCGGCACAGCACAGTTCCTCACAGACAAGGAAAGACGTTGGGAGCGCATTGTGTCTTTTAAAATAGACCTGTTGTCGTCGGAATGTATTTTTAGCCATGGGAGAGACTGGCATGCACTCCGTGCCACCATCTGCCAAAGGCAGTTGCTAGGCAACTGACACTGACGACAGCGAGGAGATGACTTCATGGAGGATCTGGGGACCCTGGTGGCCCAATCCCGCTTCCCTATCTAATGCCTGCATGCCAACAGTCAGGCCCACGAGAATACACGCTCCTCTCCTTCTGGGAGGGGTGGGGAGTTGATTCAAGGCCTGTCAGCTGAGCGCATGGGTTGCTGCACAGGTAACAAGGGACACTGGGCCATCACTATCACTGTGACTGGTAGATTTTCTATTTAGAAACTTCAGATGCAACTGTGGTCTAAGATGGGGGCTCTGAATTCAACTAGACCAAAGAATACACGTTCTTTTCCCTTGCAGCCCCATAGGTACTGGTCTGAGTCCAGGCAGGAGCTGTTTGGAGGTAGTTGGCCCAGAGGAGGCTTCATAGACAAAGAGCAGGTCCAGTGGTCGGGACCCCAGATTAAGGTCCAGTTCTGTATTTTGCTCTCTTTGTGAGTTGGGTGAGTCTTTTCCCTTTCCTGGCCCCCCTTTTTGTCACCTTCCAAGATGGGATACTGCACCAGATACAATTATGGGAATAAAAAACAGAATAAGCACATAATAGAAAACCTGTCAGCCAGATCTGGGTTTGCTCATGTGATACTTCAGGTAAGATACTGAAATTCTCAGTGCCTTCCTCTCTTTATCTGCAAACAATAGTAGTAACACTTTCATTGTGATGTGAGAATTAAACAAAGCAGTACATGAAAGACATGCACCTTTTGTCTCGGAGTATTTTGGAGCACAATAAATGGGTGAGTATTACTCAAATTCTGTAGCAAAGACTGTATGCTGTCCACCAAGATCATTTCTCCTCGTCCTTATTAATAGACTTTAAGCTGGGCGTGTTTCCAGCCTCCCCTGTAGCTAAATTCTCACCAAAGGCATATGAAAAGAAGGGATGGGGGCAGCCTCTACTTCACTCACAGGAAAAATGTTTCCCTGAGTATCTTCTTTTCTCCTCTGTCTGAGCCAGAGCATAGATATACCCGGGACACAGTTTGACCATGCAGAGCAGGAGGACATGTGGGAGCTGGGGCAGAGCAACAAGATGGAAGGGACTTAGGGCCACTCTTGTCTTAATACAGTTTGTGAACTAAAAAGAGGACTGACAGAGTGAATGTAAATTGCTTGGGAGGCATGAGCACTGGCAGATGAGTAGAGAGGGGACAAAGAGAAGGAAAAACAGCCACAGTGTGGATGACAAGAGCTTAACCCCACAGGGAAGCTCTGGGAAATAGTGTGAAACAGCATTTAGGGCAGGCCAGGGAGTGAGGAAGTGGGGGCAGTTTTACACAGTTTTACCCTGACACCCATCAGACCCTGGCACCTCCAGTCTTCCGCGTGCTGTGAACAGAGTGAATGTTGGCAGCCCAAGGGCAAAGATGAAGGTGCTGGCCATGGGCAGCTGAGCCAGTAGGTGCAGAAATGGTATGGGGCACTGAGGGCATGTAGGCACAGCTCCTGCAGCATCAGCCATGCATTGCCAGAAAGAGAAACACTTCCACGCTCTCGAGGATTCACTGTACATTGAGGAGTCTCTGCAGTTTAGCTTTCCCCCTAATTAATTTAATTGCCAAGCACTATGCATATGGAAGGTTTTGGTTTTTTTTTTTTTTTTTTTTTTTTTTCAGTCCTGCCAAGCTCCTGGGCTCTATGTGATACTCATGGAGGTTATGTTGTGATTGAGGAGACAAGGTTAACGCTAAGAAACCAAAGTTACTGAAAAGAGTATGCAATCAAATAGTTAATGGTGTTTCAGGGGCTCGGGGAGCAAGTGACATAGGCCCTCAGGGAAGGGGCAGATATATGTCGACCAGCGTAGTCAGAGAGGCTTCCTGGAGGAGGCGGTCTGAAGCAGGCCTCTATCTGTTGGAGAGGACTGGGAGTGCTGGGGTGAAGGGCATTCTTGCTGAGCCATGGGATAGCTCCTTCTGTCAGGTGTGGGGTAAGCGGGTATGTTGGCTTCTTTGATGTGTGCCATCAAGAGATCCTATTCTCTATCAACACCTATTTTGATTTTTCGGACATCCTGAGGTGTATATCCTTACTCTGCCAGGTTTCAGCATAATCTCGCACATTGTCACATATTACTCTAATAAAAAAGAACCATTCGGACATATAGGAATGGTCTGAGCTATAATATCCATCAGCTTCCTAGGCTTTATCGTATGGGCTCACCATATGTTCACAGTAGGAATAGACGTGGACACACGTGCATACTTCACACCAGCCACCATAATCATTGCTATTCCCACTGGAGTAAAAGTCTTTACTAGCCACATTGCATGGTGGCAATATTAAATGATCTGCCATAATACTGTGAGTTCTGGGTTTTATTTTTCTTTTCACCGTGGGTGGACTAACAGGAATTGTATTAGCCAACTCATCATTAGATATTGTTCTACATGATACATACTATGTAGTAGCCCACTTCCACTATGTCCTATCAATAGAGGCAGTATTTGCCATTATGGGAGGCTTTATTCACTGATTTCCACTATTCTCGGGCTACATACTTGACCAAACTTATGCTAAGATTCACTTTGCCATTATATTTGTAGGTGTTAACATAACTTTCTTTCCACAACACTTTCTTGGCCTATCCAGAATACCTCGACGATACTCAGACTATCCCAATGCGTACACTACATGAAACATTATTTCATCTGTAGGCTCATTCATCTCACTGACAGCAGTAATCCTAATAATTTTCATGATCTGAGAGGCCTTCTCCTCAAAAGGAAAAGTTTTAACCATTGAACGAATGGCCATTAACCTAGAATGACTCTACGGCTGCCCTCCTCCCTATCACACATTTGAAGAATCTACTTACATAAAACTCTGGATGAAAAAGGAAGGATTTGAACCCCCCAAAATTGATTTCAAGCCAATCCCATAGACCCTATGACTTTTTCAATAAGATATTAGTAAAAGAATTACATAACTTTGTCAAAGTTAACTTATAGATCAAAACTCTATATATCTTAATGGCAACACCAGCTCAACTAGGCCTACAGAATGCTACATCCCCCATCATAGAGGAACTCATTGCCTTTCACGACCATGCCCTTATAATTATCTTCCTAATTAGCTCGCTAGTCCTGTATACTATCTCTCTAATGCTTACTACAAAATTAACTCACACTAGTACTATAAATGCTCAAGAAATCGAAATAATCTGAACCATTCTACCCGCCACTATTCTTATTATAATTGCTCTCCCATCTTTACGCATCTTGTACATAACAGACAAATTTAATAAGCCCTACTTAACCCTCAAAGCGATTGGTCACCAATGGTATTAAGTTACGAGTACTCAGATTATGAAGATCTAGCCTTCGACTCTTACATCATACCAACATACTTCCTTGAGCCAGGCGAGTTTCGACTTCTTGAAGTAGGCAACTGAACAACTCTACCAATAGAGGCAGATATCCGTATACTAGTCTCATCACATGATGTTTTACACTCATGAGCCGTTCCATCACTAGGCGTTAAAACAGATGCAGTCCCAGGACGCTTAAACCAAGCCATACTAGCCTCCATATGACCAGGATTATTTTATGGGCAATGCTCAGAAATCTGCGGATCAAATCACAGTTTTGTACCCATTGTCCTAGAATTCATCTATTTCCAAGATTTCGAAGTATGAGCTTCATACTTATATATTGTATCACTGTAAAGCTACCTAGCATTAACCTTTTAAGTTAAAGACTGAGACAGCCCCTCTCTACAGTGAGTGCCTCAGTTAGATATCTCACCATGACCAGTGGTGATTTTATTGATAGCTGTGACCCTCTTTTACATTATTCAACTAAAAACACTGAATTTTATCCTCCATACTACTTCATTATCAAAATTAATTAAAATACAAAAACAACACAACCTGAAAACCAAAATGACCCAAAATCTATTCTCCTCCTTCAGCATCCCTATAATCTTAGGAATCCCCCTAACAGCGCTAATCATCATATTCCCCTCTACACTAATCCTACCTCCCAATAATCCAATCAATAACCAACTCTCCTCTCTTCAACAAGAGATCCTATTCAGACATCCTTGTTGCTTGTACAAGGACTCAGACCAGTGGCTGCTGGAGATGGCTGCATGATGCATTTAGAGGAGTGGGCTGCAGGTTGTATCTTACCTGGGAGTGATCTGGAGGAGAGGGTCTGGCCACAGGGCACATCACCATTGCTCTCTGTGTCCTGAGGTGGGGAGGCTAATGGCAGTTGCCCCTTGTCACACACCTGATACTGCCAGTGTCCAGGTGGCATGTCTGGCCCACTGAGACTGGGGCCTGCCCAGCAGTCAGGGAGTAGAGGTGAGTGTCCTGGAGTGAACTGGGGGCCTGAATGACCAACTCAAGCTGGGCACTCATGCAAGCAATGTGTCCAACAGGCTTAGCAGACAGTAAGCACTCACACCGTTTTGGAAGGCAGGTCTGGGAGCTCCTTATGGACCATCTGGTCCAGTTCCCTCATTTTGAGGATGGAAGCATGGAGCCCGGAAAAGGGAATGAACTTGCCCAAGGCCAACAGAGGTAACCAGAATTCAGATTTCCTCACTTTCCCAGGCAGCCAGTGCAGCGGACATAGAGCTAGGTGGGGTCACAGACCTCAGATCTTCTGCCATTCACCTGTGGGCCATTCATTTTACCCACTGGTCCCTTTTTCCTTATTCATGGCAGCTCAGAACTCAAGGGAGGGTGAGATCAGGTTCCTCTGCCTCCAGGCATGGGTGTGTATGTGCATGTGTGCTTAATCCATGGGAATTAGAACCTCTCCCTTTCCTTCAAATATCCATGGCTCATCTCTGCCACCTCTGTGCTCTATCCCAATGTAGAACACAGTTCTTGCTGTCTAACTGCAGTCATTCCTGCTTTGCTTTCGGTTTGGTTTGTTTTAACCTCTAGGCACAGGTTGGTTTTGCTGATGAATGTGAGGAGTGGATTGAAATGAGCAGATTAACTTCTATCCTCATTCTGTGTCCAATTTCAGTGGGAAAAAGGTCACAGGAAAGACTCTAGCTCTCCATTCTCTCAACAATGAATTGAGGACAAGTGGAAAAGAATGAGGAAGATCAGCCAGGCTTCCGAAGTTTCCAGCCCTCCGAGCTCTGGAGGGAAAGTGGAGGGCAGTGTCTTTCAGAGGTAAGGAGGCGGTACAGCCTTGACCCATGAAGCCAGGCAAATAAAAACCGCCCTTTGTGGGCTTGTTACAAATTCTATCACTTCTCTCCACTCCTCATGACTACAGATGTGGAACATGCATACCCTGTTCCAGATTCTCTCTGCATTTTATTATTTTTGAGAAAATACAAACAGCTTCCTTTGTTCTCCTTGTGGATTGGAGAGAACATTCCTCTCCATTCCTTTGTCTGGAATGGAGAGAAAGGAGGAAGAAGGGTTCAGTCTTCAACCCCCAAGAAGGGGAATCCCTCTTGAGCTGGTGCTAAGTGACCATGCCCACTGCGGGTAGAGGAGTAGAGAGACTTCCACAAGGCACCCAATCTGGGGAATCAGACCTACAAGTCAAGGTACTTGCGGCCAATACAAGACATAAGATGAACTAAACTGTGGGAATTGTGGGTCACCTCACATATACAGGTAGTAAGAAGGGAAAGATCAGTGTGGACTATTGCAGTTAGTTGGGATAGGGCAGGATAAGAGGAACAGGAACAGGAGGCTCAGGTGTTCAAGGGGGAAGAGGGAAGAAAGCAGAGGTCCAAGCTGTGAAGGAGAAGAAATAAAACTGGAGAGTTAGGCTGATTTGAGGGCTGTATGGATGGAGGCTAGGGAAGGAGCAAATTGATAAAGAATCAGACAGGGTAGGGGAAGGAGGAGCTGGTTCTTCGATGTCAAGGCAGACAAAAGAAGAGTAAGTCAGCATGTGCTCTGATAGCCTAGGAGGGCTTTGGGGGACAGTGACATATCCACATCCATTTTCCAACAGTTTTGGGAGGTGGGATGAGTAGGAATGGAGAGATCTGGCAAGTGGGACAGAAAGAGGGAAGATGGGCAGTTTCCCATGGAACAGACCTGCCATGGGTCTCAATTCCCACAAGCCCTGGAGATTTCCTCATTAATTCTACAGATGTACTCATCAGGCACAAGAAGGGACAGGGGCTTGGTGGTGAGGAGCCTAGTCCTGTCAGGTCAAGTTCGTCTCTCCACACCCTCCTTCGAGAAGCCTGGGATGAGTATGTTGGCCTTGCCACCTGCTTGGGGGGCTTATCTGAGAGTAATGGGAGTGCCCTCTCTGACTACGCTGGTCTACCCTCATCTGCCCCTTCCCTGAGGGCCTATGTCACTTGCTTCCTGAGTCCCAGAAGCATGATTAACCATTTGATTGCATGCTCTTTTGAGACACTTCTGCTTCTTAGCATTAACTTTGTCTCCTCAACCACAACATGTGAGTATCACATGAAGTCTGGGAGCTTGGAGGCACTGAATAAACCCAAAACCTTTCATATGCACAGCGCTTGACTCTTAAATTAGGGAGAAAGCTAAGCTGCAGAGAATCCTCAGTATACAGTGCCATCAAGAACATGGAAGTCCATTTCCCTTTCTGACAAAGCATGGCTGATGCTGCAGGAGCTGGATCCAGTGCTCTTCCGTCTGCTGGAGTTCCTTTCAGAAACAGAGAATCCTTTATTGCCCATGGGATGAAGTTTCTCAGTCCTTCCCATAGCACTTGAAGCTCTCAATCACTTGGCCTTGGCCTAAAGTCCTGTCCTTATTTCTCATTAGTGTCTTATCATCATCACCACCAAATAAAATTAACTGGCTTTAATTGAGCACTTATTTATGCCAGGGACTGTTCTGAGCATTAGATGTGTAATAACTTTTAATCTTTACAAAAACCCTAGGGGCAGAGACTATTCCTCTTCATTTCATGAAGGAGGAAACTGAGGCACAGAGAAACGAACTTGCCTGAGGTCTCTTAGATAGCACATGGTGGGACAGTGGCTGCATCTGACCCAGAACTTCTTGCTGTGCCTCAACCACACCATGTTGGCTCAGGACTTGCAGCTTTTAGCCAAGCTGGTCCCCCTGTCTACCTCTCAGCTTCTCACCTACCTGCTGAACAGCGGCATAAGACCTGCCTGCAAGGTCTGTCTTAAAAATACCTCTTCTGGAAAGTCTTCTCCAGCTCCCCCGGGAAGCTCCTCTCTCTGGACTCCCCAGCACACTCCGATTCTGGTACCCAACACACCATACTGCTAGTATTCATTCATGTGCCTGTGGCTTCCCTCAAAGGAAGAAACCACCCTTTTTCTATTTTTGCACTCTTTTAAATAAACACTTAATTGACATGAAGGAACGACATTGTCAACTTCAAGGCTTTTTTCTCCCTCCCTCCAAGGTCTGGTGTGGAGCAAGGATTCAACAAGCATTCACTGAATGGAGACAACTTTCTGCCCTGGCTTGGCTCTTCTGTGACCACCCTGTCCCCAGCTCTTTGCTGACTGGGAGAATCCAGACATCTCGTACAGCTGCAGCTCTGTGTGGCCCACTTTGGCTGGAATTCAAGGAGTAATTACAGAAAAACGAGTATTATTACAAACCACATCAATCAACGTCCGTCTCCTCAAATGCTCTCACCAGGAAACAGGGATGATCTCAGCCAGACGTTGTCTTGTTTAAGCCCAAATGTCTTTCTGGTGACCAGGAAATGTGTGCACCTTGGAGGGACACCAGCATTGATCATCTGTAACAGAGTCTGTAGGATGTACTGCTTGTCCAGTTTGAGGCTGCAGGTCCCTGGAGGCAGGCAGACCTGAATTCAATTACCGTCTGTCACTTTCTCTCTCTGTGGACTTGCACAAGGAGCTTAACTTATCTGATTCTAATTGTTTTTATAGGTGATGTGGAGACAGTAATACTTCCTGGGAGTGTTGCTGTGATGATAAATGACATGGCATGTCTAAAGTGTCCAAAGATTTCCTAAATGGCTAAAAAAGTAAAAGCTTCCTTCTCCTCCCACTTCTCAATTAATCACTGTATTCTTTGTTTTACACTGGGGGCATAGTTTTGTAATCACGAGGACTTTGCATCAGCAGCTTGATGCTAAGGCCCAACTTTATCTATGTGCCTCCCAGAGCTCAGAGGAACCAGGACAGAGAAGTTTTCCTGGAGAAACTGGGGCTTGCTCTGGGCATAGGAAGAAGAATCACATTAAAAATCAAATTTAAAGATATTCTGGGGAGTGCTAGGATAACTTGGATAAAAGGAGAAAAGCAACTGGGAAGTAGAGGATCCTCAGCCATGAAACTCCTCCCACTATACGATACCACCGCGGAAACCGTCCATGCTCAGTCTGCAAAGGAAGTCGTCTGTGTGATAAAGCCTGGATGTAGAGCCTGGGAAGCATCATGGATGGGGAGGGTGGGACTTTGCTGCTGTAAGATGTCTGGGGAGAGGAACTCCTTGCCCTGGACCACTGGCACATGTAGCAACCTGTTTAAAGAAAATTTCTAAAACTTGAGACTCAAGTAGCCAAGTGCCTCCATTTGCATGGATGGAGCTTGGGCATGGTGGATTTTGGATGATTTTTGTCAATCTATTCAATTCAACTTAATAAAATATCCTGATACCCTCTTTGGGTGAGACATAGCACTAGGAGTTGGGAATCCAGGAGAGAACAAGACAAATTGGCTCTCTGTGCTGCTCGCAGTCTTCTAGAATCAAGTAGGGGGAGGAATGGATTGGAAACATCGGGTGCTGACCCCTGCCTGAGGGCAAAGGGAGGCCCGACTTGAGACTAGAAGGAGGAGAGTGTCTGCTGCCATTATGCTGTGCCAGGTGGGTCTATTTTCTCCACTTATTATTTACTTTGTCGCGTATTAGCTGTGCTACTACAGGAACATCACTGAATTTTTCTGAGCTTCAGTTTCCTTTTTTGTATGATGGGACTACTGATAAAAACTTCCCATTTGAAATAAGCTTTGTGAATATTAAGAGAGACAATGAGTATAACATATTTATGCAGTGTAATTTCCAGACAGGTGCTGGTGGCAATGGTAGCAGAGATTTAACGCTAAGAGGTCCAGGTGCTTCCATATTGACCTGGATTCTCCAGTCTGGCAAACTCATCCCCTCATCTGAGGGTCTTGAGCTTCACCACCCCACACCCTCCTCCAGGCACGTGTGTTATAAGGAAGGAGTCACCAATGGTGGCCTCTCAGGCAACAGCTGTGAGACAGAAATTCAGATGATGGCCTCCAGGTCTTTCTGTAAATCAAGAAGCATAAGATTATATCTGACAGGGATTGTACTTTTGTGTCTTCTGAGTTCCCTTCAGAATTCCCTGGGCTCAGGACTTTGACAGCTGCAGATGACGCCTTAAATAACTACTCCATCCTGAGTATCTTCTGGGGAAGAGTGAATAAACAATGATTTCACAAGATGTTGGTCAGGACATGGAGAAGAATCCAAAGTGATCTTTTCTCTCACATCCCTCCCACAGGCAGGTTCTTAGGATGTCAGCGCTGATGCTCAAGAAGTGGTGTACAGGAAAGACATTGCACTGTCTCTTCCCACAGGGAGGTGGGGATGGCCATCCTTGGGACTAGACCAAACTGGACAGAAGTCGTCACATAAGAAAATTTCTACTACCCATTCCATGCTCTGTGGATCACAGCCTCCCCAGATGCAGTCATCATTAGAGTGAATGTTCACATTTCTCATTCCTTACTGCTGGCTGCCCTGACCTGCCAGAGGGTGAAGTCTCTGTTTCCTTCTATAAACAGAGCAGAGGACATGGAAAATCTTTGGTGGCTTTTGGCAGGAGGAGGATCAAAGCAGTATTCAGCAGCCAAACGCACAGTCAAAAAGGCTGAGATCAAAGACGAAGGATTTGATTTGAGGGTAAGCTCTCCTGTTCCTCATGATAGTCCTCACCAAGGCTGTAATCTTTCCATGTTGAAAGGAAGAAGGATGAGGAATTTTGGCTGCTGCTGGCTGCTAAAGTCACGTGCTAACAGACAGACAGTCCCAGCACAGCTGCAATGTAATTGTAAGCCTCAAAATTAAAATGAAACCTATTGATACATAAGAGGAAAAGAGGAACAACATGAGTGGGGTCAGAAAAAAACATTTGCAAGAGCCCTTGGGTTGGCCTAAATCCTACATATAAAACGAGAGGTGTAAGTGTTTGCCATGGAAACCGTCAGAGTGAATCTGGGGAAATTCAGGTCTTGGCAGGTGATTCCAGTCCTCCAGTATGGCTGGTGCTCAGTGCACCCGGGAAAATAAATGATGCCTTGATAAATAGAAAATCTGGAGAGGGCAGAGCCAAGGAGTGGATGCATTTTGTAAGAGGAAGGCTTCCTTGTCAGGATGGGGAATTTGCTTCCATAACTCTATGGTTGGGCAGCTTTGTGTATTTTTTTTGCTGAGGGGCTTTATTTTAACCTTATAGTGTGAAGCTTTAAAAACAAAACAAACGTATGTTAATAAGATGCCTACAAGGTATGTGTTTGCTGGATTTATTTCCCTTCCTTTCTGGGAAAGGGCCTGTATTAGTCTGTTTTCATACTGCTGATAAAGATACACCCGAGACTGAGTAATTTATAAAGAAAAGAGGTTTAATTGACTTGTAGTTCCGCATGGCTCGGGAGGCCTCACAATCATGGCAGAAGGAGAATGAGGGGCAAAATCACATCTTACGTGGCAGCAGGCAAGACAGCATGTCCAGGGGAACGCCCCCCCTCTTTATAAAACCATCAGATCTTGTGATACTTATTCACTATCAGAACAGCATAGGAAAGACCCACCCCCATGATTCAATTACCTCCTCCCAGGTCCCTTCCATGACACTTGGAAATTATGAGAGCTACAATTCAAGATGAGGCTTGGAATTATGGGAGCTACAGCCAAACCATTTCAGGGCCCTGGCCTGGGTATGAGAGAGTTGGGTAGCTCTCCCCCTGACTCACGCAAATCCCTTCCTCTTCGTGCTTCAGTTTCCCTGTAGCACAATGAGGATGCAGGATAGGATAAGTACTTCCCACGTGCACTTATAGACAAGTGTTTGAACAAAACCTGAGCAAGTCACTGGATGAGGTTTAAGTGTGCTGGTACTAAAAGGAGTGTGAGTGAGCTGAATACTGTATAAGCTTGCAGGTCCAACTGCCTACCACTCCCTGGCTTTTGGCTGCAGAGTGAGAGCAAGCTCAGCTCTTGTTCCTCACTCTAAATCTGTTTGGCACGCTTGGTTTTTTCCCCCCGGACAATCACCAGGGGCCATCTCAGCCCTGACAAGCAGAGCTTTGTTGTAGGCTGTGGGTCTTCAGCCCCTGGAAGTGGCTGTGACATTGTAATTTCATTTTTCCTGGAAGACAAGTTCCCCTCCTCTCTTTCAGGCCTTTGCACAAGCTTTATTACGGGATGCCCTGGGCTCATTCCTCCAAGGTGATAGGCTCCTTGTCCCTTGAGGCAAAACTATTATTCCTCAAGAGGAAAGCTTTGTCATTCCCAATGTGCCCCATACATGCCTCTTCTGTCTTGATCAGCGTGCGTGGGTGTTAATCTTGCTCAGTTCTCTGCAGCTGGCCTCACTTTGCATGGTGGTTTGGAGATAAGGTTATTTTGTTCCCATTTTCTTTCTTTTTAAGCAGACAGATTTTCTTTTGAATCTGAATGGATATCATCCCAAGTTTGTGATGGGAGACAACTCTCTGGGAAACTTCTCCTGGGGCAGGGCATGAGAGCAGTAAGTGGGAAGGAAGCCATTTCCTCTGGTTGGAGAAGTGAGCCTGCTATGGAGGTCAGGCTTCTGTGTTGACAGAGAAGGTCACTAGGGATGAAGAAGGTCTGCATTCGAGTCTGGATCCGCAGTTGCTGCCCTGTGACCTTGGGAAATCCCTTACCTTCTCTCGGCCACGTGGCTGCCATCTGTGCAACGAGGGGTTTGGATTTGATTATAGCTTGCGAATTTTAAAAATACTTCAGAACCATCTCTTCAGTTGAAATCTATTGAAACCCGATATGAGTCATGGGAAACCACTGGGTGTTTTTGTAGGTCAAAAATTTCAAATATAGGCATCATCTGTTTAGCCAAGGGTTTCTCAGTCTTAGCACTGTTGAGCTTTTGGGCCAGATAATTGTAGGAGGCTGCCCTGTAGGATGTTTGGTGGCATTCCTGACCTCCACCCAGTAGATATCAGTACCTCCCCACTAGCTGTGACTACCGAATATCTTCAGACATTGCCAAATGTCTTCTGGGGGACAAAAGCACTTTTGTTGGGAACCACTGCCTCAACCTAGTAAACCTACAAGGTGAGATTCTCCTTTGAAGGTCCATGGAAGGAGTGTTACCTAGATCCACGCTCTGTGGTACCAGAGGTTCTTTTGATGAACCAGTGTTGCAGGAGGCAGTTTGAAAATAGATAGATTCAGAATGCTGAAGTCTCTCAGCTCAACACTGCCATATGAATCCAGGATCCTCTTTCCAAGTTGGATTTTTCATGGGGCCTCTGGAGGGAATTTCAACAGCTTGCTCAGTTTTGCTAGCTCCCGATTCAGAAGGACATGCAGCGGGGCAAGATGCTTTCCTAGCCATTCTCATTTGGAAACCTTCTCCAGCAAGCCTTCCATCATAATGGCAATGAGAGTACAAGCTCTTGACTCCTGTATCTACCCTGAAAGGGGCCTGTCCATTCTGTGCTACCAATCGGAACTGCTCCCCACTCCCTCTATAGGCTCAGGCATTCAGGACCTTTGAGATGCTAGCATCAGGACATAGGGCAGGCATTTGAACAGGAGCGTCTCCAGATAGGTAGGCCAGGTGCATGCTTTGCTGGGGCTTGGTGATAAACAAACCTGTGGTGTATTTGGAGCCATGCTGAGTCATGTTGTATGGGGTTTTTAATGCTTACCTTAGCACCCCTGTTTCAGTCTCCCCCAGGTATTACCAGACTAGCTGTAGGAACTTAAAAAAACTTCTCCTTCCTTATGTACAAAATGTAGCCACCAAGCCTTCCATTATAGGGTGGTTGAGAAGAGTAAATTTGGCTGCCTATGGAGGGCCAGACACACAGTGGTCTCTGGGAAAGTGGTCACAAGGGTGACCATGTCTGTGATGATCTCAGGGTTGACATCACCATGCCCTGGTCTTCCTGGTCAGAAGATCTTCCAAGAAGGCCCTCAGCCTCTCCCATGGTGGTAGAGACCTGGATGGACTGGCAGGGGCCCCTGGGCGCCATATGCCTCCTAGGGATGCATCCCTTTATGAGGACAAAACCTTTTTTCCATAATTGGAGATGAGACTTTAAAGCATTTCTCCTCCCTGAGTCTCAGTTTCCTGGTCTGTTGAAATGACCTCATGGGGTTGTTCATTCATTCCACAGATACTTATTGATTGTCTATGATGTGCCATTAGACTTCACTTGGAGTCTTCCTTTTCAAAGATCTCTTCAGGGGTTGTTTGCTTTTATTTTACTTCAATTTATGTTTTTCCTCAAAATAAGCAGAATGAGCTTTTTTTTCCCTGATTCTAAACACAGTGCATGCTTATTGTAGGCAAAGTTTCAAACAATGCAGAAAAATATGAAAAAAATAAAAATCACTCAGTCTCCTGTCCTGCAGATCTTCCCATGCTAGAAACCTGCGGCCACTTTGCAGAGTTTCTTGATGCATCTACAGCTGATTTTACATGTATGAACTTAAAGAATTACCCACTATTTATTTTACTTTTTAAAATTGAAGTATAATATGTAGCATGCATATAGAAAAGCACACAAACCCTTAGTGCACAAATCAGTTTTTACCAATTTTTGCTCTTGTATCCATATGACACAGATCAAAATTGAGAACATCCCTGGCACCCCTGAAGCCTCGTGGCCATTGTTCATCCCACCAGGGCAAGCACTATTCTGACTTCGATCACTGTAGATTACCTTGACTGTTTTTCAGCGCTACATTCTGGGACTTACTTTTGTGCCTGGCTTTTTTAGTTTGACTTTATCTGGGAGATTCATTCATTTCATGGCATAAAGTGGCAGTTCATTCTTTTTTGTTGCTCTATAGAATTCCACTATGTGGATATATCACCATTTATTTATCCTATTACCACATTTCTTTATTCTACCAATGCTGGACATTTGAGTTGGCTTCATATGTTTACTATGACAAATTCTGTGTTATGGATGGCAAATTAACTTTGAAAGCCTGGTGGTAAAGACAGGTGTCAATGGTCAGTATTTCTTAAGGAAAATGGAAACATGAAGCTATCTGTCCCATGTGGGATCTTAGTTTCCCCACACTGAGAGCCTTGGAAGAGATGCTCTCTCAGAGTCCTTCCATCAGGAACATTTCGGTATTCTGGGGGTTTGTCTCTGCATCCAGGCACTTGCCTGGTCCTCTCTAGTCCAAGGCAGGCTTCCATAGGACTGGTCCCTTTGGGTTGGGTGTTGACTGACAAGAAAGGCTGAGTATTTCCCAAGAAAAGCAAGGCAAACCTTTGTCTTGGTCCCCTTCCAGGACCCTGGGGCACTTAGAAGGCCCTAGGACCATTTTTTCCCCCCTTCTCCAAGAACTCTTGGCTCCCACCCCTGGGAGCATTTTGGTCTTTTGGTAAGACTAATGAATAGATCATTCCCTCTGCCGTTCGCTTCCTGCTGGCTCTCCCACTAACCGTGGGCGAGGTGCTTTGTTTCCTATATAGGACAGCAGGGAATGGTTCCCTGGCAGGACAGCAGGGAGTTGTCCCCTGGGGTTGGATGCTCTTGGCTTAGGTGTAACAAGCAGAATACTTAGCAGTCCCTGGAGACACAAGCTGGAGAAGAGCAGAAGGAGACATTGTTCCACTGGAATGAGCAGGCCCTGAGGTAGGGGATGGGGGGATGGAGAGATGGGGGTTAGTCTAGGGGTGCAGAAATACTCCTGTGGTTCCCAAATGACAAGAAATCTGTATTTGCAAATCCATTCCCTAGGACAAGCACTACTCTCCTCAGGTAGGTAAAGTAGGAATTAACGGCATGAACTTCCTTATAAAGTTTTACTTTCAAATGCTGACTCTACCATTCAGAATTCAGGGCCTTACACAAGATAATAACTTTTCTAAAGCAGTTTTGTGATATTTAAAATGAGGCTAAACCCTCCTTCCAGGGTTGTCATGAGGATTAAATGAGGCAATACACGTACCCTTTAGTCTGCAGTGCCTGTCAGATTGTGAAGGCCTCCACCCTGGCAGAGAAAAGTGAGAAATCTCTACCATCTATGTACAGAAAGACACTGACCAAGAGTCAGTAACCTGAGTCCTGGCCCCAGCCCTACCCCCCGCTAACATGCAGTGTCCCCATCCCTCTGATGATGTCTTCGTTCATTTAGTGTTGCGGTACCAGAATACTTAATGCTGGGCAATTGATAAAGAAAAGAGGTGGCCAGGTTCGGTGGCTCATGCGTGTAATCCCAGCACTTTGGGAAGCTGAGGTGGGTAGATTACCTGAGGTCAGGAGTTCAAGACCAGCCTGACAAATATGGTGAAACCATGTCTCTACTAAGAATACAAAAATTAGCTGGGCATGATGGCAGGCACCTGTAATCCCAGCTACTCAGGAGGCTGAGGCAGGAGAATTGCTTGAACCTGAGAGGTGGAGGTTGCAGTGAGTCGAGATTGTGCCATTGCACTCCAGCCTGGGTAACAGAGCTCTGTCTGCACATGTAATATAGAGCTTAAAGTATATATATATATATATATATATATATATATATATATATATAATAAAATAAATAAAAATCACCCCTTATTTTCTTTTTATGAGGATATTATAATGCTTTATAATCCCAGACTTTCCATTTGATTTTCTTCAGTATTACTCTAGACCACTGTATGGCATGATTACTTCTTATGCTATACTAGAAGGTGCTGAATACATATCTGTTGCATGAAATACCTTGTTGAGCCTTTGTAATAGGGATATATCATTTATTCGTTTTCTCATTTATGAGATTAAATATTATTTTTTAATTAAAAAAAAGAAAAGAGGTTTATTTGGCTCATGATTCTGATGACTGGAAGTTTCAAGATTGAGCAGCTGCATCTGATGAGGACCTCAGGCTGCTTGCACTCAAGGAGACAGTGGGAAAGGAGCAGGAATGTGCAAAGAGATGACATGATGAGAGGAAGCCAGAGAGAAAAACCAATGTGGTTTGGCTGTATCCCCACCCAAATCTTGAATTGTAGCTCCCATATTACCAATATGTCACGGGAAGGGCCTGGTGGGCCTGGTAGGAGGTAATTAAATCATGAGGGTGTGTCTTTCCCATGCTGATCTTGTGATAGTGAACAAGTCTCATGAAAGGTAGTGGTTTTGTAAAGGGGAGTTCTCCTGCACATGCTCTCTCTCTTGCTTGCCACCATGTAAGACATGGCTTTGCTCCTCATTCACTTTCTACCATGATTGTGAGGCCTCCCAAGCTATGTGGAGCTGTGAGTCAATTAAACCTCTTTCCTTTATAAATTACCCAGTCTCGAGTATGTCTTTATTAGCAGCATGAGAACAGACTAATACAGAAACTGAGGAAGCCAGACTCTTGTTGAACATCAGGTTCTCCTCTCTCTCAGGAACTAATCCATTCCCAAGAGAGTGAGGCCTCACTCACCTCTCAGGAAGGTATTCATTTGTTCATAAGAGATCTGTGACCTAAACGTCTCCCATCAGGCCCCTGCTTTCCTATGCTGCCAAACTGGGGATCACATTTCAAAATGAGTTTTAGTGAAAACAAACCACATCCAAACTATAGTATTCCATTTATGCACCCCCACCCCCACCAAACTCATGTTCTTCTCACATGTAAAATACAATCATTCTATCCAAATAGTCCTAAATGTCTTAACTTGTTCAAGCACAAATTTTAAAATCCAAAGTCCAGCTATGAACTTGTAAAATAAAATAAAACCAAAACTCAACAATTTATTTGCTTCCAAGATAACAGTGGTAAAATAGGCACTTCTAAGATATAATTGTAGACATTTCCATTGCAAAAGACTGAGAAAAGAAAGGAGTAACAGACCCATATGAGTCAAAAGTCCAGCAGGGCAGATGTTAAATCTAAAAGCTCTAGAATAATGTCCTTTGACTCCATGTGCCACATCCAGAGCACACTGGTGTGAGAGCTGGGCTCCCATGCTTTGTGTAATGCTGCCCCCATGGATTTGTTGGACACAGCCCATGTAGCTTATCTCGTAGGTTGGAGTTAAATGCCTGCAGCTATTCTAGGCTGAGGTTGCGTGTTGCTGGTGGCTTTACAATTCTGCGGTCCCAGCAGTAGCTCTGATCCTGCAGTTCTACTGGCCATTATCCTGGCAGGGACTCTCACAGCTGCTTTAACCCCATATTTCCACTCAGGACTGCTCTAGTAGAAAGTCTCTGCAGTGGCTCTGCCTCTGTGACAAGTCTCTGTGTGGGCTTGCTGGGTTTTTTATACCTCCTTTTAAATCTCAGTGGAGGAAGCCATACCTCCATAGCTCTTGCAGTCAGTGGGCCTGTAGAATTAACACCATGTGATGGGGGTGTGGACTCTGCCAAGGCCTATGGCCATTTGAGCCACAAGCATCTGGGATGAGGGGAGCAGAGTCCTGAGGCAACAGTGCAGCGACTTTTCCCCATCGTCTCAAGGATTAGCAACTGGTTCCCTTCCACCAGTAATGGTCTCTTTAGCAACAGTCACTGGGCCATACCCTTGGATTCCTGTCTTGAAAATGCTCTTTTATTCTCTACCACATGACCAGGTTGAGAATTTTCTAAAGCTTTACACTCTGCTTCCCTTTTTTCTAGCTCTGAAAAGTAGCCATGCAGCAGCCTGATCCCTTTGCTGCTTAGAAACTTCTCTCACTAGATATGCTATTTCATTGCTCTTAAGTTTGACCTTCCACAGAGCCCTAGAGCATGAGCACAGTCAAGCCAAACTCTTTGCTACAGTGTGACAAGGATGGCCTTTTCTTTAGTTACCAATATTTTTTTCTCATTTTCATCTGAGACCTCATCAGAATGGATAGCAAAGGCATGCACATGTTGGTCATGAACATTTAAACAATCTCTAAGAAGTTCCAAAACTTCCCTCATATTTTTAACTTCTGACCCTTCACTAGGACCACCCTTAATGCTCCATCCTCTGGAAAAAACTCTTTTTCTAGCCTCCTCCTTCAAACTCTTCTAACGTGTGCCCATAGCCCAGTTCCAAAGATGCTTCCACAGTTTTGGGTATCTTTATATAACACCCCATATCTGATACCAGTTTTCTATATTAGTCCATTCAGTGTTGCTGTAAGAGAATATCTCAGGCTGAGTAATTTATGAATAAAAAATGTTTATGTGGTTCATGATTCTGGTGGCTGGAAGTTTCAAGATTGGGTGACTGTATCTGGTGAGGGCCTCAGGCTGCTTCCATTCATGGCAGAAAGCAGAAAGGGAAGTGGGTGTGTGCAGAGATGACATGGTGAGAGAGGAAGCGAGAGAGAAACCAAGGAAGCCAGGCTCTTTTTTAACAGCCAGTTCTTCACTCTCTCAGGAACGAATCCATCCTTGCAAGAGTGAGAACCCACTCTCCCTGTCAGGAGGTTGTTACACTTCCCAATAGGACCCAACTCCCGACATTGTTACACTGGAAATCGCATTTCAACATGAGTTTTGGCAGGGCCAAACCACATCTAAGCCATAGCAGATGAGGCTGGCTTTGGTCATCTCTCTCTCCCTCCTAGTTGGAATTCTCTTAGAATCTCTGCAGCTCCACTTGTTGCCTCCAATGACACATTTGCAATATAGAGAATTGCATAAAAGCTCAGATTTGGAAGCTGAGGAACTAATAATATAGTTTTGCTAAGTTTTAATGCTCTCATCTATAGTTTTACATATATATTTTTTTGAGATGGAGTTTTGCTTTTGTACCCAGGCTGGAGTACAATGGCACAATCTTAGCTAACTGTTACCTCTGACTCTTGGGTTCAAGCAATTCTCCTGCTTCAGTCTCCAGAGTAGGTGGGATTACAGGAGGTTGCCACCATGCCTGGCTAATTTTTGTAGTTTTAGTAGAGACAGGGTTTCACCATGTTAACCAGGCTGGTATCAAACTCTTGCCTTCAGGTAATCCACTCGCTTTGGCCTCCCAAAGTGCCAGGATTACAGGCATGACCACCATGCCCAGCCAGTTTTATGTAGTTTTCATGCTCTCATCTATAAAATGGAATAATAACACCTATTTAATACTGTTATAGAAAGATGAAATGATGAATGTAGAGCACTTAGCACAGTGGAAGGCAAGATAAAATAAGAAAAACAGTAAATATTACATAATGGCAGTATAATAGTAATATGATTACTCATAAATAATTTAAATAATTAACTTCCTCTAGTTGAAGGGAGCTGAACTTTTGGAGCTTGACTCCCATGTCACTGAGAGTAAAGGTGTGTATAATACAAGCAGTCTATACTCTGCATCCTTGCCAGGACTTGACACAGTCCCTTTAAAAGATTTTTAATTTTTAGCCCTTTTGGTGGGTGTGTAATGGTACTCATTGAGCACAGCTTTAACCACATTGCCCTGATGAACACCCTTTCATGTGTATATTATCTATTTGGATAGCATCTTTTGTAGATTGCCTACACAAGTCTTTTGCCCATTTTTCATAGAATTGTCTTTTTCTTATTGAGGTGTGGGAGTTTTTATATATTCTAGATATTCCCTTGTCAGATGTGTACTTTGTGAGTGTTTTTTCCCCTGTCTGTGGCTTGCTTTTCACTTTCTTTTTAAAATTTTTTTGAATTAAATTATTATTATTTTTAGAGATAGGGTCTCGCTATGTTGCCAAGGCTGATCTAGAACTCTTGGCCTCAAGCAATCCTCTCATTTCAGCATCGTGAGTCTTTGGAATTACAAGTATGAGCCACCAAACCCAGTTTCTTTCACTGTCTTAATGGTGTCTCTTGGTGAGCAGAAGCTTTTAATTTTGATGAAGTAAAATCTATCAATTTTTTTCTGCTTAGTACCTTACCTTTTGTATCCTCTTTCAGAAACCCTTGCTGATTCTAGTATCATGAAAATATTTCCCTGTGTTTTCTTCTAGAAGTTTTATAGTTTAGTTTTCACACTTAGGTATATAATGCATCTTAAATTAATTTTTGCGTGTGATGAGGTAGGGGTCAAAGTACAGTTATAGTAAATTTGATATCTTATAAGTTCTTCAACATTTTTCAGGGTCCTCTGGCTTTCCATATAATTTCTAGAATTAGCTTTTCAATGCCTACCAAAAAAAAAAAAAAAAAAAAAAAAAAAAAAAAAAACCTTGCTAGAGTTTTTATTTGGATTGAATTTACTCTATAGATCAATTTGAGAGAATTCGCATTCTAATAATGAGTCCTCAAATACATGAAGGTGGCTTATCTCTTTATTTGCTTAGATCTTCTTTAATTTCTCTTAGCAATGTTTTATAGTTTGAAGTCAGAAATCTTTCAAATCTTTAATTAAATACATTTTTGAGTACTTGATATTTTCAACATTATTATGCTTAGCATTTAAAAAAGTTATTTTCTGATGTTTTTGCTAATAGAAAAAAGAACATTGATTTTTATATTGAAAATAAACATATTCTTATAAACTTAATAACAGACTGATTGTTTTGTAGCCACGGTAAAAAGTAGCCTCCAGAACTGGTTGTTAAACTTGTTCAATTAATCAATGGCAACTTTCTTCAGTAAACATAATTTTGCAAATCAGCAATTCATTGTTACCTCCTGCTTCTGAAAATCAGCCAATCAGGGAAAAACTCATTCCAATAAACACACTGTGAATGTCAACTAATCAACGACATTCTTTCTTAAGTAAATATGCTTCTATAGATGATGTCAGCCCGCTTATGTTATCTAGAACTCCATCAATGTCTGAACTCCATTACCTAATTTCCCTCGTGACTTCTTTTTCTTGTTGTTGTTGGCACATGGGCAATTTAGAAGTATGTTGCTTAACTTTTGAGAGTTTTAAAAAATGCTAAATTATCTTTATGTTATTGATTTCCACATTGTGGTCAGAGACTATAATCTGCATAATTTTAATAATTCTGTAATTTGTTAAAACTTGTTTTAGGGCCTAGTACGTGGCTATGCTGGTAAATGCTCCACATGCACTTGAAAAAAATATATAATCTGCAGTTGTTAATGTACATATGTTGATTAGATCAAATTGATTAATGTTGTTCAAATCTGTACTTTGGCTAGGCACAGTGGCTCACACCTGTAGTTTCAGCACTTTGGGAGGCTGAGGTGGTTGGATCACCTGAGGTTAGACATTGGAGACCAGCCTGGACATCATAGTGAAACCCCATCTCTACTAAAAATACAAAAAATTAGCCGGGCACGGTGGTGGGTGCCTGTAATCCCAGCTACTTGGGAGGCTGAGGCAGAATTGCTTGAATCCAGGAGGTGGAGGTTGGCAGTGAGCCGAGATCATGCCACTGCTCTCCAGCCTGGGCAACAGAGCGAGATTGCCTCAAAAAAAAAAAAAAAAAAAAAAAAAATCTGTATCTTTACTAATTTTCTGTGGCTTATTCTATTAATTATATAGCAAGAACTGTTTTTAAACTTTATAATGTTTTCTGTTTCTCTTTTTAGTTTGATTTTTGCTTCATGTATCTTGAGGATATCTTGTAGGTACATATACTATTAGGATTGTTACATAGCTTTCTGATCATTTTATTTTCTTTTCATCACTGAAAAGTACCCTTTTAATTTCCAAGAATATTTTTTGTTTTAAAATCTACTTTACTGAATGGGTTGAAAATCTTTACCTTAAATTACAGTGCTTAGTCTGTTTTCATTAAACGTGTTACTAATTTGGGTAGGCTTAACTATTTTGTTACTGTTTTTGTAATGTTTCTTTTGTTGTTGTTGTTATTGTTCCTTCTTTCTCATTTTCTTTATTTTCTGTGATTTTTTTTTCACTGCCTTTTCCTTTGATCTATTCTATTGGTTATTTTAGCTGTATAATATAAGAAACTTTAAAAATCAAATTCTGTTAGAACCTTGTGACACATTTGGTTTGACATTTTTTTTTTTCACTTAAGAACATTTTAGGTTGGTAGTAATGTTCCCACTTTCATTCCGGTTTTCAGCAATTTGAGTTTTCTCTCTTTTTTTGTCTTGGTCAGATAGTGACTTTCAAAGGAAAGAATCAATTTTGTTAATCTTTTCAAAGATCAGCTTCTTCCTTAATTCTATTTATTGTTTTTTATTTTTTGTTTTATTTCCAAGCTATTATTTGTTATTTTCTTTCTTTTACTTGCTTTGGATTTAGTTTGCTTTTCTGTTTCTAATTCCTTAAAGTAGAAGATTAGGTTATCGATTTGAGATCTTCTTATTTAATGTAGGCATTTACAGCTACAAATTTCCATTTGACCACTGTATTCATTGAACTTCCTAAGTTGTGGTATGTTGTGTTGTTGTCTTCATTCATCTGGAAGTATTTTCTAATTCTCTGTAATTTCTTTTTTGACTTATTGGTTGTATAAGAGTGTTTTGATTAAATTTCACAAACATGTGACATTTCTGAAATTCCTTTTGTTGTTAGCTTCTAGTTTCATTTCATGTGGTGGGAGAAGATACTTTGTATGATTTCAAAATTTTAAAACTTATTGAGACATTTTTGTTGCCTAACATGTAGTTTAGCGTGAAGAATGTTCCATGTTCACTTGAGAAGTATGTGGATTCTGCTGTTGTTTGGTAGAGTGTGCTATACATGCCTGTTAGGTATAGTTGGTTTTTACTATTTTTCAAGTCTTTCATTTCGTTGCCAAATTTCTGTCTAGATGTTCCATTCACTACTGAAAGTGGAATATTGAAGTATCTAATTATTATTGTAGAACTGTCTATTTCTTCCTTTAATCTTGAGAATTTCTGCTTCATGTATTTTGGGACTCCATTGTTAGATATATACATGTATATAATTGTTATATCTTTTTGATGGATTATTTATCAAATTTGTTTTTATATATCCTTCTCTGTCTCTTAAAACATTTTTTTTCTTAAAATCTACTTTGATATTGGTATAATCACTTTAGCTTTCCTTTTGTTACTGTTTGCATGAAATATCTTTTTTCATTCTTTCACTTTCAAATTTTTCGTGTCTTTGGTTATAAAATGAGTTTTATAGATAGGATGCACTTGGGTGATATATTTTTATCCATTTTTCCAATCTCTGACTTTTAATTGGACAGTTTAATCCTTTTATATTTAATGTATTAACTGCTAAGGAAGGATTTACTTGTGCCAGTTTACTATTTGCTTTCCATATGTCTTACAGATTTTTATTCCTCAGTTCCTCCATTACTGACTTCTTTAGCGTTAGATATTTTTTGGCAACCATTTTGTTCCTTCTCATTTCTTTATAAATTTTTCTATTTGTTTTTTAGTCCTTCCTTTGAGATTACCTTTAATATCTTAATTTATAACAATCTAATTTAGGTTCTTAGTTGCAGAAATATACTAAATCTTTCCTTCTATATTGCTTTATTTCCCTTTACATATGTTGCTATTGTCACAAATTACATTTTATACATTGTGTGTATACATTAATTATAATTAATTATTATAATCAACATTAATTATAATTGTTTATGTAGCTGTCTTTTAGATCACATAGAAAAAGAATTAATCAAAAATGCATGAACACTGATTTTTAATTTACCTTTGTATTTACCTCTGCAGGTGTTTTTTATTTCTTCATACAGATTTCAGTAACTGTCTAGTGTCCTTTATTTCAGCCTGAAGGACTCCCTTTATTATTTCTTATAGGACAGGTCTACTAATGACAAATTGTCTTAGTTTTTGTTTAGGCAGGAATGTCTTAATTTCCCACTCATTTTTAAAACACAGTTTTTCTATATATAGAATTATTAGTTGACCATTTTTTCATTCATCATTTCAAATAGGTCATCCCACTCTGCCTTCTTAGCACCATGGTTTCTAATGGGAAATCATCTATTAAGCTTATTGAGGATATCTTGCATGTGACAAGCCGTTTCTCTCTGGTTGTTTTCAGGATTGCCTCCTTGTCTTTCAACAATTTGATTATATTATGTCTCAATGTGAATCTTTTTGAATTTATGTTTCCTCGGATTTGTTGAGTTTCTTGGATGTGTAGATTCATACCTTTTATCAACTTTGGGAAGTTTTCAGGTATTATTTCTTCCACTCTTCTATATGTACCTTTCTCTCTTTCCTTTACTTCCAGGGCTTCTATTGTTTATATTTGGGATGGTTGATGGTATCTCACAAGTTTTAGGCTTTGTTCTTTTTTCTTCCTTCTTTTTCTTTCTGCTCCTCGGATTGGGTAATCTCAAGTGATGTATATTCTAGTTCATGTATTCTTCTTCTACTAAAATCTACTGGATTCCTTTTAAAATTTTTGATATTTTCATTGATATTCTATATTTGGTGAGATATCATTCTTAAGATTTCCTTTAATTTTTTTTGGACTTAATTTCCTTTAGTTCTTGAGGCATAGTTAAAATAGTTAGAGTCTTTGTCTAGTAAATGTGACATCTGGACTTCCTCAGTGGGAATTTTTATGAATTTCTTCCCCTTCATCACGCATTTATAGACCACACTTTCTTGTTTCTTTGTATGCCTCATCTCTTTTTTTTATTAACTGGAGATTTTGAATAACGTGGCAGCTCTGGAAATCACAGTCATCCCCTCCTTAGGGTTTGCTGTTGCTGCTTATGGTTGGTTTTGTTTGTTTGTTGACTTTAATAAATGCATTTTAGGAAAGTTTGTTTGTTATTTGTTATTGTGGACATTTAAGTCATTGGTTAGTTTAATACTCAAGTAGCAATTTGACAGAGATTTCTTTGAATTCTTGGAAAAAATAAAAACAACCAAATTATTCCAATCTTTGCAAATGTATTCTGTGTGACTAAGCAAGGCAAGCCTTCAACACTGAGCTGTAAAATTTACAACTCTGCCTTAGCTTTAACTTTCTTCTTGGACAGAGCCTGAAGGTCAGCCAAATGTGAGAGCTTAGGGCCCTTACAAGTCTTTTCTGAGTGTGCTCCCTACTTTTGGCAAGCACATGATCTTCTAGATTCCCAGGAGTATGTGAGAGCTTTCAAAGCCCTTGTCCCTTAAAGTATCTCGCTTCCCATCTTTCCTCCCAAGCTTTTTGGTATGTTTATTGTTTTCCAAAAGGATCCACACAAAGGATGCTTCTTTTCCACTGGGATCTCTACTTTGTCCCAGGTGGCAGTAGCTAATGCATTTGTATTGCATTGTAGGCTACCAACTTCGAAACTGCCATGGAACTAAAGAGTGGAAGAGAGTGCCAATAATGCCACAAAGCTCTTCTGTTGAGATTCAGCAAACTTTTTCTGGAGTAAATGTTTGTTTGATTGTTGTAAAGCTTTTGTAAGTTTCCAGTGTTCAGATAAAGTTTATTCTGACATTTTTGCCAATATATTTTCTGTTTTTGCAGAGAAACGGGGCCTTGGAGTTCCCTACTCCATAATTTTCTTTGATTTCATCCTACATCTCTCAAAAACATCATTTATTATTTCTTACAGTGTGGATCTGCTGGTAATAACACATTCTCTCAGCTTTTTTCTCCTCATATTTTCTTATTTTTGCCTTCATTTTTGAAGAATATTTTCTAAAAATAGTCTTTCACTAAAATTTTAGATAAATATTTATATTTCATTTATCATTTTTCATCTTTTGGTTTCTATTATTTCTAACAAAAATAGCCACCATTTCTATTGCTTTTTTCTGCAATCCAATGTGTCTTTTATTCTTTGGTTTTTGGCAAAACTTTCTTAAGCTTTAGTTTTAGCATTTGATTATAATATGCTAAGGAGTGATTTTTAAATTTGCATTTACATTTGTATTTATCTTGCTTGAGATATGTTGAGATTCTCAGATATGCCAGTTGATGTCTTTTATCAGCTTTTCAGCCAATACTTCATCAAATAGTTGTGCCACTTTATTCTCTTTCTCTACCTTTTTGGATTCCAATTACACGTATGTTAGATCATTTTATATTATACTTTAGGTTATTAATGCTTTCATTTTTCTTCTTTTTTTTCACTTTGTGCTTCTAAATATTTGATATTACCCTGTTTTCAATTTCACCAATAATTTTTTTGGGGGGACTTTATCTAGTTTGCTGTTAAGCACACTTAAATAATTTTTTATTTAATGTGTTGTATTTTTTAGCTTTAGAATTTTCATTTGGTTTATTGTAGAGTTTTCATTTCTCTGTGAAATATTTCATATTTCCATTTATTTTGCCTGGTTTTCTATCTTTTTTTTTTTTTTTTTTTGAGACAGAGTCTCGCACTGTTGACCAGGCTGGAGTGCCATGGCAGTCTTGCCTCACTGCAACCTCTGCCTCCTGGGTTCATGCAATTCTCTGACCTTAGCCTCCTGAGTAGCTGGGATTACAGGTGCACACCACGACACCCAGGTAATTTTTTGTATTTTCAGTAGAGACAGGCTTTCACTATATTGGCCAGATTAGTCTCCTGATCTCATGATCCACCATCCTCAGCCTCCCAAAGTGCTAAGATTTATCTTAATGTTCTTGTCTACTATAGCAGTGTTTTTGTCATTTATGGGAACTGATTCTATTGATCTTACTTGTCTTTTGATTATGGGTCACATTTTCTTGTTCCTTTATAATTCTATATATTTTTTTCTATTTTATGTCAATATTGAAAACAGGGGTTATCTGAACAATTTAATCAGAAATTAAGCTGAGTGAGGGTTGAGCTTTTGGTTAGTTGTGATTGACCTCTGGTTTCAAATGTGTTGAAGATGTAAAAACAAGTCCCTCACTTCTCTGGGGCTTTGAAAGATGAACACTGTGAATATACAAAAGTTCTTTCTGTTTTCAGCACTTCCCTTAGCTTCTCGGGGCCACTGCTTACTCAGAAAAACTCCTGTGGAAGAGAATTGGCAGGCAGGTACCAGAAGGCTGTGTTTGGCGTTTTTCCAGATTTCAACCTTCCAGGCTAAACCACATTTGACTTTAGAAGCTTAAGTGGTTTTTCCTTGTCCCTGAACAATTCCCCTGTCTCTGATAGGCTGATTCTTTTACCTATTTTTGACCCTAACTCGGCAACTTCTTCCAAAGATATAATTGCACTCATCTATATTCATCTGTACTCATTTAGGAACAACTTGTTCCCTCTGTGGAATTTAGCTCAATTAGGTTTCTCTGGGTCCATAGTTCTTTGATAGTGTTATATGTAATTTTTAAAAGTCTATACACTATTTTCTTTTCGTTAGAGTGGGAGCTGTAAAAAGCTTCTAAATCCTAACTGGAAGCAAAATTCCATTATTGCCCTCATAAGCAGACTTACATTTTGAAAAAAAAAATATGATTGCTTAAGTTTTTGGTATTAAGCTAGGCATTTTTTATGTGATAAGCCACACTCATTGATTTTCAAATATTAAACAAACCTTGCATACCAGTGTTGACAAAAAGAGTCAAACTCTGTAAAATATTTGAAGAGATTTACTCTGAGCCAAATATGAGTGGCCATAGCCTATGACACAGCCCTCAGGAGATCCAGAGAACATGTGCCCAAGGTGGTTGGAATGCAGCTTGGTTTTATACATTTTAGGGAGGCATGAGACATCAATCAAATACATTTTGAGAAATAGATTGGTTTGGTCCAGAAAGGTGGGACAGTTTGAAGCAGGAAAGGTGGTGTGAGGGGTGTGGGAGGGCTTCTAGGCTATAGGTAAATTTAAACATTTGCTGATTGACAATTGATCGAGGTTGTCTAAAGACCTGGCATCAAAAGAAAGGACATGTTCAGGTTTAGATAGAAGACTGTGGAGACCAAGTTTCTTTTGAAGTCTCATAGTGGCTGCCCTTAGAGACAGTAGATGGCAAATGTTTTCTGTTCAGACCTTTAAAATATGCTACGCTCTCAGTTAATCTCATCAGGATTGGGAGCACTGGGAAGAAAAACATCTAGCTATGTTAATAGAGGTTCTTTACAGATGCAAATTCTCCCCACAAATGATGGCTTTGCAGGGCCATTTCAAAATGTGGGCAAAGTATTTCATTTTCTTCTTTGTCACATTATGTTATGCTAGAGTCAGATTAGAAAGGAAGTCATGATATAGAGGGTTAAATAAAACTCATCTGATGAGAATTTATGGTTTGTAGGGTGTGAAAGGGAAATATCATGGGCCCTCAAAATCACTAAGCTAAAGGGAAATTCAAGCTGGGAACTGCTTAGAGCAAACCTGACTCCCATTCTATTTAAAGTCATCCCTTTGCTCACTGAGATACATGCATATCCCTGATTGCCTCCTTTGGAAAGGCTAATCAGAAACTCAAAAGAAGGCAACTGTTTGTCTGTCACCTACCTGTGACCTGGATGCCCCCTCCCCACTTTGAGTTGTCCCGCTTTTGCTTCAAGTTGTCCTGCCTTTCTGGATGGAACCAATGTTCATGTCTTCCTAAAATGTATAAAACCAAGCTGTGCTCTAACCACCTTGGGCACATGTTATCAGGACCTCCTGAGACTGTGTCACAGGTGTGCATCCTCAACCTTGGCAAAATAAATGCTCTAAATTAATGGAGACCTAGCTCAGATTTTCAGAGTTCACAAGGACATGACTCCCCAGACTTCTTGGACATTTGGGCAAGATGAGAAAAAAATCAGAGCTTAGTCCTCACAAGGAATAAGCCTCAGTTTGTTGTGATACATGGTTTTATATATCACTAGATTCTTTCACATAAGTTTATTTTATGTAAATTTTTGGTGCTGCAAAAGAAGTAACACTCAAATGTAAATTTCCTCAGCAAGGCAATTTACTTCTATGGAAGGGTGTAGCTCCCAGATGGAACAATAGCGAGCACACACCTGAACAAGGAAGGGGAAGGAGTGCTTATTCCTGACAGAGGTGGCCCCTACTGCTGTGTCATTCCCCTATTGGCTAAGGTTAGACTGTACAGTCTAAGCTAATTCTGATAGGTGATTTTAAAGAGAACAGGGGTACAAGCTGTAGTGGGGGAGTGAGCAGTTTGGTGGGAAGGACAGTTATGAGCCAGTCAGAGCAGGTAACCAGGGGTCAAAGCATGTGACCGGAGTGGGTGACTGGAGCATGTGACTGGGATGAGTCAGGATGGAGCAGGGGACTGGGGGAGCAGATGTGAACTACTGATTAGAACTGGTGGAGAATGTTGTTTAGTGAAACTACAAGAAAGTTAAACTTTAAAATGGAAAATTAAAGAATGAGAGAGCTGAACATACTGATATCCTGATTCTTTGAAGATAAACTTGGAGTTCACTGTATCTAACAAGTTATAAGATATATCAACATTTAATTTTTATTTTTTCATAAGGTCTTTTGTGGGTTTAGGAATCAAGGTTATGCAGGTCTCATTAAAGTGGTTTGGAGGTATTCCCTACTTTTTTATTCTCTGAAAGACTTCCTCCAAGATTGTCATTGATTGATCCTAAAATGCTTGCCCAGAATTCTCTTCTATATTTACCTCCGAAAATTCACAAACAGTAAAATTTTATTAAAAAGTTAATTCAAACTCCCATATGCAATATTAAGCTGCCTCAATCATGTGTGAATATTCATTGAAATTTGAGATCAAGTAACCTGACTTTTTTTTTTTCTAAACTGGGCTTATCTTACAATCAAAAATTTCAGGTTCTTTCATTTTTTTCAGGTTGTTTTGGAATGCTTCTTAAGCTTTATGCTTTTCTTTTGCCTTTCTCTACCTTCCCATACCTTTTCTTTCATCTCAGCCTGATGGAAAATATGGGGTCCATTCTTCTCAGATGCTTGTAAGACCTTTACAGTCTCAGTTTATGCTATCAAGGGCACTCAAAATTTCTTTTAGTGAGTGTGACTCTGATCCTTTCCTGGCTGGAAGGTCACTATGACTTGGTTCTGAAATCCAATTGAGCGAGAGTCTCTAAGAAGCTTCTATTTTAAGACTAGCCTACTGTGATATTGTGAAATACATTTGTGGTTTCATCGTTCATTTCCTCACACAAAACTTCTAAAACCTCTTAAATTCCTAGAGCAATAAGAGTGTCTTTTGTGTTCTAGTGAGATGACTGATGGCTGGGGGCTCCTAGATAGCCCCAGGATGGGAGCTGGTTGCCAAGGGAACCAATCACGTGATTAGAGGGTAGGAGAGAGAGATTGAAAGTTGGGTTAATTATCAGTGGCCAATGATATAATCAATCATGCCTACATAACAAAGCCTTCATAAAAAAACAAAAGGACTGGGTTGAGAGAGCTCTGGATAACTGATAACTGAACATGTGGAGGTTTGGGGTCGGAAGTGAGGCAGGTGGCATACCAGAGAGGGCATATGTGCTCCCAGTCCCTTTCCACATACCTTGCTCTCTGCACCTCTTTCATCTGTTCACTTGTATCCTTTGTAATATCCTTTCCAATAAATGAGTAAACATAAGTGAAGTGTTTCTTTGAGTTCTGTGAGCCATTCTAGCAAAGCAATTGAATCTAAGGAGGGGTCATGAGAACCCCAATTTATAGCTGGTAAGAGTCACAACCTACTATTTGCAACTGGCATCTGAAGTGGGGAGAAGGCTTATGGGACTGACGTACCAACCTGTGGGATTTGATGCTGTCTCCGGGTAGACAGTGTCAGAATTGAATTGCATTAGCAGATACTTAGCTGACATTTCTTGGGGAATGTATGGGAAAATACACAGATTTGGTGTCAGAAGCAATGTGTTGAATGGTGTATGAGAATAGAGAGGAAAAAAGACCCTTTTTTTCCCCTGTCTCTCAGGGCTACATCCAGTTTGGCCTTTTTAGAGTCCTAGCAGGTTTCAGGGTTGAATATTTTCCTGAGTTTAGGTCACTCTAGGCTACTTTTGAGCAAAGCTCCCCTTTAACTGTAAAATTAGAGAGAGAAGCACATTCATAATTTAAAATGTAACATTTATTAAAGTGCTGCTCTCAGGTTCTGAGCTAGGTGCTGAGGGTGCAAAGTGAATCCAAAATGTTCCTGCCCTCATGCAGTTCACACCTTGGTGGGAGAGGCTGAATAGCATGATAGTTAAAGCTAGAGTCAGGCAGAGATCTAGATTTGCAGACCAGCTCTGTGACCTTCACTTAACCTTACTGTGTCTTAGTCTCCTCATCTATAATTAGAATAACAATAGAATCAATTCCATAGCATTTTGTGAAGATTCAATGTGACATGCTTGCAAAATGCTTAGCACAGTGATTGACACAACCAATAAATGAAAATGGAAATTTTAGTCTGGGTTCCCCTAAAAGCAGAGCCTGAGACAAAAGACTAAGGTTCAGGTAATTTATTTAGCAGGCAATCCTGGGAATAAGGGAATAAGAGAACATGAGATAGGGTAGTGGAGGAAAAGTGAATGTAAGGGTCTTTTGTTGAGATTTTTGCTAGTGACAACTTGGGTCTTGGTTCCAGAAACCTATTGGACAATTAATAGAGTATCTGCTAGGATTGTTCACTTGAATAACAGGAAGCTGGAGCCTTTCTCCACTGGCTCTTGCCTCACAGGTTAAAGATGCTCTTTCTGTGCTAACTTGTGCATGAGCCAGGTAGAATTTCCAACATCAGAAAGAGTCTGGGGACAGTAAGTGGAAAGCTGCATGGCCTGTGATTGAGGTGGAACCTGTCAATGTG